>NW_027616419.1:0-344990 GCF_964187855.1 Myxine glutinosa
TTTCGCACTTGTGTTGGTGCAGGAAACCACTTTTGCACTTGTATTAGTGTGGAAAAAACCACTTTTCGCACTTGTGTTAGTGTTGAAAAAACCACTTTTCGCACTTGTGTTAGTGTTGAAAAACCACTTTTCGCACTTGTGTTGGTGCAGGAAACCACTTTTGCACTTGTATTAGTGTGGAAAAAACACTTTTTGCACTTGTGATAGTGTTGGAAAACCACTTTTCGCACTTGTGTTAGTGTTGAAAAACCACTTTCCGCACTTGTGTTAGTGTTGAAAAACCACTTTTCGCACTTGTGTTGGTGCAGGAAACCACTTTTGCACTTGTATTAGTGTGGAAAAAAACACTTTTTGCACTTGTGATAGTGTTGAAAAACAACTTTTCGCACTTGTGCTGGTGTTGAAAAACCACTTTTCGCACTTGTGTTGGTGCAGGAAACCACTTTTGCACTTGTATTAGTGTGGAAAAAACACTTTTCGCAATTGTGTTAGTGTTGAAAAACCACTTTTTGCACTTGTGTTAGTGTTGAAAAACCACTTTTCGCACTTGTGTTGGTGCAGGAAACCACTTTTGCACTTGTATTAGTGTGGAAAAACACTTTTTGCACTTGTGATAGTGTTGAAAAACCACTTTTCGCACTTGTGTTAGTGTTGAAAAACCACTTTTCGTACTTGTGTTAGTGTTGAAAAACCACTTTTCGCACTTGTGTTAGTGTTGAAAAACCACTTTTCGCACTTGTGTTGGTGCAGGAAACCACTTTTGCACTTGTATTAGTGAGGAAAAAACACTTTTCGCACTTGTGTTAGTGTTAAAAACCACTTTTCGCACTTGTGTTAGTGTTGAAAAACCACTTTTCGCACTTGTGTTGGTGCAGGAAACCACTTTTGCACTTGTATTAGTGTGGCAAAACCACTTTTCGCACTTGTGTTAGTGTTGAAAAACCACTTTTCGCACTTGTGTTAGTGTTGAAAAACCACTTTTCGCACTTGTGTTGGTGCAGGAAACCACTTTTGCACTTGTATTAGTGTGGAAAAAACACTTTTTACACTTGTGATAGTGTTGAAAAACCACTTTTCGCACTTGTGTTAGTGTTGAAAAACCACTTTTCGCACTTGTGGTAGTGTTGAAAAACCACTTTTCGCACTTGTGTTGGTGCAGGAAACCACTTTTGCACTTGTATTAGTGTGGAAAAAACACTTTTTGCACTTGTGATAGTGTTGAAAAACCACTTTTCGCACTTGTGTTAGTGTTGAAAAACCACTTTTCGCACTTGTGTTAGTGTTGAAAAACCACTTTTCGCACTTGTGTTGGTGCAGGAAACTACTTTTGCACTTGTATTAGTGTGGAAAAACCACTTTTCGCACTTGTGTTAGTGTTGAAAAACCCCTTTTCGCACTTGTGTTGGTGCAGGAAACCACTTTTGCACTTGTATTAGTGTTGAAAAACCACATTTCGCACTTGTGTTAGTGTTGAAAAACCACTTTTCGCACTTGTGTTGGTGCAGGAAACCACTTTTGCACTTGTATTAGTGTTGAAAAACCACATTTCGCACTTGTGTTAGTGTTGAAAAACCACTTTTCGCACTTGTGTTGGTGCAGGAAACCACTTTTGCACTTGTATTAGTGTGGAAAAACCACTTTTCGCACTTGTGTTAGTGTTGAAAAACCACTTTTCACACTTGTATTAGTGTGGAAAAACCACTTTTCGCACTTGTGTTAGTGTTAAAAAACCACTTTTCGCACTTGTGTTAGTGTTGAAAAACCACTTTTCGCACTTGTGTTGGTGCAGGAAACCACTTTTGCACTTGTATTAGTGTGGAAAAACCACTTTTCGCACTTGTGTTAGTGTTGAAAAACCACTTTTTGCACTTGTGTTAGTGTTGAAAAACCACTTTTCGCACTTGTGTTGGTGCAGGAAACCACTTTTGCACTTGTATTAGTGTGGAAAAAACCACTTTTCGCACTTGTGTTATTGTTGAAAAAACCACTTTTCGCACTTGTGTTAGTGTTGAAAAAACCACTTTTCGCACTTGCGTTGGTGCAGGAAACCACTTTTGCACTTGTATTAGTGTGGAAAAAACACTTTTTGCACTTGTGATAGTGTTGAAAAACCACTTTTCGCACTTGTGTTAGTGTTGAAAAACCACTTTTCGCACTTGTGTTCATGAAGGAAACCACTTTTGCACTTGTATTAGTATGGAAAAACCACTTTTTGCACTTGTGATAGTGTTGAAAAACCACTTTTCGCACTTGTGTTATTGTTGAAAAACCACTTTTCGCACTTGTGTTAGTGTTGAAAAAACACTTTTTGCACTTGTGATAGTGTTGAAAAACCACTTTTCGCACTTGTGTTAGTGTTGAAAAACCACTTTTCGCACTTGTGTTAGTGTTGAAAAACCACTTTTCGCACTTGTGTTGGTGCAGGAAACTACTTTTGCACTTGTATTAGTGTGGAAAACCACTTTTCGCACTTGTGTTAGTGTTGAAAAACCCCTTTTCGCACTTGTGTTGGTGCAGGAAACCACTTTTGCACTTGTATTAGTGTTGAAAAACCACATTTCGCACTTGTGTTAGTGTTGAAAAAACCACTTTTCGCACTTGTGTTGGTGCAGGAAACCACTTTTGCACTTGTATTAGTGTTGAAAAACCACATTTCGCACTTGTGTTAGTGTTGAAAAACCACTTTTCGCACTTGTGTTGGTGCAGGAAACCACTTTTGCACTTGTATTAGTGTGGAAAAACCACTTTTCGCACTTGTGTTAGTGTTGAAAAACCACTTTTCACACTTGTATTAGTGTGGAAAAACCACTTTTCGCACTTGTGTTAGTGTTAAAAAACCACTTTTCGCACTTGTGTTAGTGTTGAAAAACCACTTTTCGCACTTGTGTTGGTGCAGGAAACCACTTTTGCACTTGTATTAGTGTGGAAAAACCACTTTTCGCACTTGTGTTAGTGTTGAAAAACCACTTTTTGCACTTGTGTTAGTGTTGAAAAACCACTTTTCGCACTTGTGTTGGTGCAGGAAACCACTTTTGCACTTGTATTAGTGTGGAAAAACCACTTTTCGCACTTGTGTTATTGTTGAAAAACCACTTTTCGCACTTGTGTTAGTGTTGAAAAACCACTTTTCGCACTTGCGTTGGTGCAGGAAACCACTTTTGCACTTGTATTAGTGTGGAAAAAACACTTTTTGCACTTGTGATAGTGTTGAAAAAACCACTTTTCGCACTTGTGTTAGTGTTGAAAAACCACTTTTCGCACTTGTGTTCGTGAAGGAAACCACTTTTGCACTTGTATTAGTATGGAAAAACCACTTTTTGCACTTGTGATAGTGTGAAAAACCACTTTTCGCACTTGTGTTATTGTTGAAAAACCACTTTTTGCACTTGTGTTAGTGTTGAAAAACCACTTTTCGCACTTGTGTTGGTGCAGGAAACCACTTTTGCACTTGTATTAGTGTGGAAAAAACACTTTTTGCACTTGTGTTAGTGTTGAAAAACCACTTTTCGCACTTGTGTTAGTGTTGAAAAACCACTTTTCGCACTTGTGTTAGTGTTGAAAAACCACTTTTCGCACTTGTGTTGGTGCAGGAAATCACTTTTGCACTTGTATTAGTGTGGAAAAAACACTTTTTGCACTTGTGATAGTGTTGAAAAACCACTTTTCGCACTTGTGTTAGTGTTGAAAAACCACTTTTCGCACTTGTGTTGGTGCAGGAAACCACTTTTGCACTTGTATTGGTGTGGAAAAAACACTTTTCACACTTGTGTTAGTGTTGAAAACCCACTTTTCGCACTTGTGTTAGTGTTGAAAAACCACTTTTCGCACTTGTGTTGGTGCAGGAAACCACTTTTACACTTGTATTAGTGTGGAAAAAACACTTTTTGCACTTGTGATAGTGTTGAAAAACCACTTTTCGCACTTGTGTTAGTGTTGAAAAACCACTTTTCGCACTTGTGTTGGTGAAGGAAACCACTTTTGCACTTGTATTAGTGTGGAAAAACCACTTTTCGCACTTGTGATAGTGTTGAAGAACCACTTTTCGCACTTGTTTTAGTGTTGAAAAACCACTTTTCGCACTTGTGTTGGTGCAGGAAACCACTTTTGCACTTGTATTAGTGTGGAAAAAAACACTTTTTGCACTTGTGATAGTGTTGAAAAACCACTTTTCGCACTTGTGTTAGTGTTGGAAACCACTTTTCGCACTTGTGTTAGTGTTGAAAAACCACTTTTCGCACTTGTGTTGGTGCAGGAAACCACTTTTGCACTTGTATTAGTGTGGAAAAACCACTTTTCGCACTTGTGTTAGTGTTGAAAAACCACTTTTAGCACTTGTGTTAGTGTTGAAAAACCACTTTTCGCACATGTGTTGGTGCAGGAAACCACTTTTGCACTTGTATTAGTGTGGAAAAAACACTTTTTGCACTTGTGATAGTGTTGGAAAACCACTTTTCGCACTTGTGTTAGTGTTGAAAAACCACTTTCCGCACTTGTGTTAGTGTTGAAAAACCACTTTTCGCACTTGTGTTGGTGCAGGAAACCACTTTTGCACTTGTATTAGTGTGGAAAAAACACTTTTTGCACTTGTGATAGTGTTGAAAAACAACTTTTCGCACTTGTGTTGGTGTTGAAAAACCACTTTTCGCACTTGTGTTGGTGCAGGAAACCACTTTTGCACTTGTATTAGTGTGGAAAAAACACTTTTCGCAATTGTGTTAGTGTTGAAAAACCACTTTTTGCACTTGTGTTAGTGTTGAAAAACCACTTTTCGCACTTGTGTTGGTGCAGGAAACCACTTTTGCACTTGTATTAGTGTGGAAAAACACTTTTTGCACTTGTGATAGTGTTGAAAAACCACTTTTCGCACTTGTGTTAGTGTTGAAAAACCACTTTTCGCACTTGTGTTAGTGTTGAAAAACCACTTTTCGCACTTGTGTTAGTGTTTAAAAACCACTTTTCGCACTTGTGTTGGTGCAGGAAACCACTTTTGCACTTGTATTAGTGAGGAAAAAACACTTTTCGCACTTGTGTTAGTGTTGAAAAACCACTTTTCGCACTTGTGTTGGTGTTGAAAAACCACTTTTCGCACTTGTGTTGGTGCAGGAAACCACTTTTGCACTTGTATTAGTGTGGCAAAACCACTTTTCGCACTTGTGTTAGTGTTGAAAAACCACTTTTCGCACTTGTGTTAGTGTTGAAAAAACCACTTTTCGCACTTGTGTTGGTGCAGGAAACCACTTTTGCACTTGTATTAGTGTGGAAAAAACACTTTTTACACTTGTGATAGTGTTGAAAAACCACTTTTCGCACTTGTGTTAGTGTTGAAAAACCACTTTTCGCACTTGTGTTAGTGTTGAAAAACCACTTTTAGCACTTGTGTTGGTGAAGGAAACCACTTTTGCACTTGTATTAGTGTGAAAAACCACTTTTCTCACTTGTGTTAGTGTTGAAAAACCACTTTTTGCACTTGTGTTAGTGTTGAAAAACCGCTTTTCGCACTTGTGTTGGTGCAGGAAACCACTTTTGCACTTGTATTAGTGTGGAAAAAACACTTTTTGCACTTGTGGTGGTGTTGAAAAACCACTTTTCGCACTTGTGTTAGTGTTGAAAAAACACATTTCGCACTTGTGTTTGTGTTGAAAAACCACTTTTCGCACTTGTGTTGGTGCAGGAAACCACTTTTGCACTTGTATTAGTGTGGAAAAAACACTTTTTGCACTTGTGATAGTGTTGAAAAACCACTTTTCGCACTTGTGTTAGTGTTGAAAAACCACTTTTCGCACTTGTGTTCGTGTTGAAAAACCACTTTTCGCACTTGTGTTGGTGCAGGAAACTACTTTTGCACTTGAATTAGTGTGGAAAAACCACTTTTCGCACTTGTGTTAATGTTGAAAAACCCCTTTTCACACTTGTGTTAATGTTGAAAAACCACTTTTCGCACTTGTGTTGGTGCAGGAAACCACTTTTGCACTTGTATTAGTGTGGAAAAAACACTTTTTGCACTTGTGATAGTGTTGAAAAACCACTTTTCGCACTTGTGTTAGTGTTGAAAAAACACTTTTCGCACTTGTGTTAGTGTTGAAAAACCACTTTTCGCACTTGTGTTGGTGCAGGAAACCACTTTTGCACTTGTATTAGTGTGGAAAAAACACTTTTTGCACTTGTGATAGTGTTGAAAAACCACTTTTCGCACTTGTGTTAGTGTTGAAAAACCACTTTTCGCACTTGTGTTAGTGTTGAAACACCACTTTTCGCACTTGTGTTGGTGCAGGAAACTACTTTTGCACTTGTATTAGTGTGGAAAAACCACTTTTCGCACTTGTGTTAGTGTTGAAAAACCCCTTTTCGCACTTGTGTTAGTGTTGAAAAACCACTTTTCGCACTTGTGTTGGTGCAGGAAACCACTTTTGCACTTGTATTAGTGTTGAAAAACCACATTTCGCACTTGTGTTAGTGTTGAAAAACCACTTTTCGCACTTGTGTTGGTGCAGGAAACCACTTTTGCACTTGTATTAGTGTGGAAAAACCACTTTTCGCACTTGTGTTAGTGTTGAAAAACCACTTTTCACACTTGTATTAGTGTGGAAAAAACACTTTTTGCACTTGTGATAGTGTTGAAAAACCACTTTTCGCACTTGTGTTAGTGTTGAAAAACTACTTTTCGCACTTGTGTTGGTGCAGGAAACCACTTTTGCACTTGTATTAGTGTGGAAAAACCACTTTTCGCACTTGTGTTAGTGTTGAAAAACCACTTTTCGCACTTGTGTTAGTGTTGAAAAACCACTTTTCGCACTTGTGTTGGTGCAGGAAACCACTTTTGCACTTGTATTAGTGTGGAAAAACCACTTTTCGCACTTGTGTTAGTGTTGAAAAACCACTTTTTGCACTTGTGTTAGTGTTGAAAAACCACTTTTTGCACTTGTGTTGGTGCAGGAAACCACTTTTGCACTTGTATTAGTGTGGAAAAACCACTTTTCGCACTTGTGTTATTGTTGAAAAACCACTTTTTGCACTTGTGTTAGTGTTGAAAAACCACTTTTCGCACTTGCGTTGGTGCAGGAAACCACTTTTGCACTTGTATTAGTGTGGAAAAAACACTTTTTGCACTTGTGATAGTGTTGAAAAACCACTTTTCGCACTTGTGTTAGTGTTGAAAAACCACTTTTCGCACTTGTGTTCGTGAAGGAAACCACTTTTGCACTTGTATTAGTATGGAAAAACCACTTTTTGCACTTGTGATAGTGTTGAAAAACCACTTTTCGCACTTGTGTTATTGTTGAAAAACCACTTTTTGCACTTGTGTTAGTGTTGAAAAACCACTTTTCGCACTTGTGTTGGTGCAGGAAACCACTTTTGCACTTGTATTAGTGTGGAAAAAACACTTTTTGCACTTGTGATAGTGTTGAAAAACCACTTTTCGCACTTGTGTTAGTGTTGAAAAACCACTTTTCGCACTTGTGTTAGTGTTGAAAAACCACTTTTCGCACTTGTGTTGGTGCAGGAAATCACTTTTGCACTTGTATTAGTGTGGAAAAAACACTTTTTGCACTTGTGATAGTGTTGAAAAACCACTTTTCGCACTTGTGTTAGTGTTGAAAAACCACTTTTCGCACTTGTGTTGGTGCAGGAAACCACTTTTGCACTTGTATTGGTGTGGAAAAAACACTTTTCACACTTGTGTTAGTGTTGAAAACCCACTTTTCGCACTTGTATTAGTGTTGAAAAACCACTTTTCGCACTTGTGTTGGTGCAGGAAACCACTTTTACACTTGTATTAGTGTGGAAAAAACACTTTTTGCACTTGTGATAGTGTTGAAAAACCACTTTTCGCACTTGTGTTAGTGTTGAAAAATCACTTTTCGCACTTGTGTTGGTGAAGGAAACCACTTTTGCACTTGTATTAGTGTGGAAAAACCACTTTTCGCACTTCTGATAGTGTTGAAGAACCACTTTTCGCACTTGTTTTAGTGTTGAAAAACCACTTTTCGCACTTGTGTTGGTGCAGGAAACCACTTTTGCACTTGTATTAGTGTGGAAAAAACACTTTTTGCACTTGTGATAGTGTTGAAAAACCACTTTTCGCACTTGTGTTAGTGTTGGAAAACCACTTTTCGCACTTGTGTTAGTGTTGAAAAACCACTTTTTGCACTTGTGTTGGTGCAGGAAACCACTTTTGCACTTGTATTAGTGTGGAAAAACCACTTTTCGCACTTGTGTTAGTGTTGAAAAACCACTTTTCGCACTTGTGTTAGTGTTGAAAAACCACTTTTCGCACTTGTGTTGGTGCAGGAAACCACTTTTGTACTTGTATTAGTGTGGAAAAAACACTTTTTGCACTTGTGATAGTGTTGAAAAACCACTTTTTGCACTTGTGTTAGTGTTGAAAAACCACTTTCCGCACTTGTGTTAGTGTTGAAAAACCACTTTTCGCACTTGTGTTGATGCAGGAAACCACTTTTGCACTTGTATTAGTGTGGAAAAAACACTTTTTGCACTTGTGATAGTGTTGAAAAACAACTTTTCGCACTTGTGTTGGTGTTGAAAAACCACTTTTCGCACTTGTGTTGGTGCAGGAAACCACTTTTGCACTTGTATTAGTGTGGAAAAAATACTTTTCGCAATTGTGTTAGTGTTGAAAAACCACTTTTTGCACTTGTGTTAGTGTTGAAAAACCACTTTTCGCACTTGTGTTGGTGCAGGAAACCACTTTTGCACTTGTATTAGTGTGGAAAAAACACTTTTTGCACTTGTGATAGTGTTGACAAACCACTTTTCGCACTTGTGTTAGTGTTGAAAAACCACTTTTCGCACTTGTGTTAGTGTTGAAAAACCACTTTTCGCACTTGTGTTAGTGTTGAAAAACCACTTTTCGCACTTGTGTTGGTGCAGGAAACCACTTTTGCACTTGTATTAGTGAGGAAAAAACACTTTTCGCACTTGTGTTAGTGTTGAAAAACCACTTTTCGCACTTGTGTTAGTGTTGAAAAACCACTTTTCGCACTTGTGTTGGTGCAGGAAACCACTTTTGCACTTGTATTAGTGTGGCAAAACCACTTTTTGCACTTGTGTTAGTGTTGAAAAACCACTTTTCGCACTTGTGTTAGTGTTGAAAAACCACTTTTCGCACTTGTGTTGGTGCAGGAAACCACTTTTGCACTTGTATTAGTGTGGAAAAAACACTTTTTACACTTGTGATAGTGTTGAAAAACCACTTTTCGCACTTGTGTTAGTGTTGAAAAAACACTTTTCGCACTTGTGTTAGTGTTGAAAAACCACTTTTCGCACTTGTGTTGGTGCAGGAAACCACTTTTGCACTTGTATTAGTGTGGAAAAAACACTTTTTGCACTTGTGATAGTGTTGAAAAACCACTTTTCGCACTTGTGTTAGTGTTGAAAAACCACTTTTAGCACTTGTGTTGGTGAAGGAAACCACTTTTGCACTTGTATTAGTGTGGAAAAACCACTTTTCTCACTTGTGTTAGTGTTGAAAAACCACTTATTGCACTTGTGTTCGTGTTGAAAAACCACTTTTCGCACTTGTGTTGGTGCAGAAAACCACTTTTGCACTTGTATTAGTGTGGAAAAAACACTTTTTGCACGTGTGATTGTGTTGAAAAACCACTTTTCGCACTTGTGTTAGTGTTGAAAAAACACATTTCGCACTTGTGTTTGTGTTGAAAAACCACTTTTCGCACTTGTGTTGGTGCAGGAAACCACTTTTGCACTTGTATTAGTGTGGAAAAAACACTTTTTGCACTTGTGATAGTGTTGAAAAACCACTTTTCGCACTTGTGTTAGTGTTGAAAAACCACTTTTCGCACTTGTGTTCGTGTTGAAAAACCACTTTTCGCACTTGTGTTGGTGCAGGAAACTACTTTTGCACTTGTATTAGTGTGGAAAAACCACTTTTCGCACTTGTGTTAATGTTGAAAAACCCCTTTTCGCACTTGTGTTAATGTTGAAAAACCACTTTTCGCACTTGTGTTGGTGCAGGAAACCACTTTTGCACTTGTATTAGTGTGGAAAAAACACTTTTTGCACTTGTGATAGTGTTGAAAAACCACATTTCGCACTTGTGTTAGTGTTGAAAAACCACTTTTCGCACTTGTGTTGGTGCAGGAAACCACTTTTGCACTTGTATTAGTGTGGAAAAACCACTTTTTGCACTTGTGTTGGTGTTGAAAAACCACTTTTCGCACTTGTGTTGGTGCAGGAAACCACTTTTGCACTTGTATTAGTGTGGAAAAAACACTTTTCGCAATTGTGTTAGTGTTGAAAAACCACTTTTTTCACTTGTGTTAGTGTTGAAAAACCACTTTTCGCACTTGTGTTGGTGCAGGAAACCACTTTTGCACTTGTATTAGTGTGGAAAAAACACTTTTTGCACTTGTGATAGTGTTGACAAACCACTTTTCGCACTTGTGTTAGTGTTGAAAAACCACTTTTCGCACTTGTGTTAGTGTTGAAAAACCACTTTTCGCACTTGTGTTAGTGTTGAAAAACCACTTTTCGCACTTGTGTTGGTGCAGGAAACCACTTTTGCACTTGTATTAGTGAGGAAAAAACACTTTTCGCACTTGTGTTAGTGTTGAAAAACCACTTTTCGCACTTGTGTTAGTGTTGAAAAACCACTTTTCGCACTTGTGTTGGTGCAGGAAACCACTTTTGCACTTGTATTAGTGTGGCAAAACCACTTTTCGCACTTGTGTTAGTGTTGAAAAACCCTTTTCGCACTTGTGTTAGTGTTGAAAAACCACTTTTCGCACTTGTGTTGGTGCAGGAAACCACTTTTGCACTTGTATTAGTGTGGAAAAAACACTTTTTACACTTGTGATAGTGTTGAAAAACCACTTTTCGCACTTGTGTTAGTGTTGAAAAAACACTTTTCGCACTTGTGTTAGTGTTGAAAAACCACTTTTCGCACTTGTGTTGGTGCAGGAAACCACTTTTGCACTTGTATTGGTGTGGAAAAAACACTTTTGCACTTGTGATAGTGTTGAAAAACCACTTTTCGCACTTGTGTTAGTGTTGAAAAACCACTTTTAGCACTTGTGTTGGTGAAGGAAACCACTTTTGCACTTGTATTAGTGTGGAAAAACCACTTTTCTCACTTGTGTTAGTGTTGAAAAACCACTTTTTGCACTTGTGTTCGTGTTGAAAAACCGCTTTTCGCACTTGTGTTGGTGCAGAAAACCACTTTTGCACTTGTATTAGTGTGGAAAAAACACTTTTTGCACTTGTGATGGTGTTGAAAAACCACTTTTCGCACTTGTGTTAGTGTTGAAAAAACACATTTCGCACTTGTGTTTGTGTTGAAAAACCACTTTTCGCACTTGTGTTGGTGCAGGAAACCACTTTTGCACTTGTATTAGTGTGGAAAAAACACTTTTTGCACTTGTGATAGTGTTGAAAAACCACTTTTCGCACTTGTGTTAGTGTTGAAAAACCACTTTTCGCACTTGTGTTCGTGTTGAAAAACCACTTTTCGCACTTGTGTTGGTGCAGGAAACTACTTTTGCACTTGTATTAGTGTGGAAAAACCACTTTTCGCACTTGTGTTAATGTTGAAAAACCCCTTTTCGCACTTGTGTTAATGTTGAAAAACCACTTTTCGCACTTGTGTTGGTGCAGGAAACCACTTTTGCACTTGTATTAGTGTGGAAAAAACACTTTTTGCACTTGTGATAGTGTTGAAAAACCACATTTCGCACTTGTGTTAGTGTTGAAAAACCACTTTTCGCACTTGTGTTGGTGCAGGAAACCACTTTTGCACTTGTATTAGTGTGGAAAAACCACTTTTCACACTTGTGTTATTGTTGAAAAACCACTTTTCGCACTTGTATTAGTGTGGAAAAAACACTTTTTGCACTTGTGATAGTGTTGAAAAACCACTTTTCGCACTTGTGTTAGTGTTGAAAAACCACTTTTCGCACTTGTGTTGGTGCAGGAAACCACTTTTGCACTTGTATTAGTGTGGAAAAACCACTTTTCGCACTTGTGTTAGTGTTGAAAAACCACTTTTCGCACTTGTGTTGGTGCAGGGAACCACTTTTGCACTTGTATTAGTGTGGAAAAACCACTTTTCGCACTTGTGTTAGTGTTGAAAAACCACTTTTCGCACTTGTGTTAGTGTTGAAAAACCACTTTTCGCACTTGTGTTGGTGCAGGAAACCACTTTTGCACTTGTATTAGTGTGGAAAAAACACTTTTTGCACTTGTGATAGTGTTGAAAAACCACTTTTCGCACTTGTGTTAGTGTTGAAAAACCACTTTTCGCACTTGTGTTGGTGCAGGAAACCACTTTTGCACGTGTATTAATGTGGAAAAACCACTTTTCGTACTTGTGTTAGTGTTGAAAAACCACTTTTCGCACTTGTGTTAGTGTTGACCACTTTTCGCACTTGTGTTAGTGTTGAAAAACCACTTTTCGCACTTGTGTTGGTGCAGGAAACCACTTTTGCACTTGTATTAGTGTGGAAAAACCACTTTTTGCACTTGTGATAGTGTTGAAAAACAACTTTTCGCACTTGTGTTATTGTTGAAAAACCACTTTTTGCACTTGTGTTAGTGTTGAAAAACCACTTTTCGCACTTGTGTTAGTGTTGAAAAACCACTTTTCGCACTTGTGTTAGTGTTGAAAAACCACTTTTCGCACTTGTGTTGGTGCAGGAAACCACTTTTGCACTTGTATTAGTGTGGAAAAAACACTTTTTGCACTTGTGATAGTGTTGAAAAACCACTTTTCGCACTTGTGTTAGTGTTGAAAAACCACTTTTCGCACTTGTGTTGGTGCAGGAAACCACTTTTGCACGTGTATTAATGTGGAAAAACCACTTTTCGTACTTGTGTTAGTGTTGAAAAACCACTTTTCGCACTTGTGTTAGTGTTGACCACTTTTCGCACTTGTGTTAGTGTTGAAAAACCACTTTTCACACTTGTGTTGGTGCAGGAAACCACTTTTGCACTTGTATTAGTGTGGAAAAAACACTTTTTGCACTTGTGATAGTGTTGAAAAACCACTTTTCGCACTTGTGTTAGTGTTGAAAAACCACTTTTCGCACTTGTGTTAGTGTTGAAAAACCACTTTTCGCACTTGTGTTGGTGCAGGAAACCACTTTTGCACTTGTATTAGTGTGGAAAAAACACTATTCGCACTTGTGTTTGTGTTGAAAAACCACTTTTCGCACTTGTGTTAGTGTCGAAAAACCACTTTTCGCACTTGCGTTGGTGCAGGAAACCACATTTGCACTTGTATTAGTGTGGAAAAAACACTTTTTGCACTTGTGATAGTGTTGAAAAACCACTTTTCGCACTTGTGTTAGTGTTGAAAAACCACTTTTCGCACTTGTGTTGGTGAAGGAAACCACTTTTGCACTTGTATTAGTGTGGAAAAACCACTTTTTGCACTTGTGATAGTGTTGAAAAACAACTTTTCGCACTTGTGTTATTGTTGAAAAACCACTTTTTGCACTTGTGTTAGTGTTGAAAAACCACTTTTCGCACTTGTGTTGGTGCAGGACACCACTTTTGCACTTGTATTAGTGTGGAAAAAACACTTTTTGCACTTGTGATAGTGTTGAAAAACCACTTTTCGCACTTGTGTTAGTGTTGAAAAACCACTTTTCGCACTTGCTTTAGTGTTGACAAACCACTTTTCCAACTTGTGTTGGTGCAGGAAATCACTTTTGCACTTGTATTAGTGTGGAAAAAACACTTTTTGCACTTGTGATAGTGTTGAAAAACCACTTTTCGCACTTGTGTTAGTGTTCAAAAACCACTTTTCGCACTTGTGTTGGTGCAGGAAACCACTTTTGCACTTGTATTGGTGTGGAAAAAACACATTTCACACTTTTGTTAGTGTTGAAAACCCACTTTTCGCACTTGTGTTAGTGTTGAAAAACCACTTTTCACACTTGTATTAGTGTCGAAAAACCACTTTTCGCACTTGCGTTGGTGCAGGAAACCACTTTTGCACTTGTATTAGTGTGGAAAAAACACTTTTTGCACTTGTGATAGTGTTGAAAAACCACTTTTCGCACTTGTGTTAGTGTTGAAAAACCACTTTTCGCACTTGTGTTGGTGAAGGAAACCACTTTTGCACTTGTATTAGTGTGGAAAAACCACTTTTTGCACTTGTGATAGTGTTGAAAAACAACTTTTCGCACTTGTGTTATTGTTGAAAAACCACTTTTTGCACTTGTGTTAGTGTTGAAAAACCACTTTTCGCACTTGTGTTGGTGCAGGACACCACTTTTGCACTTGTATTATTGTGGAAAAAACACTTTTTGCACTTGTGATAGTGTTGAAAAACCACTTTTCGCACTTGTGTTAGTGTTGAAAAACCACTTTTCGCACTTGTTTTAGTGTTGACAAACCACTTTTCTCACTTGTGTTGGTGCAGGAAATCACTTTTGCACTTGTATTAGTGTGGAAAAAACACTTTTTGCACTTGTGATAGTGTTGAAAAACCACTTTTCGCACTTGTGTTAGTGTTCAAAAACCACTTTTCGCACTTGTGTTGGTGCAGGAAACCACTTTTGCACTTGTATTGGTGTGGAAAAAACACTTTTCACACTTTTGTTAGTGTTGAAAACCCACTTTTCGCACTTGTGTTGGTGTTGAAAAACCACTTTTCGCAGTTGTGTTGGTGCAGGAAACCACTTTTGCACTTGTATTAGTGTGGAAAAAACACTTTTTGCACTTGTGATAGTGTTGAAAAACCACTTTTCGCACTTGTGTTAGTGTTGAAAAACCACTTTTCGCACTTGTGTTGGTGCAGGAAATCACTTTTGCACTTGTACTAGTGTGGAAAAAACACTTTTTGCACTTGTGATAGTGTTGAAAAACCACTTTTCGCACTTGTGTTAGTGTTGAAAAACCACTTTTCGCACTTGTGTTGGTGCAGGAAACCACTTTTGCACTTGTATTGGTGTGGAAAAAACACTTTTCACACTTGTGTTAGTGTTGAAAACCCACTTTTCGCACTTGTGTTAGTGTTGAAAAACCACTTTTCGCACTTGTGTTGGTGCAGGAAACCACTTTTACACTTGTATTAGTGTGGAAAAAACACTTTTTGCACTTGTGGTAGTGTTGAAAAACCACTTTTCGCACTTGTGTTAGTGTTGAAAAACCACTTTTCGCACTTGTGTTGGTGCAGGAAACCACTTTTGCACGTGTATTAATGTGGAAAAACCACTTTTCGTACTTGTGTTAGTGTTGAAAAACCACTTTTCGCACTTGTGTTAGTGTTGACCACTTTTCGCACTTGTGTTAGTGTTGAAAAACCACTTTTCGCACTTGTGTTGGTGCAGGAAACCACTTTTGCACTTGTATTAGTGTGGAAAAAACACTTTTTGCACTTGTGATAGTGTTGAAAAACCACTTTTCGCACTTGTGTTAGTGTTGAAAAACCACTTTTCGCACTTGTGTTAGTGTTGAAAAACCACTTTTCGCACTTGTGTTGGTGCAGGAAACCACTTTTGCACTTGTATTAGTGTGGAAAAAACACTATTCGCACTTGTGTTTGTGTTGAAAAACCACTTTTCGCACTTGTGTTAGTGTCGAAAAACCACTTTTCGCACTTGCGTTGGTGCAGGAAACCACATTTGCACTTGTATTAGTGTGGAAAAAACACTTTTTGCACTTGTGATAGTGTTGGAAAACCACTTTTCGCACTTGTGTTAGTGTTGAAAAACCACTTTTCGCACTTGTGTTGGTGAAGGAAACCACTTTTGCACTTGTATTAGTGTGGAAAAACCACTTTTTACACTTGTGATAGTGTTGAAAAACAACTTTTCGCACTTGTGTTATTGTTGAAAAACCACTTTTTGCACTTGTGTTAGTGTTGAAAAACCACTTTTCGCACTTGTGTTGGTGCAGGACACCACTTTTGCACTTGTATTAGTGTGGAAAAAACACTTTTTGCACTTGTGATAGTGTTGAAAAACCACTTTTCGCACTTGTGTTAGTGTTGAAAAACCACTTTTCGCACTTGCTTTAGTGTTGACAAACCACTTTTCTCACTTGTGTTGGTGCAGGAAATCACTTTTGCACTTGTATTAGTGTGGAAAAAACACTTTTTGCACTTGTGATAGTGTTGAAAAACCACTTTTCGCACTTGTGTTAGTGTTCAAAAACCACTTTTCGCACTTGTGTTGGTGCAGGAAACCACTTTTGCACTTGTATTGGTGTGGAAAAAACACTTTTCACACTTTTGTTAGTGTTGAAAACCCACTTTTCGCACTTGTGTTAGTGTTGAAAAACCACTTTTCACACTTGTGTTAGTGTCGAAAAACCACTTTTCGCACTTGCGTTGGTGCAGGAAACCACTTTTGCACTTGTATTAGTGTGGAAAAAACACTTTTTGCACTTGTGATAGTGTTGAAAAACCACTTTTCGCACTTGTGTTAGTGTTGAAAAACCACTTTTCGCACTTGTGTTGGTGAAGGAAACCACTTTTGCACTTGTATTAGTGTGGAAAAACCACTTTTTGCACTTGTGATAGTGTTGAAAAACAACTTTTCGCACTTGTGTTATTGTTGAAAAACCACTTTTTGCACTTGTGTTAGTGTTGAAAAACCACTTTTCGCACTTGTGTTGGTGCAGGACACCACTTTTGCACTTGTATTATTGTGGAAAAACACTTTTTGCACTTGTGATAGTGTTGAAAAACCACTTTTCGCACTTGTGTTAGTGTTGAAAAACCACTTTTCGCACTTGTTTTAGTGTTGACAAACCACTTTTCTCACTTGTGTTGGTGCAGGAAATCACTTTTGCACTTGTATTAGTGTGGAAAAAACACTTTTTGCACTTGTGATAGTGTTGAAAAACCACTTTTCGCACTTGTGTTAGTGTTCAAAAACCACTTTTCGCACTTGTGTTGGTGCAGGAAACCACTTTTGCACTTGTATTGGTGTGGAAAAAACACTTTTCACACTTTTGTTAGTGTTGAAAACCCACTTTTCGCACTTGTGTTGGTGTTGAAAAACCACTTTTCGCACTTGTGTTGGTGCAGGAAACCACTTTTGCACTTGTATTAGTGTGGAAAAAACACTTTTTGCACTTGTGATAGTGTTGAAAAACCACTTTTCGCACTTGTGTTAGTGTTGAAAAACCACTTTTCGCACTTGTGTTGGTGCAGGAAATCACTTTTGCACTTGTACTAGTGTGGAAAAAACACTTTTTGCACTTGTGATAGTGTTGAAAAACCACTTTTCGCACTTGTGTTAGTGTTGAAAAACCACTTTTCGCACTTGTGTTGGTGCAGGAAACCACTTTTGCACTTGTATTGGTGTGGAAAAAACACTTTTCACACTTGTGTTAGTGTAGAAAACCCACTTTTCGCACTTGTGTTAGTGTTGAAAAACCACTTTTCGCACTTGTGTTGGTGCAGGAAACCACTTTTACACTTGTATTAGTGTGGAAAAAACACTTTTTGCACTTGTGATAGTGTTGAAAAACCACTTTTCGCACTTGTGTTAGTGTTGAAAAACCACTTTTCGCACTTGTGTTGGTGAAGGAAACCACTTTTGCACTTGTATTAGTGTGGAAAAACCACTTTTCGCACTTGTGATAGTGTTGAAGAACCACTTTTCGCACTTGTGTTAGTGTTGAAAAACCACTTTTCGCACTTGTGTTGGTGCAGGAAACCACTTTTGCACTTGTATTAGTGTGGAAAAAACACTTTTTGCACTTGTGATAGTGTTGAAAAACCACTTTTCGCACTTGTGTTGGTGCAGGAAATGACTTTTGCACTTGTATTAGTGTGGAAAAAACACTTTTTGCACTTGTGATAGTGTTGAAAAACCACTTTTCGCACTTGTGTTAGTGTTGAAAAACCACTTTTCGCACTTGTGTTGGTGCAGGAAACCACTTTTGCACTTGTATTGGTGTGGAAAAAATACTTTTCACACTTGTGTTAGTGTTGAAAACCCACTTTTCGCACTTGTGTTAGTGTTGATAAACCACTTTTCGCACTTGTGTTGGTGTGGAAAAAACACTTTTTGCACTTGTGATTGTGTTGAAAAACCACTTTTTGCACTTGTGTTAGTGTTGAAAAACCAATTTTCGCACTTGTGTTGGTGAAGGAAACCACTTTTGCACTTGTATTAGTGTGGAAAAACCACTTTTCGCACTTGTGATAGTGTTGAAAAACCACTTTTCGCACTTGTGTTAGTGTTGAAAAACCACTTTTCGCACTTGTGTTGGTGCAGGAAACCACTTTTGCACGTGTATTAATGTGGAAAAACCACTTTTCGTACTTGTGTTAGTGTTGAAAAACCACTTTTCGCACTTGTGTTAGTGTTGACCACTTTTCGCACTTGTGTTAGTGTTGAAAAACCACTTTTCGCACTTGTGTTGGTGCAGGAAACCACTTTTGCACTTGTATTAGTGTGGAAAAAACACTTTTTGCACTTGTGATAGTGTTGAAAAACCACTTTTCGCACTTGTGTTAGTGTTGAAAAACCACTTTTCGCACTTGTGTTAGTGTTGAAAAACCACTTTTCGCACTTGTGTTGGTGCAGGAAACCACTTTTGCACTTGTATTAGTGTGGAAAAAACACTATTCGCACTTGTGTTTGTGTTGAAAAACCACTTTTCGCACTTGTGTTAGTGTCGAAAAACCACTTTTCGCACTTGCGTTGGTGCAGGAAACCACATTTGCACTTGTATTAGTGTGGAAAAAACACTTTTTGCACTTGTGATAGTGTTGAAAAACCACTTTTCGCACTTGTGTTAGTGTTGAAAAACCACTTTTCGCACTTGTGTTGGTGAAGGAAACCACTTTTGCACTTGTATTAGTGTGGAAAAACCACTTTTTGCACTTGTGATAGTGTTGAAAAACAACTTTTCGCACTTGTGTTATTGTTGAAAAACCACTTTTTGCACTTGTGTTAGTGTTGAAAAACCACTTTTCGCACTTGTGTTGGTGCAGGACACCACTTTTGCACTTGTATTAGTGTGGAAAAAACACTTTTTGCACTTGTGATAGTGTTGAAAAACCACTTTTCGCACTTGTGTTAGTGTTGAAAAACCACTTTTCGCACTTGTTTTAGTGTTGACAAACCACTTTTCTCACTTGTGTTGGTGCAGGAAATCACTTTTGCACTTGTATTAGTGTGGAAAAAACACTTTTTGCACTTGTGATAGTGTTGAAAAACCACTTTTCGCACTTGTGTTAGTGTTCAAAAACCACTTTTCGCACTTGTGTTGGTGCAGGAAACCACTTTTGCACTTGTATTGGTGTGGAAAAAACACTTTTCACACTTTTGTTAGTGTTGAAAACCCACTTTTCGCACTTGTGTTAGTGTTGAAAAACCACTTTTCACACTTGTGTTAGTGTCGAAAACCACTTTTCGCACTTGCGTTGGTGCAGGAAACCACTTTTGCACTTGTATTAGTGTGGAAAAAACACTTTTTGCACTTGTGATAGTGTTGAAAAACCACTTTTCGCACTTGTGTTAGTGTTGAAAAACCACTTTTCGCACTTGTGTTGGTGAAGGAAACCACTTTTGCACTTGTATTAGTGTGGAAAAACCACTTTTTGCACTTGTGATAGTGTTGAAAAACAACTTTTCGCACTTGTGTTATTGTTGAAAAACCACTTTTTGCACTTGTGTTAGTGTTGAAAAACCACTTTTCGCACTTGTGTTGGTGCAGGACACCACTTTTGCACTTGTATTAGTGTGGAAAAAACACTTTTTGCACTTGTGATAGTGTTGAAAAACCACTTTTCGCACTTGTGTTAGTGTTGAAAAACCACTTTTCGCACTTGTTTTAGTGTTGACAAACCACTTTTCTCACTTGTGTTGGTGCAGGAAATCACTTTTGCACTTGTATTAGTGTGGAAAAAACACTTTTTGCACTTGTGATAGTGTTGAAAAACCACTTTTCGCACTTGTGTTAGTGTTCAAAAACCACTTTTCGCACTTGTGTTGGTGCAGGAAACCACTTTTGCACTTGTATTGGTGTGGAAAAAACACTTTTCACACTTTTGTTAGTGTTGAAAACCCACTTTTCGCACTTGTGTTGGTGTTGAAAAACCACTTTTCGCACTTGTGTTGGTGCAGGAAACCACTTTTGCACTTGTATTAGTGTGGAAAAAACACTTTTTGCACTTGTGATAGTGTTGAAAAACCACTTTTCGCACTTGTGTTAGTGTTGAAAAACCACTTTTCGCACTTGTGTTGGTGCAGGAAACCACATTTGCACTTGTATTAGTGTGGAAAAAACACTTTTTGCACTTGTGATAGTGTTGGAAAACCACTTTTCGCACTTGTGTTAGTGTTGAAAAACCACTTTTCGCACTTGTGTTGGTGAAGGAAACCACTTTTGCACTTGTATTAGTGTGGAAAAACCACTTTTTACACTTGTGATAGTGTTGAAAAACCACTTTTCGCACTTGTGTTAGTGTTGAAAAACCACTTTTCGCACTTGCTTTAGTGTTGACAAACCACTTTTCTCACTTGTGTTGGTGCAGGAAATCACTTTTGCACTTGTATTAGTGTGGAAAAAACACTTTTTGCACTTGTGATAGTGTTGAAAAACCACTTTTCGCACTTGTGTTAGTGTTCAAAAACCACTTTTCGCACTTGTGTTGGTGCAGGAAACCACTTTTGCACTTGTATTGGTGTGGAAAAAACACTTTTCACACTTTTGTTAGTGTTGAAAACCCACTTTTCGCACTTGTGTTAGTGTTGAAAAACCACTTTTCACACTTGTGTTAGTGTCGAAAAACCACTTTTCGCACTTGCGTTGGTGCAGGAAACCACTTTTGCACTTGTATTAGTGTGGAAAAAACACTTTTTGCACTTGTGATAGTGTTGAAAAACCACTTTTCGCACTTGTGTTAGTGTTGAAAAACCACTTTTCGCACTTGTGTTGGTGAAGGAAACCACTTTTGCACTTGTATTAGTGTGGAAAAACCACTTTTTGCACTTGTGATAGTGTTGAAAAACAACTTTTCGCACTTGTGTTATTGTTGAAAAACCACTTTTTGCACTTGTGTTAGTGTTGAAAAACCACTTTTCGCACTTGTGTTGGTGCAGGACACCACTTTTGCACTTGTATTATTGTGGAAAAAACACTTTTTGCACTTGTGATAGTGTTGAAAAACCACTTTTCGCACTTGTGTTAGTGTTGAAAAACCACTTTTCGCACTTGTTTTAGTGTTGACAAACCACTTTTCTCACTTGTGTTGGTGCAGGAAATCACTTTTGCACTTGTATTAGTGTGGAAAAAACACTTTTTGCACTTGTGATAGTGTTGAAAAACCACTTTTCGCACTTGTGTTAGTGTTCAAAAACCACTTTTCGCACTTGTGTTGGTGCAGGAAACCACTTTTGCACTTGTATTGGTGTGGAAAAAACACTTTTCACACTTTTGTTAGTGTTGAAAACCCACTTTTCGCACTTGTGTTGGTGTTGAAAAACCACTTTTCGCACTTGTGTTGGTGCAGGAAACCACTTTTGCACTTGTATTAGTGTGGAAAAAACACTTTTTGCACTTGTGATAGTGTTGAAAAACCACTTTTCGCACTTGTGTTAGTGTTGAAAAACCACTTTTCGCACTTGTGTTGGTGCAGGAAATCACTTTTGCACTTGTACTAGTGTGGAAAAAACACTTTTTGCACTTGTGATAGTGTTGAAAAACCACTTTTCGCACTTGTGTTAGTGTTGAAAAACCACTTTTCGCACTTGTGTTGGTGCAGGAAACCACTTTTGCACTTGTATTGGTGTGGAAAAAACACTTTTCACACTTGTGTTAGTGTAGAAAACCCACTTTTCGCACTTGTGTTAGTGTTGAAAAACCACTTTTCGCACTTGTGTTGGTGCAGGAAACCACTTTTACACTTGTATTAGTGTGGAAAAAACACTTTTTGCACTTGTGATAGTGTTGAAAAACCACTTTTCGCACTTGTGTTAGTGTTGAAAAACCACTTTTCGCACTTGTGTTGGTGAAGGAAACCACTTTTGCACTTGTATTAGTGTGGAAAAACCACTTTTCGCACTTGTGATAGTGTTGAAGAACCACTTTTCGCACTTGTGTTAGTGTTGAAAAACCACTTTTCGCACTTGTGTTGGTGCAGGAAACCACTTTTGCACTTGTATTAGTGTGGAAAAAACACTTTTTGCACTTGTGATAGTGTTGAAAAACCACTTTTCGCACTTGTGTTGGTGCAGGAAATGACTTTTGCACTTGTATTAGTGTGGAAAAAACACTTTTTGCACTTGTGATAGTGTTGAAAAACCACTTTTCGCACTTGTGTTAGTGTTGAAAAACCAGTTTTCGCACTTGTGTTGGTGCAGGAAACCACTTTTGCACTTGTATTGGTGTGGAAAAAATACTTTTCACACTTGTGTTAGTGTTGAAAACCCACTTTTCGCACTTGTGTTAGTGTTGAAAAACCACTTTTCGCACTTGTGTTGGTGTGGAAAAAACACTTTTTGCACTTGTGATTGTGTTGAAAAACCACTTTTCGCACTTGTGTTAGTGTTGAAAAACCAATTTTCGCACTTGTGTTGGTGAAGGAAACCACTTTTGCACTTGTATTAGTGTGGAAAAACCACTTTTCGCACTTGTGATAGTGTTGAAAAACCACTTTTCGCACTTGTGTTAGTGTTGAAAAACCACTTTTCGCACTTGTGTTGGTGCAGGAAACCACTTTTGCACGTGTATTAATGTGGAAAAACCACTTTTCGTACTTGTGTTAGTGTTGAAAAACCACTTTTCGCACTTGTGTTAGTGTTGACCACTTTTCGCACTTGTGTTAGTGTTGAAAAACCACTTTTCGCACTTGTGTTGGTGCAGGAAACCACTTTTGCACTTGTATTAGTGTGGAAAAAACACTTTTTGCACTTGTGATAGTGTTGAAAAACCACTTTTCGCACTTGTGTTAGTGTTGAAAAACCACTTTTCGCACTTGTGTTAGTGTTGAAAAACCACTTTTCGCACTTGTGTTGGTGCAGGAAACCACTTTTGCACTTGTATTAGTGTGGAAAAAACACTATTCGCACTTGTGTTTGTGTTGAAAAACCACTTTTCGCACTTGTGTTAGTGTCGAAAAACCACTTTTCGCACTTGCGTTGGTGCAGGAAACCACATTTGCACTTGTATTAGTGTGGAAAAAACACTTTTTGCACTTGTGATAGTGTTGAAAAACCACTTTTCGCACTTGTGTTAGTGTTGAAAAACCACTTTTCGCACTTGTGTTGGTGAAGGAAACCACTTTTGCACTTGTATTAGTGTGGAAAAACCACTTTTTGCACTTGTGATAGTGTTGAAAAACAACTTTTCGCACTTGTGTTATTGTTGAAAAACCACTTTTTGCACTTGTGTTAGTGTTGAAAAACCACTTTTCGCACTTGTGTTGGTGCAGGACACCACTTTTGCACTTGTATTAGTGTGGAAAAAACACTTTTTGCACTTGTGATAGTGTTGAAAAACCACTTTTCGCACTTGTGTTAGTGTTGAAAAACCACTTTTCGCACTTGTTTTAGTGTTGACAAACCACTTTTCTCACTTGTGTTGGTGCAGGAAATCACTTTTGCACTTGTATTAGTGTGGAAAAAACACTTTTTGCACTTGTGATAGTGTTGAAAAACCACTTTTCGCACTTGTGTTAGTGTTCAAAAACCACTTTTCGCACTTGTGTTGGTGCAGGAAACCACTTTTGCACTTGTATTGGTGTGGAAAAAACACTTTTCACACTTTTGTTAGTGTTGAAAACCCACTTTTCGCACTTGTGTTAGTGTTGAAAAACCACTTTTCACACTTGTGTTAGTGTCGAAAACCACTTTTCGCACTTGCGTTGGTGCAGGAAACCACTTTTGCACTTGTATTAGTGTGGAAAAAACACTTTTTGCACTTGTGATAGTGTTGAAAAACCACTTTTCGCACTTGTGTTAGTGTTGAAAAACCACTTTTCGCACTTGTGTTGGTGAAGGAAACCACTTTTGCACTTGTATTAGTGTGGAAAAACCACTTTTTGCACTTGTGATAGTGTTGAAAAACAACTTTTCGCACTTGTGTTATTGTTGAAAAACCACTTTTTGCACTTGTGTTAGTGTTGAAAAACCACTTTTCGCACTTGTGTTGGTGCAGGACACCACTTTTGCACTTGTATTAGTGTGGAAAAAACACTTTTTGCACTTGTGATAGTGTTGAAAAACCACTTTTCGCACTTGTGTTAGTGTTGAAAAACCACTTTTCGCACTTGTTTTAGTGTTGACAAACCACTTTTCTCACTTGTGTTGGTGCAGGAAATCACTTTTGCACTTGTATTAGTGTGGAAAAAACACTTTTTGCACTTGTGATAGTGTTGAAAAACCACTTTTCGCACTTGTGTTAGTGTTCAAAAACCACTTTTCGCACTTGTGTTGGTGCAGGAAACCACTTTTGCACTTGTATTGGTGTGGAAAAAACACTTTTCACACTTTTGTTAGTGTTGAAAACCCACTTTTCGCACTTGTGTTGGTGTTGAAAAACCACTTTTCGCACTTGTGTTGGTGCAGGAAACCACTTTTGCACTTGTATTAGTGTGGATAAAACACTTTTTGCACTTGTGATAGTGTTGAAAAACCACTTTTCGCACTTGTGTTAGTGTTGAAAAACCACTTTTCGCACTTGTGTTGGTGCAGGAAACCACATTTGCACTTGTATTAGTGTGGAAAAAACACTTTTTGCACTTGTGATAGTGTTGGAAAACCACTTTTCGCACTTGTGTTAGTGTTGAAAAACCACTTTTCGCACTTGTGTTGGTGAAGGAAACCACTTTTGCACTTGTATTAGTGTGGAAAAACCACTTTTTACACTTGTGATAGTGTTGAAAAACAACTTTTCGCACTTGTGTTATTGTTGAAAAACCACTTTTTGCACTTGTGTTAGTGTTGAAAAACCACTTTTCGCACTTGTGTTGGTGCAGGACACCACTTTTGCACTTGTATTAGTGTGGAAAAAACACTTTTTGCACTTGTGATAGTGTTGAAAAACCACTTTTCGCACTTGTGTTAGTGTTGAAAAACCACTTTTCGCACTTGCTTTAGTGTTGACAAACCACTTTTCTCACTTGTGTTGGTGCAGGAAATCACTTTTGCACTTGTATTAGTGTGGAAAAAACACTTTTTGCACTTGTGATAGTGTTGAAAAACCACTTTTCGCACTTGTGTTAGTGTTCAAAAACCACTTTTCGCACTTGTGTTGGTGCAGGAAACCACTTTTGCACTTGTATTGGTGTGGAAAAAACACTTTTCACACTTTTGTTAGTGTTGAAAACCCACTTTTCGCACTTGTGTTAGTGTTGAAAAACCACTTTTCACACTTGTGTTAGTGTCGAAAAACCACTTTTCGCACTTGCGTTGGTGCAGGAAACCACTTTTGCACTTGTATTAGTGTGGAAAAAACACTTTTTGCACTTGTGATAGTGTTGAAAAACCACTTTTCGCACTTGTGTTAGTGTTGAAAAACCACTTTTCGCACTTGTGTTGGTGAAGGAAACCACTTTTGCACTTGTATTAGTGTGGAAAAACCACTTTTTGCACTTGTGATAGTGTTGAAAAACAACTTTTCGCACTTGTGTTATTGTTGAAAAACCACTTTTTGCACTTGTGTTAGTGTTGAAAAACCACTTTTCGCACTTGTGTTGGTGCAGGACACCACTTTTGCACTTGTATTATTGTGGAAAAAACACTTTTTGCACTTGTGATAGTGTTGAAAAACCACTTTTCGCACTTGTGTTAGTGTTGAAAAACCACTTTTCGCACTTGTTTTAGTGTTGACAAACCACTTTTCTCACTTGTGTTGGTGCAGGAAATCACTTTTGCACTTGTATTAGTGTGGAAAAAACACTTTTTGCACTTGTGATAGTGTTGAAAAAACACTTTTCGCACTTGTGTTAGTGTTCAAAAACCACTTTTCGCACTTGTGTTGGTGCAGGAAACCACTTTTGCACTTGTATTGGTGTGGAAAAAACACTTTTCACACTTTTGTTAGTGTTGAAAACCCACTTTTCGCACTTGTGTTGGTGTTGAAAAACCACTTTTCGCACTTGTGTTGGTGCAGGAAACCACTTTTGCACTTGTATTAGTGTGGAAAAAACACTTTTTGCACTTGTGATAGTGTTGAAAAACCACTTTTCGCACTTGTGTTAGTGTTGAAAAACCACTTTTCGCACTTGTGTTGGTGCAGGAAATCACTTTTGCACTTGTACTAGTGTGGAAAAAACACTTTTTGCACTTGTGATAGTGTTGAAAAACCACTTTTCGCACTTGTGTTAGTGTTGAAAAACCACTTTTCGCACTTGTGTTGGTGCAGGAAACCACTTTTGCACTTGTATTGGTGTGGAAAAAACACTTTTCACACTTGTGTTAGTGTTGAAAACCCACTTTTCGCACTTGTGTTAGTGTTGAAAAACCACTTTTCGCACTTGTGTTGGTGCAGGAAACCACTTTTACACTTGTATTAGTGTGGAAAAAACACTTTTTGCACTTGTGATAGTGTTGAAAAACCACTTTTCGCACTTGTGTTAGTGTTGAAAAACCACTTTTCGCACTTGTGTTGGTGAAGGAAACCACTTTTGCACTTGTATTAGTGTGGAAAAAACCACTTTTCGCACTTGTGATAGTGTTGAAGAACCACTTTTCGCACTTGTGTTAGTGTTGAAAAACCACTTTTCGCACTTGTGTTGGTGCAGGAAACCACTTTTGCACTTGTATTAGTGTGGAAAAAACACTTTTTGCACTTGTGATAGTGTTGAAAAACCACTTTTCGCACTTGTGTTGGTGCAGGAAATGACTTTTGCACTTGTATTAGTGTGGAAAAAACACTTTTTGCACTTGTGATAGTGTTGAAAAACCACTTTTCGCACTTGTGTTAGTGTTGAAAAACCACTTTTCGCACTTGTGTTGGTGCAGGAAACCACTTTTGCACTTGTATTGGTGTGGAAAAAATACTTTTCACACTTGTGTTAGTGTTGAAAACCCACTTTTCGCACTTGTGTTAGTGTTGAAAAACCACTTTTCGCACTTGTGTTGGTGTGGAAAAAACACTTTTTGCACTTGCGATTGTGTTGAAAAACCACTTTTCGCACTTGTGTTAGTGTTGAAAAACCAATTTTCGCACTTGTGTTGGTGAAGGAAACCACTTTTGCACTTGTATTAGTGTGGAAAAACCACTTTTCGCACTTGTGATAGTGTTGAAAAACCACTTTTCGCACTTGTGTTAGTGTTGAAAAACCACTTTTCGCACTTGTGTTGGTGCAGGAAACCACTTTTGCACGTGTATTAATGTGGAAAAACCACTTTTCGTACTTGTGTTAGTGTTGAAAAACCACTTTTCGCACTTGTGTTAGTGTTGACCACTTTTCGCACTTGTGTTAGTGTTGAAAAACCACTTTTCGCACTTGTGTTGGTGCAGGAAACCACTTTTGCACTTGTATTAGTGTGGAAAAAACACTTTTTGCACTTGTGATAGTGTTGAAAAACCACTTTTCGCACTTGTGTTAGTGTTGAAAAACCACTTTTCGCACTTGTGTTAGTGTTGAAAAACCACTTTTCGCACTTGTGTTGGTGCAGGAAACCACTTTTGCACTTGTATTAGTGTGGAAAGAACACTATTCGCACTTGTGTTTGTGTTGAAAAACCACTTTTCGCACTTGTGTTAGTGTCGAAAAACCACTTTTCGCACTTGCGTTGGTGCAGGAAACCACATTTGCACTTGTATTAGTGTGGAAAAAACACTTTTTGCACTTGTGATAGTGTTGAAAAACCACTTTTCGCACTTGTGTTAGTGTTGAAAAACCACTTTTCGCACTTGTGTTGGTGAAGGAAACCACTTTTGCACTTGTATTAGTGTGGAAAAACCACTTTTTGCACTTGTGATAGTGTTGAAAAACAACTTTTCGCACTTGTGTTATTGTTGAAAAACCACTTTTTGCACTTGTGTTAGTGTTGAAAAACCACTTTTCGCACTTGTGTTGGTGCAGGACACCACTTTTGCACTTGTATTAGTGTGGAAAAAACACTTTTTGCACTTGTGATAGTGTTGAAAAACCACTTTTCGCACTTGTGTTAGTGTTGAAAAACCACTTTTCGCACTTGTTTTAGTGTTGACAAACCACTTTTCTCACTTGTGTTGGTGCAGGAAATCACTTTTGCACTTGTATTAGTGTGGAAAAAACACTTTTTGCACTTGTGATAGTGTTGAAAAACCACTTTTCGCACTTGTGTTAGTGTTCAAAAACCACTTTTTGCACTTGTGTTGGTGCAGGAAACCACTTTTGCACTTGTATTGGTGTGGAAAAAACACTTTTCACACTTTTGTTAGTGTTGAAAACCCACTTTTCACACTTGTGTTAGTGTTGAAAAACCACTTTTCACACTTGTGTTAGTGTCGAAAAACCACTTTTCGCACTTGCGTTGGTGCAGGAAACCACTTTTGCACTTGTATTAGTGTGGAAAAAACACTTTTTGCACTTGTGATAGTGTTGAAAAACCACTTTTCGCACTTGTGTTAGTGTTGAAAAACCACTTTTCGCACTTGTGTTGGTGAAGGAAACCACTTTTGCACTTGTATTAGTGTGGAAAAACCACTTTTTGCACTTGTGATAGTGTTGAAAAACCACTTTTCGCACTTGTGTTAGTGTTGAAAAACCACTTTTCGCACTTGTTTTAGTGTTGACAAACCACTTTTCTCACTTGTGTTGGTGCAGGAAATCACTTTTGCACTTGTATTAGTGTGGAAAAAACACTTTTTGCACTTGTGATAGTGTTGAAAAAACACTTTTCGCACTTGTGTTAGTGTTCAAAAACCACTTTTCGCACTTGTGTTGGTGCAGGAAACCACTTTTGCACTTGTATTGGTGTGGAAAAAACACTTTTCACACTTTTGTTAGTGTTGAAAACCCACTTTTCGCACTTGTGTTGGTGTTGAAAAACCACTTTTCGCACTTGTGTTGGTGCAGGAAACCACTTTTGCACTTGTATTAGTGTGGAAAAAACACTTTTTGCACTTGTGATAGTGTTGAAAAACCACTTTTCGCACTTGTGTTAGTGTTGAAAAACCACTTTTCGCACTTGTGTTGGTGCAGGAAATCACTTTTGCACTTGTACTAGTGTGGAAAAAACACTTTTTGCACTTGTGATAGTGTTGAAAAACCACTTTTCGCACTTGTGTTAGTGTTGAAAAACCACTTTTCGCACTTGTGTTGGTGCAGGAAACCACTTTTGCACTTGTATTGGTGTGGAAAAAACACTTTTCACACTTGTGTTAGTGTTGAAAACCCACTTTTCGCACTTGTGTTAGTGTTGAAAAACCACTTTTCGCACTTGTGTTGGTGCAGGAAACCACTTTTACACTTGTATTAGTGTGGAAAAAACACTTTTTGCACTTGTGATAGTGTTGAAAAACCACTTTTCGCACTTGTGTTAGTGTTGAAAAACCACTTTTCGCACTTGTGTTGGTGAAGGAAACCACTTTTGCACTTGTATTAGTGTGGAAAAACCACTTTTCGCACTTGTGATAGTGTTGAAGAACCACTTTTCGCACTTGTGTTAGTGTTGAAAAACCACTTTTCGCACTTGTGTTGGTGCAGGAAACCACTTTTGCACTTGTATTAGTGTGGAAAAAACACTTTTTGCACTTGTGATAGTGTTGAAAAACCACTTTTCGCACTTGTGTTGGTGCAGGAAATGACTTTTGCACTTGTATTAGTGTGGAAAAAACACTTTTTGCACTTGTGATAGTGTTGAAAAACCACTTTTCGCACTTGTGTTAGTGTTGAAAAACCACTTTTCGCACTTGTGTTGGTGCAGGAAACCACTTTTGCACTTGTATTGGTGTGGAAAAAATACTTTTCACACTTGTGTTAGTGTTGAAAACCCACTTTTCGCACTTGTGTTAGTGTTGAAAAACCACTTTTCGCACTTGTGTTGGTGTGGAAAAAACACTTTTTGCACTTGTGATTGTGTTGAAAAACCACTTTTCGCACTTGTGTTAGTGTTGAAAAACCACTTTTCGCACTTGTGTTGGTGCAGGAAACCACTTTTACACTTGTATTAGTGTGGAAAAAACACTTTTTGCACTTGTGATAGTGTTGAAAAACCACTTTTCGCACTTGTGTTAGTGTTGAAAAACCACTTTTCGCACTTGTGTTGGTGAAGGAAACCACTTTTGCACTTGTATTAGTGTGGAAAAACCACTTTTCGCACTTGTGATAGTGTTGAAGAACCACTTTTCGCACTTGTGTTAGTGTTGAAAAACCACTTTTCGCACTTGTGTTGGTGCAGGAAACCACTTTTGCACTTGTATTAGTGTGGAAAAAACACTTTTTGCACTTGTGATAGTGTTGAAAAACCACTTTTCGCACTTGTGTTGGTGCAGGAAATGACTTTTGCACTTGTATTAGTGTGGAAAAAACACTTTTTGCACTTGTGATAGTGTTGAAAAACCACTTTTCGCACTTGTGTTAGTGTTGAAAAACCACTTTTCGCACTTGTGTTGGTGCAGGAAACCACTTTTGCACTTGTATTGGTGTGGAAAAAATACTTTTCACACTTGTGTTAGTGTTGAAAACCCACTTTTCGCACTTGTGTTAGTGTTGAAAAACCACTTTTCGCACTTGTGTTGGTGTGGAAAAAACACTTTTTGCACTTGTGATTGTGTTGAAAAACCACTTTTCGCACTTGTGTTAGTGTTGAAAAACCAATTTTCGCACTTGTGTTGGTGAAGGAAACCACTTTTGCACTTGTATTAGTGTGGAAAAACCACTTTTCGCACTTGTGATAGTGTTGAAAAACCACTTTTCGCACTTGTGTTAGTGTTGAAAAACCACTTTTCGCACTTGTGTTGGTGCAGGAAACCACTTTTGCACGTGTATTAATGTGGAAAAACCACTTTTCGTACTTGTGTTAGTGTTGAAAATCCACTTTTCGCACTTGTGTTAGTGTTGACCACTTTTCGCACTTGTGTTAGTGTTGAAAAACCACTTTTCGCACTTGTGTTGGTGCAGGAAACCACTTTTGCACTTGTATTAGTGTGGAAAAAACACTTTTTGCACTTGTGATAGTGTTGAAAAACCACTTTTCGCACTTGTGTTAGTGTTGAAAAACCACTTTTCGCACTTGTGTTAGTGTTGAAAAACCACTTTTCGCACTTGTGTTGGTGCAGGAAACCACTTTTGCACTTGTATTAGTGTGGAAAGAACACTATTCGCACTTGTGTTTGTGTTGAAAAACCACTTTTCGCACTTGTGTTAGTGTCGAAAAACCACTTTTCGCACTTGCGTTGGTGCAGGAAACCACATTTGCACTTGTATTAGTGTGGAAAAAACACTTTTTGCACTTGTGATAGTGTTGAAAAACCACTTTTCGCACTTGTGTTAGTGTTGAAAAACCACTTTTCGCACTTGTGTTGGTGAAGGAAACCACTTTTGCACTTGTATTAGTGTGGAAAAACCACTTTTTGCACTTGTGATAGTGTTGAAAAACAACTTTTCGCACTTGTGTTATTGTTGAAAAACCACTTTTTGCACTTGTGTTAGTGTTGAAAAACCACTTTTCGCACTTGTGTTGGTGCAGGACACCACTTTTGCACTTGTATTAGTGTGGAAAAAACACTTTTTGCACTTGTGATAGTGTTGAAAAACCACTTTTCGCACTTGTGTTAGTGTTGAAAAACCACTTTTCGCACTTGTTTTAGTGTTGACAAACCACTTTTCTCACTTGTGTTGGTGCAGGAAATCACTTTTGCACTTGTATTAGTGTGGAAAAAACACTTTTTGCACTTGTGATAGTGTTGAAAAACCACTTTTCGCACTTGTGTTAGTGTTCAAAAACCACTTTTTGCACTTGTGTTGGTGCAGGAAACCACTTTTGCACTTGTATTGGTGTGGAAAAAACACTTTTCACACTTTTGTTAGTGTTGAAAACCCACTTTTCACACTTGTGTTAGTGTTGAAAAACCACTTTTCACACTTGTGTTAGTGTCGAAAAACCACTTTTCGCACTTGCGTTGGTGCAGGAAACCACTTTTGCACTTGTATTAGTGTGGAAAAAACACTTTTTGCACTTGTGATAGTGTTGAAAAACCACTTTTCGCACTTGTGTTAGTGTTGAAAAACCACTTTTCGCACTTGTGTTGGTGAAGGAAACCACTTTTGCACTTGTATTAGTGTGGAAAAACCACTTTTTGCACTTGTGATAGTGTTGAAAAACCACTTTTCGCACTTGTGTTAGTGTTGAAAAACCACTTTTCGCACTTGTTTTAGTGTTGACAAACCACTTTTCTCACTTGTGTTGGTGCAGGAAATCACTTTTGCACTTGTATTAGTGTGGAAAAAACACTTTTTGCACTTGTGATAGTGTTGAAAAAACACTTTTCGCACTTGTGTTAGTGTTCAAAAACCACTTTTCGCACTTGTGTTGGTGCAGGAAACCACTTTTGCACTTGTATTGGTGTGGAAAAAACACTTTTCACACTTTTGTTAGTGTTGAAAACCCACTTTTCGCACTTGTGTTGGTGTTGAAAAACCACTTTTCGCACTTGTGTTGGTGCAGGAAACCACTTTTGCACTTGTATTAGTGTGGAAAAAACACTTTTTGCACTTGTGATAGTGTTGAAAAACCACTTTTCGCACTTGTGTTAGTGTTGAAAAACCACTTTTCGCACTTGTGTTGGTGCAGGAAATCACTTTTGCACTTGTACTAGTGTGGAAAAAACACTTTTTGCACTTGTGATAGTGTTGAAAAACCACTTTTCGCACTTGTGTTAGTGTTGAAAAACCACTTTTCGCACTTGTGTTGGTGCAGGAAACCACTTTTGCACTTGTATTGGTGTGGAAAAAACACTTTTCACACTTGTGTTAGTGTTGAAAACCCACTTTTCGCACTTGTGTTAGTGTTGAAAAACCACTTTTCGCACTTGTGTTGGTGCAGGAAACCACTTTTACACTTGTATTAGTGTGGAAAAAACACTTTTTGCACTTGTGATAGTGTTGAAAAACCACTTTTCGCACTTGTGTTAGTGTTGAAAAACCACTTTTCGCACTTGTGTTGGTGAAGGAAACCACTTTTGCACTTGTATTAGTGTGGAAAAACCACTTTTCGCACTTGTGATAGTGTTGAAGAACCACTTTTCGCACTTGTGTTAGTGTTGAAAAACCACTTTTCGCACTTGTGTTGGTGCAGGAAACCACTTTTGCACTTGTATTAGTGTGGAAAAAACACTTTTTGCACTTGTGATAGTGTTGAAAAACCACTTTTCGCACTTGTGTTGGTGCAGGAAATGACTTTTGCACTTGTATTAGTGTGGAAAAAACACTTTTTGCACTTGTGATAGTGTTGAAAAACCACTTTTCGCACTTGTGTTAGTGTTGAAAAACCACTTTTCGCACTTGTGTTGGTGCAGGAAACCACTTTTGCACTTGTATTGGTGTGGAAAAAATACTTTTCACACTTGTGTTAGTGTTGAAAACCCACTTTTCGCACTTGTGTTAGTGTTGAAAAACCACTTTTCGCACTTGTGTTGGTGTGGAAAAAACACTTTTTGCACTTGTGATTGTGTTGAAAAACCACTTTTCGCACTTGTGTTAGTGTTGAAAAACCAATTTTCGCACTTGTGTTGGTGAAGGAAACCACTTTTGCACTTGTATTAGTGTGGAAAAACCACTTTTCGCACTTGTGATAGTGTTGAAAAACCACTTTTCGCACTTGTGTTAGTGTTGAAAAACCACTTTTCGCACTTGTGTTGGTGCAGGAAACCACTTTTGCACGTGTATTAATGTGGAAAAACCACTTTTCGTACTTGTGTTAGTGTTGAAAAACCACTTTTCGCACTTGTGTTAGTGTTGACCACTTTTCGCACTTGTGTTAGTGTTGAAAAACCACTTTTCGCACTTGTGTTGGTGCAGGAAACCACTTTTGCACTTGTATTAGTGTGGAAAAAACACTTTTTGCACTTGTGATAGTGTTGAAAAACCACTTTTCGCACTTGTGTTAGTGTTGAAAAACCACTTTTCGCACTTGTGTTAGTGTTGAAAAACCACTTTTCGCACTTGTGTTGGTGCAGGAAACCACTTTTGCACTTGTATTAGTGTGGAAAGAACACTATTCGCACTTGTGTTTGTGTTGAAAAACCACTTTTCGCACTTGTGTTAGTGTCGAAAAACCACTTTTCGCACTTGCGTTGGTGCAGGAAACCACATTTGCACTTGTATTAGTGTGGAAAAAACACTTTTTGCACTTGTGATAGTGTTGAAAAACCACTTTTCGCACTTGTGTTAGTGTTGAAAAACCACTTTTCGCACTTGTGTTGGTGAAGGAAACCACTTTTGCACTTGTATTAGTGTGGAAAAACCACTTTTTGCACTTGTGATAGTGTTGAAAAACAACTTTTCGCACTTGTGTTATTGTTGAAAAACCACTTTTTGCACTTGTGTTAGTGTTGAAAAACCACTTTTCGCACTTGTGTTGGTGCAGGACACCACTTTTGCACTTGTATTAGTGTGGAAAAAACACTTTTTGCACTTGTGATAGTGTTGAAAAACCACTTTTCGCACTTGTGTTAGTGTTGAAAAACCACTTTTCGCACTTGTTTTAGTGTTGACAAACCACTTTTCTCACTTGTGTTGGTGCAGGAAATCACTTTTGCACTTGTATTAGTGTGGAAAAAACACTTTTTGCACTTGTGATAGTGTTGAAAAACCACTTTTCGCACTTGTGTTAGTGTTCAAAAACCACTTTTTGCACTTGTGTTGGTGCAGGAAACCACTTTTGCACTTGTATTGGTGTGGAAAAAACACTTTTCACACTTTTGTTAGTGTTGAAAACCCACTTTTCACACTTGTGTTAGTGTTGAAAAACCACTTTTCACACTTGTGTTAGTGTCGAAAAACCACTTTTCGCACTTGCGTTGGTGCAGGAAACCACTTTTGCACTTGTATTAGTGTGGAAAAAACACTTTTTGCACTTGTGATAGTGTTGAAAAACCACTTTTCGCACTTGTGTTAGTGTTGAAAAACCACTTTTCGCACTTGTGTTGGTGAAGGAAACCACTTTTGCACTTGTATTAGTGTGGAAAAACCACTTTTTGCACTTGTGATAGTGTTGAAAAACAACTTTTCGCACTTGTGTTATTGTTGAAAAACCACTTTTTGCACTTGTGTTAGTGTTGAAAAACCACTTTTCGCACTTGTGTTGGTGCAGGACACCACTTTTGCACTTGTATTAGTGTGGAAAAAACACTTTTTGCACTTGTGATAGTGTTGAAAAACCACTTTTCGCACTTGTGTTAGTGTTGAAAAACCACTTTTCGCACTTGTTTTAGTGTTGACAAACCACTTTTCTCACTTGTGTTGGTGCAGGAAATCACTTTTGCACTTGTATTAGTGTGGAAAAAACACTTTTTGCACTTGTGATAGTGTTGAAAAACCACTTTTCGCACTTGTGTTAGTGTTCAAAAACCACTTTTCGCACTTGTTTTGGTGCAGGAAACCACTTTTGCACTTGTATTGGTGTGGAAAAAACACTTTTCACACTTTTGTTAGTGTTGAAAACCCACTTTTCGCACTTGTGTTGGTGTTGAAAAACCACTTTTCGCACTTGTGTTGGTGCAGGAAACCACTTTTGCACTTGTATTAGTGTGGAAAAAACACTTTTTGCACTTGTGATAGTGTTGAAAAACCACTTTTCGCACTTGTGTTAGTGTTGAAAAACCACTTTTCGCACTTGTGTTGGTGCAGGAAATCACTTTTGCACTTGTACTAGTGTGGAAAAAACACTTTTTGCACTTGTGATAGTGTTGAAAAACCACTTTTCGCACTTGTGTTAGTGTTGAAAAACCACTTTTCGCACTTGTGTTGGTGCAGGAAACCACTTTTGCACTTGTATTGGTGTGGAAAAAACACTTTTCACACTTGTGTTAGTGTTGAAAACCCACTTTTCGCACTTGTGTTAGTGTTGAAAAACCACTTTTCGCACTTGTGTTGGTGCAGGAAACCACTTTTACACTTGTATTAGTGTGGAAAAAACACTTTTTGCACTTGTGATAGTGTTGAAAAACCACTTTTCGCACTTGTGTTAGTGTTGAAAAACCACTTTTCGCACTTGTGTTGGTGAAGGAAACCACTTTTGCACTTGTATTAGTGTGGAAAAACCACTTTTCGCACTTGTGATAGTGTTGAAGAACCACTTTTCGCACTTGTGTTAGTGTTGAAAAACCACTTTTCGCACTTGTGTTGGTGCAGGAAACCACTTTTGCACTTGTATTAGTGTGGAAAAAACACTTTTTGCACTTGTGATAGTGTTGAAAAACCACTTTTCGCACTTGTGTTAGTGTTGAAAAACCACTTTTCGCACTTGTGTTGGTGAAGGAAACCACTTTTGCACTTGTATTAGTGTGGAAAAACCACTTTTTGCACTTGTGATAGTGTTGAAAAACAACTTTTCGCACTTGTGTTATTGTTGAAAAACCACTTTTTGCACTTGTGTTAGTGTTGAAAAACCACTTTTCGCACTTGTGTTGGTGCAGGACACCACTTTTGCACTTGTATTAGTGTGGAAAAAACACTTTTTGCACTTGTGATAGTGTTGAAAAACCACTTTTCGCACTTGTGTTAGTGTTGAAAAACCACTTTTCGCACTTGTTTTAGTGTTGACAAACCACTTTTCTCACTTGTGTTGGTGCAGGAAATCACTTTTGCACTTGTATTAGTGTGGAAAAAACACTTTTTGCACTTGTGATAGTGTTGAAAAACCACTTTTCGCACTTGTGTTAGTGTTCAAAAACCACTTTTCGCACTTGTGTTGGTGCAGGAAACCACTTTTGCACTTGTATTGGTGTGGAAAAAACACTTTTCACACTTTTGTTAGTGTTGAAAACCCACTTTTCGCACTTGTGTTGGTGTTGAAAAACCACTTTTCGCACTTGTGTTGGTGCAGGAAACCACTTTTGCACTTGTATTAGTGTGGAAAAAACACTTTTTGCACTTGTGATAGTGTTGAAAAATCACTTTTCGCACTTGTGTTAGTGTTGAAAAACCACTTTTCGCACTTGTGTTGGTGCAGGAAATCACTTTTGCACTTGTACTAGTGTGGAAAAAACACTTTTTGCACTTGTGATAGTGTTGAAAAACCACTTTTCGCACTTGTGTTAGTGTTGAAAAACCACTTTTCGCACTTGTGTTGGTGCAGGAAACCACTTTTGCACTTGTATTGGTGTGGAAAAAACACTTTTCACACTTGTGTTAGTGTTGAAAACCCACTTTTCGCACTTGTGTTAGTGTTGAAAAACCACTTTTCGCACTTGTGTTGGTGCAGGAAACCACTTTTACACTTGTATTAGTGTGGAAAAAACACTTTTTGCACTTGTGATAGTGTTGAAAAACCACTTTTCGCACTTGTGTTAGTGTTGAAAAACCACTTTTCGCACTTGTGTTGGTGAAGGAAACCACTTTTGCACTTGTATTAGTGTGGAAAAACCACTTTTCGCACTTGTGATAGTGTTGAAGAACCACTTTTCGCACTTGTGTTAGTGTTGAAAAACCACTTTTCGCACTTGTGTTGGTGCAGGAAACCACTTTTGCACTTGTATTAGTGTGGAAAAAACACTTTTTGCACTTGTGATAGTGTTGAAAAACCACTTTTCGCACTTGTGTTGGTGCAGGAAATGACTTTTGCACTTGTGTTGGTGTGGAAAAAATACTTTTCACACTTGTGTTAGTGTTGAAAACCCACTTTTCGCACTTGTGTTAGTGTTGAAAAACCACTTTTCGCACTTGTGTTGGTGTGGAAAAAACACTTTTTGCACTTGTGATTGTGTTGAAAAACCACTTTTCGCACTTGTGTTAGTGTTGAAAAACCACTTTTCGCACTTGTGTTGGTGAAGGAAACCACTTTTGCACTTGTATTAGTGTGGAAAAACCACTTTTCGCACTTGTGATAGTGTTGAAGAACCACTTTTCGCACTTGTTTTAGTGTTGAAAAACCACTTTTCGCACTTGTGTTGGTGCAGGAAACCACTTTTGCACTTGTATTAGTGTGGAAAAAACACTTTTTGCACATGTGATAGTGTTGAAAAACACTTTTTGCACTTGTGATAGTGTTGAAAAACCACTTTTCGCACTTGTGTTAGTGTTGAAAAAACACTTTTCGCACTTGTGTTGGTGCAGGAAACCACTTTTGCACTTGTATTAGTGTGGAAAACCACTTTTCGCACATGTGTTAGTGTTGAAAAACAACTTTTCGCACTTGTGTTAGTGTTGAAAAAACACTTTTCGCACTTGTGTTGGTGCAGGAAACCACTTTTGCACTTGTATTAGTGTGGAAAACCACTTTTCGCACATGTGTTAGTGTTGAAAAACAACTTTTCGCACTTGTGTTGGTGTTGAAAAACCACTTTTCGCACTTGTGTTAGTGTTGAAAAACCACTTTTCGCACTTCTGTTGGTGCAGGAAACCACTTTTGCACTTGTATTAGTGTGGAAAAAACACTTTTTGCACTTGTGATAGTGTTGAAAAACCACTTTTCGCACTTGCGTTAGTGTTGAAAAACCACTTTTCGCACTTGTGTTGGTGAAGGAAACCACTTTTGCACTTGTATTAGTGTGGAAAAACCACTTTTTGCACTTGTGATAATGTTGAAAAACAACTTTTCGCACTTGTGTTATTGTTGAAAAACCACTTTTTGCACTTGTGTTAGTGTTGAAAAACCACTTTTCGCACTTGTGTTGGTGCAGGACACCACTTTTGCACTTGTATTAGTGTGGAAAAAACACTTTTTGCACTTGTGATAGTGTTGAAAAACCACTTTTCGCACTTGTGTTAGTGTTGAAAAACCACTTTTCGCACTTGTTTTAGTGTTGACAAACCACTTTTCTCACTTGTGTTGGTGCAGGAAATCACTTTTGCACTTGTATTAGTGTGGAAAAAACACTTTTTGCACTTGTGATAGTGTTGAAAAACCACTTTTCGCACTTGTGTTAGTGTTCAAAAACCACTTTTCGCACTTGTGTTGGTGCAGGAAACCACTTTTGCACTTGTATTGGTGTGGAAAAAACACTTTTCACACTTTTGTTAGTGTTGAAAACCCACTTTTCGCACTTGTGTTGGTGTTGAAAAACCACTTTTCGCACTTGTGTTGGTGCAGGAAACCACTTTTGCACTTGTATTAGTGTGGAAAAAACACTTTTTGCACTTGTGATAGTGTTGAAAAACCACTTTTCGCACTTGTGTTAGTGTTGAAAAACCACTTTTCGCACTTGTGTTGGTGAAGGAAATCACTTTTGCACTTGTACTAGTGTGGAAAAAACACTTTTTGCACTTGTGATAGTGTTGAAAAACCACTTTTCGCACTTGTGTTAGTGTTGAAAAACCACTTTTCGCACTTGTGTTGGTGCAGGAAACCACTTTTGCACTTGTATTGGTGTGGAAAAAACACTTTTCACACTTGTGTTAGTGTTGAAAACCCACTTTTCACACTTGTGTTAGTGTTGAAAAACCACTTTTCGCACTTGTGTTGGTGCAGGAAACCACTTTTACACTTGTATTAGTGTGGAAAAAACACTTTTTGCACTTGTGATAGTGTTGAAAAACCACTTTTCGCACTTGTGTTAGTGTTGAAAAACCACTTTTCGCACTTGTGTTGGTGAAGGAAACCACCTTTGCACTTGTATTAGTGTGGAAAAACCACTTTTTGCACTTGTGATAGTGTTGAAGAACCACTTCTCGCACTTGTGTTAGTGTTGAAAAACCACTTTTCGCACTTGTGTTGGTGCAGGAAACCACTTTTGCACTTGTATTAGTGTGGAAAAAACACTTTTTGCACTTGTGATAGTGTTGAAAAACCACTTTTCGCACTCGTGTTGGTGCAGGAAATGACTTTTGCACTTGTATTAGTGTGGAAAAAACACTTTTTGCACTTGTGATAGTGTTGAAAAACCACTTTTCGCACTTGTGTTAGTGTTGAAAAACCACTTTTCGCACTTGTGTTGGTGCAGGAAACCACTTTTGCACTTGTATTGGTGTGGAAAAAATACTTTTCACACTTGTGTTAGTGTTGAAAACCCACTTTTCGCACTTGTGTTAGTGTTGAAAAACCACTTTTCGCACTTGTGTTGGTGTGGAAAAAACACTTTTTGCACTTGTGATTGTGTTGAAAAACCACTTTTCGCACTTGTGTTAGTGTTGAAAAACCACTTTTCGCACTTGTGTTGGTGAAGGAAACCACTTTTGCACTTGTATTAGTGTGGAAAAACCACTTTTCGCACTTGTGATAGTGTTGAAGAACCACTTTTCGCACTTGTTTTAGTGTTGAAAAACCACTTTTCGCACTTGTGTTGGTGCAGGAAACCACTTTTGCACTTGTATTAGTGTGGAAAAAACACTTTTTGCACTTGTGATAGTGTTGAAAAACACTTTTTGCACTTGTGATCGTGTTGAAAAACCACTTTTCGCACTTGTGTTAGTGTTGAAAAAACACTTTTCGCACTTGTGTTGGTGCAGGAAACCACTTTTGCACTTGTATTAGTGGGGAAAACCACTTTTCGCACATGTGTTAGTGTTGAAAAACAACTTTTCGCACTTGTGTTAGTGTTGAAAAAACACTTTTCGCACTTGTGTTGGTGCAGGAAACCACTTTTGCACTTGTATTAGTGTGGAAAACCACTTTTCGCACATGTGTTAGTGTTGAAAAACAACTTTTCGCACTTGTGTTGGTGTTGAAAAACCACTTTTCGCACTTGTGTTAGTGTTGAAAAACCACTTTTCGCACTTGTGTTGGTGCAGGAAACCACTTTTGCACTTGTATTAGTGTGGAAAAAACACTTTTTGCACTTGTGATAGTGTTGAAAAACCACTTTTCGCACTTGTGTTAGTGTTGAAAAACCACTTTTCGCACTTGTGTTAGTGTTGAAAAACCACTTTTCGCACTTGTGTTAGTGTTGAAAAACCACTTTTCGCACTTGTGTTGGTGCAGGAAACCACTTTTGCACTTGTATTAGTGTGGAAAAAACACTTTTCGCACTTGTGTTAGTGTTGAAAACCCACTTTTCGCACTTGTGTTAGTGTTGAAAAACCACTTTTCGCACTTGTGTTAGTGTTGAAAAACCACTTTTCGCACTTGTGTTGGTGCAGGAAACCACTTTTGCACTTGTATTAGTGTGGCAAAACCACTTTTCGCACTTGTGTTAGTGTTGAAAAACCACTTTTCGCACTTGTGTTAGTGTTGAAAAACCACTTTTCGCACTTGTGTTGGTGCAGGAAACCACTTTTGCACTTGTATTAGTGTGGAAAAAACACTTTTTACACTTGTATTAGTGTGGAAAAAACACTTTTTGCACTTGTGATAGTGTTGAAAAACCACTTTTCGCACTTGTGTTAGTGTTGAAAAACCACTTTTAGCACTTGTGTTGGTGAAGGAAACCACTTTTGCACTTGTATTAGTGTGGAAAAACCACTTTTCTCACTTGTGTTAGTGTTGAAAAACCACTTTTTGCACTTGTGTTAGTGTTGAAAAACCGCTTTTTGCACTTGTGTTGGTGCAGGAAACCACTTTTGCACTTGTATTAGTGTGGAAAAAACACTTTTTGCACTTGTGATGGTGTTGAAAAACCACTTTTCGCACTTGTGTTAGTGTTGAAAAAACACATTTCGCACTTGTGTTTGTGTTGAAAAACCACTTTTCGCACTTGTGTTGGTGCAGGAAACCACTTTTGCACTTGTATTAGTGTGGAAAAAACACTTTTTGCACTTGTGATAGTGTTGAAAAACCACTTTTCGCACTTGTGTTAGTGTTGAAAAACCACTTTTCGCACTTGTGTTGGTGCAGGAAACCACTTTTGCACTTGTATTAGTGTGAAAAAACCACTTTTCACACTTGTGTTAGTTTTGAAAAACCACTTTTCGCACTTGTATTAGTGTGGAAAAAACACTTTTTGCACTTGTGATAGTGTTGAAAAACCACTTTTCGCACTTGTGTTAGTGTTGAAAAACCACTTTTCGCACTTGTGTTGGTGCAGGAAACCACTTTTGCACTTGTATTAGTGTGGAAAAAACACTTTTTGCACTTGTGATAGTGTTGAAAAACTACTTTTCGCACTTGTGTTAGTGTTGAAAAACCACTTTTCGCACTTGTGTTAGTGTTGAAAAACCACTTTTCGCACTTGTGTTAGTGTTGAAAAACCACTTTTCGCACTTGTGTTGGTGCAGGAAACCACTTTTGCACTTGTATTAGTGTGGAAAAAACACTTTCCGCACTTGTGTTAGTGTTGAAAACCCACTTTTCGCACTTGTGTTAGTGTTGAAAAACCACTTTTCGCACTTGTGTTGGTGCAGGAAACCACTTTTGCACTTGTATTAGTGTGGCAAAACCACTTTTCGCACTTGTGTTAGTGTTGAAAAACCACTTTTCGCACTTGTGTTAGTGTTGAAAAACCACTTTTCGCACTTGTGTTGGTGCAGGAAACCACTTTTGCACTTGTATTAGTGTGGAAAAAACACTTTTTACACTTGTGATAGTGTTGAAAAACCACTTTTCGCACTTGTGTTAGTGTTGAAAACCCACTTTTCGCACTTGTGTTAGTGTTGAAAAACCACTTTTCGCACTTGTGTTGGTGTGGAAAAAACACTTTTTGCACTTGTGATAGTGTTGAAAAACCACTTTTCGCACTTGTGTTAGTGTTGAAAAACCACTTTTCGCACTTGTGTTGGTGAAGGAAACCACTTTTGCACTTGTATTAGTGTGGAAAAACCACTTTTCGCACTTGTGATAGTGTTGAAGAACCACTTTTCGCACTTGTTTTAGTGTTGAAAAACCACTTTTCGCACTTGTGTTGGTGCAGGAAACCACTTTTGCACTTGTATTAGTGTGGAAAAAACACTTTTTTAGTGTTAGTGTTGTGATAGTGTTGTGATAGTGTTGTGATAGTGTTGATAGTGTTGAAAAACCACTTTTCGCACTTGTGTTGGTGAAGGAAACCACTTTTGCACTTGTATTAGTGTGGAAAAACCACTTTTCGCACTTGTGTTAGTGTTGAAAACCCACTTTTCGCACTTGTGTTAGTGTTGAAAAACCACTTTTCGCACTTGTGTTGGTGTGGAAAAAACACTTTTTGCACTTGTGATAGTGTTGAAAAACCACTTTTCGCACTTGTGTTAGTGTTGAAAAACCACTTTTCGCACTTGTGTTGGTGAAGGAAACCACTTTTGCACTTGTATTAGTGTGGAAAAACCACTTTTCGCACTTGTGATAGTGTTGAAAAACCACTTTTCGCACTTGTGTTAGTGTTGGAAAACCACTTTTCGCACTTGTGTTAGTGTTGGAAAAACACTTTTCGCACTTGTGTTGGTGCAGGAAACCACTTTTGCACTTGTATTAGTGTGGAAAAAACACTTTTCGCAATTGTGTTAGTGTTGAAAAACCACTTTTTGCACTTGTGTTAGTGTTGAAAAACCACTTTTCGCACTTGTGTTGGTGCAGGAAACCACTTTTGCACTTGTATTAGTGTGGAAAAAACACTTTTTGCACTTGTGATAGTGTTGAAAAACCACTTTTCGCACTTGTGTTAGTGTTGAAAAACCACTTTTCGCACTTGTGTTCGTGAAGGAAACCACTTTTGCACTTGTATTAGTGTGGAAAAACCACTTTTTGCACTTGTGATAGTGTTGAAAAACAACTTTTCGCACTTGTGTTATTGTTGAAAAACCACTTTTTGCACTTGTGTTAGTGTTGAAAAACCACTTTTCGCACTTGTGTTGGTGCAGGACACCACTTTTGCACTTGTATTAGTGTGGAAAAAACACTTTTTGCACTTGTGATAGTGTTGAAAAATCACTTTTCGCACTTGTGTTAGTGTTGAAAAACCACTTTTCGCACTTGTTTTAGTGTTGACAAACCACTTTTCTCACTTGTGTTGGTGCAGGAAATCACTTTTGCACTTGTATTAGTGTGGAAAAAACACTTTTTGCACTTGTGATAGTGTTGAAAAACCACTTTTCGCACTTGTGTTAGTGTTCAAAAACCACTTTTCGCACTTGTGTTGGTGCAGGAAACCACTTTTGCACTTGTATTGGTGTGGAAAAAACACTTTTCACACTTTTGTTAGTGTTGAAAACCCACTTTTCGCACTTGTGTTGGTGTTGAAAAACCACTTTTCGCACTTGTGTTGGTGCAGGAAACCACTTTTGCACTTGTATTAGTGTGGAAAAAACACTTTTTGCACTTGTGATAGTGTTGAAAAACCACTTTTCGCACTTGTGTTAGTGTTGAAAAACCACTTTTCGCACTTGTGTTGGTGCAGGAAATCACTTTTGCACTTGTACTAGTGTGGAAAAAACACTTTTTGCACTTGTGATAGTGTTGAAAAACCACTTTTCGCACTTGTGTTAGTGTTGAAAAACCACTTTTCGCACTTGTGTTGGTGCAGGAAACCACTTTTGCACTTGTATTGGTGTGGAAAAAACACTTTTCACACTTGTGTTAGTGTTGAAAACCCACTTTTCGCACTTGTGTTAGTGTTGAAAAACCACTTTTCGCACTTGTGTTGGTGCAGGAAACCACTTTTACACTTGTATTAGTGTGGAAAAAACACTTTTTGCACTTGTGATAGTGTTGAAAAACCACTTTTCGCACTTGTGTTAGTGTTGAAAAACCACTTTTCGCACTTGTGTTGGTGAAGGAAACCACTTTTGCACTTGTATTAGTGTGGAAAAACCACTTTTCGCACTTGTGATAGTGTTGAAGAACCACTTTTCGCACTTGTGTTAGTGTTGAAAAACCACTTTTCGCACTTGTGTTGGTGCAGGAAACCACTTTTGCACTTGTATTAGTGTGGAAAAAACACTTTTTGCACTTGTGATAGTGTTGAAAAACCACTTTTCGCACTTGTGTTGGTGCAGGAAATGACTTTTGCACTTGTGTTGGTGTGGAAAAAATACTTTTCACACTTGTGTTAGTGTTGAAAACCCACTTTTCGCACTTGTGTTAGTGTTGAAAAACCACTTTTCGCACTTGTGTTGGTGTGGAAAAAACACTTTTTGCACTTGTGATTGTGTTGAAAAACCACTTTTCGCACTTGTGTTAGTGTTGAAAAACCACTTTTCGCACTTGTGTTGGTGAAGGAAACCACTTTTGCACTTGTATTAGTGTGGAAAAAACACTTTTCGCACTTGTGATAGTGTTGAAGAACCACTTTTCGCACTTGTTTTAGTGTTGAAAAACCACTTTTCGCACTTGTGTTGGTGCAGGAAACCACTTTTGCACTTGTATTAGTGTGGAAAAAACACTTTTTGCACATGTGATAGTGTTGAAAAACACTTTTTGCACTTGTGATAGTGTTGAAAAACCACTTTTCGCACTTGTGTTAGTGTTGAAAAAACACTTTTCGCACTTGTGTTGGTGCAGGAAACCACTTTTGCACTTGTATTAGTGTGGAAAACCACTTTTCGCACATGTGTTAGTGTTGAAAAACAACTTTTCGCACTTGTGTTAGTGTTGAAAAAACACTTTTCGCACTTGTGTTGGTGCAGGAAACCACTTTTGCACTTGTATTAGTGTGGAAAACCACTTTTCGCACATGTGTTAGTGTTGAAAAACAACTTTTCGCACTTGTGTTGGTGTTGAAAAACCACTTTTCGCACTTGTGTTAGTGTTGAAAAACCACTTTTCGCACTTGTGTTGGTGCAGGAAACCACTTTTGCACTTGTATTAGTGTGGAAAAAACACTTTTTACACTTGTGATAGTGTTGAAAAACCACTTTTCGCACTTGTGTTAGTGTTGAAAACCCACTTTTCGCACTTGTGTTAGTGTTGAAAAACCACTTTTCGCACTTGTGTTGGTGTGGAAAAAACACTTTTTGCACTTGTGATAGTGTTGAAAAACCACTTTTCGCACTTGTGTTGGTGTTGAAAAACCACTTTTCGCACTTGTGTTGGTGAAGGAAACCACTTTTGCACTTGTATTAGTGTGGAAAAACCACTTTTCGCACTTGTCATAGTGTTGAAGAACCACTTTTCGCACTTGTTTTAGTGTTGAAAAACCACTTTTCGCACTTGTGTTGGTGCAGGAAACCACTTTTGCACTTGTATTAGTGTGGAAAAAACACTTTTTTAGTGTTAGTGTTGTGATAGTGTTGTGATAGTGTTGTGATAGTGTTGATAGTGTTGAAAAACCACTTTTCGCACTTGTGTTGGTGAAGGAAACCACTTTTGCACTTGTATTAGTGTGGAAAAACCACTTTTCGCACTTGTGTTAGTGTTGAAAACCCACTTTTCGCACTTGTGTTAGTGTTGAAAAACCACTTTTCGCACTTGTGTTGGTGTGGAAAAAACACTTTATGCACTTGTGATAGTGTTGAAAAACCACTTTTCGCACTTGTGTTAGTGTTGAAAAACCACTTTTCGCACTTGTGTTGGTGAAGGAAACCACTTTTGCACTTGTATTAGTGTGGAAAAACCACTTTTCGCACTTGTGATAGTGTTGAAAAACCACTTTTCGCACTTGTGTTAGTGTTGGAAAACCACTTTTCGCACTTGTGTTAGTGTTGGAAAAACACTTTTCGCACTTGTGTTGGTGCAGGAAACCACTTTTGCACTTGTATTAGTGTGGAAAACCACTTTTCGCACATGTGTTAGTGTTGAAAAACAACTTTTCGCACTTGTGTTGGTGTTGAAAAACCACTTTTCGCACTTGTGTTGGTGCAGGAAACCACTTTTGCACTTGTATTAGTGTGGAAAAAACACTTTTCGCAATTGTGTTAGTGTTGAAAAACCACTTTTTGCACTTGTGTTAGTGTTGAAAAACCACTTTTCGCACTTGTGTTGGTGCAGGAAACCACTTTTGCACTTGTATTAGTGTGGAAAAAACACTTTTTGCACTTGTGATAGTGTTGAAAAACCACTTTTCGCACTTGTGTTAGTGTTGAAAAACCACTTTTCGCACTTGTGTTCGTGAAGGAAACCACTTTTGCACTTGTATTAGTGTGGAAAAACCACTTTTTGCACTTGTGATAGTGTTGAAAAACCACTTTTTGCACTTGTGTTAGTGTTGAAAAACCACTTTTCGCACTTGTGTTGGTGCAGGACACCACTTTTGCACTTGTATTAGTGTGGAAAAAACACTTTTTGCACTTGTGATAGTGTTGAAAAACCACTTTTCGCACTTGTGTTAGTGTTGAAAAACCACTTTTCGCACTTGTTTTAGTGTTGACAAACCACTTTTCTCACTTGTGTTGGTGCAGGAAATCACTTTTGCACTTGTATTAGTGTGGAAAAAACACTTTTTGCACTTGTGATAGTGTTGAAAAACCACTTTTCGCACTTGTGTTAGTGTTCAAAAACCACTTTTCGCACTTGTGTTGGTGCAGGAAACCACTTTTGCACTTGTATTGGTGTGGAAAAAACACTTTTCACACTTTTGTTAGTGTTGAAAACCCACTTTTCGCACTTGTGTTGGTGTTGAAAAACCACTTTTCGCACTTGTGTTGGTGCAGGAAACCACTTTTGCACTTGTATTAGTGTGGAAAAAACACTTTTTGCACTTGTGATAGTGTTGAAAAACCACTTTTCGCACTTGTGTTAGTGTTGAAAAACCACTTTTCGCACTTGTGTTGGTGCAGGAAATCACTTTTGCACTTGTACTAGTGTGGAAAAAACACTTTTTGCACTTGTGATAGTGTTGAAAAACCACTTTTCGCACTTGTGTTAGTGTTGAAAAACCACTTTTCGCACTTGTGTTGGTGCAGGAAACCACTTTTGCACTTGTATTGGTGTGGAAAAAACACTTTTCACACTTGTGTTAGTGTTGAAAACCCACTTTTCGCACTTGTGTTAGTGTTGAAAAACCACTTTTCGCACTTGTGTTGGTGCAGGAAACCACTTTTACACTTGTATTAGTGTGGAAAAAACACTTTTTGCACTTGTGATAGTGTTGAAAAACCACTTTTCGCACTTGTGTTAGTGTTGAAAAACCACTTTTCGCACTTGTGTTGGTGAAGGAAACCACTTTTGCACTTGTATTAGTGTGGAAAAACCACTTTTCGCACTTGTGATAGTGTTGAAGAACCACTTTTCGCACTTGTGTTAGTGTTGAAAAACCACTTTTCGCACTTGTGTTGGTGCAGGAAACCACTTTTGCACTTGTATTAGTGTGGAAAAAACACTTTTTGCACTTGTGATAGTGTTGAAAAACCACTTTTCGCACTTGTGTTGGTGCAGGAAATGACTTTTGCACTTGTGTTGGTGTGGAAAAAATACTTTTCACACTTGTGTTAGTGTTGAAAACCCACTTTTCGCACTTGTGTTAGTGTTGAAAAACCACTTTTCGCACTTGTGTTGGTGTGGAAAAAACACTTTTTGCACTTGTGATTGTGTTGAAAAACCACTTTTCGCACTTGTGTTAGTGTTGAAAAACCACTTTTCGCACTTGTGTTGGTGAAGGAAACCACTTTTGCACTTGTATTAGTGTGGAAAAACCACTTTTCGCACTTGTGATAGTGTTGAAGAACCACTTTTCGCACTTGTTTTAGTGTTGAAAAACCACTTTTCGCACTTGTGTTGGTGCAGGAAACCACTTTTGCACTTGTATTAGTGTGGAAAAAACACTTTTTGCACATGTGAGATAGTGTTGAAAAACACTTTTTGCACTTGTGATAGTGTTGAAAAACCACTTTTCGCACTTGTGTTAGTGTTGAAAAAACACTTTTCGCACTTGTGTTGGTGCAGGAAACCACTTTTGCACTTGTATTAGTGTGGAAAACCACTTTTCGCACATGTGTTAGTGTTGAAAAACAACTTTTCGCACTTGTGTTAGTGTTGAAAAAACACTTTTCGCACTTGTGTTGGTGCAGGAAACCACTTTTGCACTTGTATTAGTGTGGAAAACCACTTTTCGCACATGTGTTAGTGTTGAAAAACAACTTTTCGCACTTGTGTTGGTGTTGAAAAACCACTTTTCGCACTTGTGTTGGTGCAGGACACCACTTTTGCACTTGTATTAGTGTGGAAAAAACACTTTTTGCACTTGTGATAGTGTTGAAAAACCACTTTTCGCACTTGTGTTAGTGTTGAAAAACCACTTTTCGCACTTGTTTTAGTGTTGACAAACCACTTTTCTCACTTGTGTTGGTGCAGGAAATCACTTTTGCACTTGTATTAGTGTGGAAAAAACACTTTTTGCACTTGTGATAGTGTTGAAAAACCACTTTTCGCACTTGTGTTAGTGTTCAAAAACCACTTTTCGCACTTGTGTTGGTGCAGGAAACCACTTTTGCACTTGTATTGGTGTGGAAAAAACACTTTTCACACTTTTGTTAGTGTTGAAAACCCACTTTTCGCACTTGTGTTGGTGTTGAAAAACCACTTTTCGCACTTGTGTTGGTGCAGGAAACCACTTTTGCACTTGTATTAGTGTGGAAAAAACACTTTTTGCACTTGTGATAGTGTTGAAAAACCACTTTTCGCACTTGTGTTAGTGTTGAAAAACCACTTTTCGCACTTGTGTTGGTGCAGGAAATCACTTTTGCACTTGTACTAGTGTGGAAAAAACACTTTTTGCACTTGTGATAGTGTTGAAAAACCACTTTTCGCACTTGTGTTAGTGTTGAAAAACCACTTTTCGCACTTGTGTTGGTGCAGGAAACCACTTTTGCACTTGTATTGGTGTGGAAAAAACACTTTTCACACTTGTGTTAGTGTTGAAAACCCACTTTTCGCACTTGTGTTAGTGTTGAAAAACCACTTTTCGCACTTGTGTTGGTGCAGGAAACCACTTTTACACTTGTATTAGTGTGGAAAAAACACTTTTTGCACTTGTGATAGTGTTGAAAAACCACTTTTCGCACTTGTGTTAGTGTTGAAAAACCACTTTTCGCACTTGTGTTGGTGAAGGAAACCACTTTTGCACTTGTATTAGTGTGGAAAAACCACTTTTCGCACTTGTGATAGTGTTGAAGAACCACTTTTCGCACTTGTGTTAGTGTTGAAAAACCACTTTTCGCACTTGTGTTGGTGCAGGAAACCACTTTTGCACTTGTATTAGTGTGGAAAAAACACTTTTTGCACTTGTGATAGTGTTGAAAAACCACTTTTCGCACTTGTGTTGGTGCAGGAAATGACTTTTGCACTTGTGTTGGTGTGGAAAAAATACTTTTCACACTTGTGTTAGTGTTGAAAACCCACTTTTCGCACTTGTGTTAGTGTTGAAAAACCACTTTTCGCACTTGTGTTGGTGTGGAAAAAACACTTTTTGCACTTGTGATTGTGTTGAAAAACCACTTTTCGCACTTGTGTTAGTGTTGAAAAACCACTTTTCGCACTTGTGTTGGTGAAGGAAACCACTTTTGCACTTGTATTAGCGTGGAAAAACCACTTTTCGCACTTGTGATAGTGTTGAAGAACCACTTTTCGCACTTGTTTTAGTGTTGAAAAACCACTTTTCGCACTTGTGTTGGTGCAGGAAACCACTTTTGCACTTGTATTAGTGTGGAAAAAACACTTTTTGCACATGTGATAGTGTTGAAAAACACTTTTTGCACTTGTGATAGTGTTGAAAAACCACTTTTCGCACTTGTGTTAGTGTTGAAAAAACACTTTTCGCACTTGTGTTGGTGCAGGAAACCACTTTTGCACTTGTATTAGTGTGGAAAACCACTTTTCGCACATGTGTTAGTGTTGAAAAACAACTTTTCGCACTTGTGTTAGTGTTGAAAAAACACTTTTCGCACTTGTGTTGGTGCAGGAAACCACTTTTGCACTTGTATTAGTGTGGAAAACCACTTTTCGCACATGTGTTAGTGTTGAAAAACAACTTTTCGCACTTGTGTTGGTGTTGAAAAACCACTTTTCGCACTTGTGTTAGTGTTGAAAAACCACTTTTTGCACTTCTGTTGGTGCAGGAAACCACTTTTGCACTTGTATTGGTGTGGAAAAAACACTTTTCACACTTTTGTTAGTGTTGAAAACCCACTTTTCGCACTTGTGTTAGTGTTGAAAAACCACTTTTCACACTTGTGTTAGTGTCGAAAAACCACTTTTCGCACTTGCGTTGGTGCAGGAAACCACTTTTGCACTTGTATTAGTGTGGAAAAAACACTTTTTGCACTTGTGATAGTGTTGAAAAACCACTTTTCGCACTTGTGTTAGTGTTGAAAAACCACTTTTCGCACTTGTGTTGGTGAAGGAAACCACTTTTGCACTTGTATTAGTGTGAAAAACCACTTTTTGCACTTGTGTCTAGTAGGAAGACTAGGTCCCCCTGCACCCCCCGGAGATATACTTCTAATCAGTGTTTCTAGATTGGAAAAAATGTGTAGAAAATGACTAGCTATGGCCCCAAGCTGAAAAAATGTCCCACATACCATTTTTATGCAAATTACTGCTGCCATTATCAAAAAAACGATTTTTGACATATCTCAGCCAATATTGCAGATAATTGAAAAATGAAGGTGTCTAGACCCATGTTTTGAAGGGCATAGATCATGATAGAACTATTCATAACATGATTACATGTGTCTATGGTATACTAGTATGCTAATTAGTGCTTTATTTACAAAATAATCACAGTTTTACGAAATAATAGACTCATATTAAGGTCCGTCTACACAGACGTTAACACAAAGTTTTATTTTTCTAAATATTACAACTGTCAAAATAGTCCTAGCACTCAATGTGACCACTCTTCTCTTGCTTGTTTTAGATAAACATCATTAGCATTAGTGATTCTACACTGAGTCAGTCATCATCATTTTCATCGAAATCGTCAGAGTCAAACTCTTCTTCTCCTTCCTCTTCCTCCTCCTCTTCGTGCTCTCCTGTGTTCAGAAGATCCACCAGTGAGGTTGGTAGGATGGGACCACTGGACCACATTGGTTTCAACAGTCCTTCATCAGTCCTTATCCATCCTTGCTCCTCATAAGGTTTTGGCTTTTCGATGATAGGTTGATCGTCTCTTTTGTACAATGCTACGCGGTGGTTCACACGCTGGATGTGCGGCTTCAGGGCAGACTGGCATGGAGGAAGGCGAGCCAGATCAACCTTGGACTTGGATGTGAGGGTCTTGTCCTCTCCCACCATTTTTCGTAGCAGCTTGGCACGGACAATGTCCACTGATGACTCGCGACTCTGGCCGTACATCACACAGGTGAATTTTTCTAACTGCCTCTCCACCTCAGGGTTGGCATCCCAGTTGTCACCCAGTTCACCGAATGCCCTGTGAAACCTGGGATTCTTCTCCAGCTTTTTCAAGGGCCCGACTTTTCCCTTCCCTTTGAAGGCACTGGTGCAGTCTTCTCCGCTGAACACATAGTACCCCAGGAGAGTGGCACAGTAGTCCTCTCCCAGGGATTCTGCCAGCTCAGAGACGTTGACAAGTTGGCGATGCTTCCCTGACCCTGTATCCAGGTACACCGTCAGCTTGATGTTGTGGGCATGGTGGAGCAGGATCAGGAGGATGTCTGTGTCCGGTGTTCTGACTACAGCGTTCTTGTATCCGATGGTAGCAGCATGATGGAGGTACAGAACCACCCTGGTATCAGTCTCTTCCTGGTTGCTGTAGATCGTGGGGAGTTCACGTACCTCGACCTGAAACACAAAAAGGCACCGCATTTCAATCACCAGTCACTGCCAGTTTCAGATCTAGACAAACATCACAGGTAATCACCTTTTTTTCAGGAAAAATTACAAATTGAATCGCCATTCACGAAGGGCTTTCAATTTTACCTTGCCATTCGTTGAGGCAAGTTGGTGGGCCTTCCCCTCCACGATCAGCACAGCCATCTCTGTTCTCTCCAGCCTGGTAGCTGCCTCTTGTCCACTCCACACTTTCAGAAGAAGCTGGCACATCTGCTTTTTGTTGTCGTCATTTGCAAGGAACATTTTGAAGTCATATGGCTTCCTGGTTGCTGGTCCAGCCAGAATGATCTTCTCTGAGCTGCCCCGCCTCAGCCTTTCCTGCGCTTTGATTGACTCAGGATGGTAACTGTCAGTGGAGAACAGAAAGTGCTGCTTGGCCACCATCTGATCAAGCACCTGCAAGCATATCTCACCACATGTTGGGGGAAGGTTGGCAAGGGTATGCAGCAGCGCCATTCCATCCTGGATGAACAGGGCATCCTTGGGGTATTGCAGATCTTGTGGTGTGGTGTCCTCTAAAAGGTAGTGCAGAATGGAGGCTTTGTTGGTTTTGCAGAAGAACCCATCTGGTGTCCCAAGGCTAGGAGGCACTGGCATCAGGCAGTACTTCATGAGTTCTCCCAGGTCTAATGGCTCATCTTGACTCTGAGACTTGACAAGGAGCAGGAATGCAAGGTTGCTTTGCTCCTGATACTGGATGACCTGGAATGATAAATGGTGATTGGTTGATATGTACTACAGGAAGGACTACAGGTGAAAATTATTCATGTGCTATAAATTGGCATATTTACAATCTTTACATTGTTCATTGATGTGAACTGTATTTAATAAACAAATTTGTTTGATAATTTGAGTTCTCATATCCATTCAGTTTCAGTTCCTCGACATAGAGCAAGCGCAAGGAAGAAAGCTGTAGAACTTTATTCTGCTGGATGACCTGGGTTTGAATGTGTTCCAGTACTGAGTTGAATGCCTTTTCATGGGCGGCTGACATGCAAGCCTGCTCCTTTGGTGCTTCGGCTCTGTGAATCGCACGCTCATAGTTGTAGAATGCTGTGCGGAAAGCTTTAAAACATGACGGATGGTGTTTGGCCTCACATGCAAAGAGGTCTTTGTTTTTCACCTTTCGATGGAGTCGATAGAGACCCATTTTCTCAGCCCGTGTTTCGATTTGCTCCCATGCATTTTCTTTGTTTTTAAAGGATGGGAAGGTTGTAGGCCTCTCAGTATTGCGATGAGCATCTTTGGTCTCAACTTTCTCACAAAATATACACTCTGGCGGGAAGATGGGTTCAGCAGAACCTCCTGGTTTACGAGGAGAGTGATGCCATGATGAGGTTGATGGCCCTGGTTCTGTATCATCTCCCAGACGATGAAAGTGGCGGACAAAGTGCTTATAACACTTGCTGTGATATCCTACTCTTTCTAGGTCATCAGGAAGAGTTGCCGGGATCTGATCACATACTGATTGCATACGACATGGGGAGTCATGCGGTTGGTTGAGACGTCTATCCCGGATCTTTTGAAGCAGTTGCAGTTTTTCTGAAGCAGATCCTTTAATTTTACGGAGGGGCGTGAAATCCCCATGATCAGACATGGATGGTACATGAAGGATGCATGTAGGAGGAGAGCTTTGGGCTGCAGGTTCTACACTCCGTTTTCTTTTGGGCATGCTTGCTGTCGATGTCTACCATCACTGTTAAATGACAAATAAGAAATCACGAATGATGTTAAAAGTGCCTGTGAAAGGAGGCTCTGAGTTTTCAGTGAGGTAACAGAGGTTCTGAGTCATGTTCTACACTAGGGTACTTTTTAGCTGACTAAACCATGTTTAGTGGCATCAAAAGTGCTAATAGCTAAAACATCTAAATTCTTCCACACTAACGTTAGCTATCTAGGCCAATGAAACATTGTGCTAAGTTACTGTAGCTAGCTCAGCTGTCGTGCCTCTTTCTGGTTCAATTCATATACAGAAGTCAACAGATATGTCTCATGTTTGGCATTAACAAAAGTTTAAGTTACACCGACATTAGGAACATACTGTACATAGATGAGGCTAGCTTTAACGTTAGCTAACATGGTGCTAGCTGGCTCAGCTGTTATTCTGCCTGTTTATGATTTCATGCAGAAACTGAAGTCAAGAGTGTGAGTAACATTATAGTTAGCATCTTACCTGGCTAGATTGGAGGATGAATACCAAGAACAACACACAGATGGAATGGAAGACTGAACTTTCAACTGAGGTATTCAATAACATCAACGTTACCAATTGATACGAGCGCGCGACATTACCAATTGATACGAGCGCGCGAGCGCGCATGTTACATGGATGGAAATGTAAAATGGCAGCTATAGCAGCACTAATTTGGATCTCTAGTCTGTCATTTCTGCACTGTGATTGGATAACATAAAAAAATATGTTTGGGAGTTAACAGCAGGAGTTGGTAGATTTTACGTGGGCTGGGTGAGAAACCTTTAAATAAGCAAGTGAAAATCTCTCGCAATACAAAGTCAATGGTGGGAAGAAAAGTTGAGTGGTACCAATGTTACTGCCAATGTCCCGCCCCTATGCAAGACTCAGGAGCATCTTGTTGACATTTAACCTTGAAAATACCTGGGTTTAGACCCCTTATGTACCATGTTAAGTTATCTGCAGTATTAACGTATCCTTATCATTTGTAAAACTGATTATTTTGTAATTACAGCATTAATATGCATACTAGTATACCATAGACACATGTAATCATGTTATGAATAGTTCTATCATGATCTATGCCCTTCAAAACATGGGTCTAGACACCTTCATTTTTCAATTATCTGCAATATTGGCTGAGATATGTCAAAAATCGTTTTTTTGATAATGGCAGCAGTAATTTGCATAAAAATGGTATGTGGGACATTTTTTCAGCTTGGGGCCATAGCTAGTCATTTTCTACACATTTTTTCCAATCTAGAAACACTGATTAGAAGTATATCTCCGGGGGGTGCAGGGGGACCTAGTCTTCCTACTAGACTATTGTGATAGTGTTGAAAAACAACTTTTCGCACTTGTGTTATTGTTGAAAAACCACTTTTTGCACTTGTGTTAGTGTTGAAAAACCACTTTTCGCACTTGTGTTGGTGCAGGACACCACTTTTGCACTTGTATTAGTGTGGAAAAAACACTTTTTGCACTTGTGATAGTGTTGAAAAACCACTTTTCGCACTTGTGTTAGTGTTGAAAAACCACTTTTCGCACTTGTTTTAGTGTTGACAAACCACTTTTCTCACTTGTGTTGGTGCAGGAAATCACTTTTGCACTTGTATTAGTGTGGAAAAAACACTTTTTGCACTTGTGATAGTGTTGAAAAACCACTTTTCGCACTTGTGTTAGTGTTCAAAAACCACTTTTCACACTTGTGTTGGTGCAGGAAACCACTTTTGCACTTGTATTGGTGTGGAAAAAACACTTTTCACACTTTTGTTAGTGTTGAAAACCCACTTTTCGCACTTGTGTTGGTGTTGAAAAACCACTTTTCGCACTTGTGTTGGTGCAGGAAACCACTTTTGCACTTGTATTAGTGTGGAAAAAACACTTTTTGCACTTGTGATAGTGTTGAAAAACCACTTTTCGCACTTGTGTTAGTGTTGAAAAACCACTTTTCGCACTTGTGTTGGTGCAGGAAATCACTTTTGCACTTGTACTAGTGTGGAAAAAACACTTTTTGCACTTGTGATAGTGTTGAAAAACCACTTTTCGCACTTGTGTTAGTGTTGAAAAACCACTTTTCGCACTTGTGTTGGTGCAGGAAACCACTTTTGCACTTGTATTGGTGTGGAAAAAACACTTTTCACACTTGTGTTAGTGTTGAAAACCCACTTTTCGCACTTGTGTTAGTGTTGAAAAACCACTTTTCGCACTTGTGTTGGTGCAGGAAACCACTTTTACACTTGTATTAGTGTGGAAAAAACACTTTTTGCACTTGTGATAGTGTTGAAAAACCACTTTTCGCACTTGTGTTAGTGTTGAAAAACCACTTTTCGCACTTGTGTTGGTGAAGGAAACCACCTTTGCACTTGTATTAGTGTGGAAAAACCACTTTTTGCACTTGTGATAGTGTTGAAGAACCACTTCTCGCACTTGTGTTAGTGTTGAAAAACCACTTTTCGCACTTGTGTTGGTGCAGGAAACCACTTTTGCACTTGTATTAGTGTGGAAAAAACACTTTTTGCACTTGTGATAGTGTTGAAAAACCACTTTTCGCACTCATGGTGGTGCAGGAAATGACTTTTGCACTTGTATTAGTGTGGAAAAAACACTTTTTGCACTTGTGATAGTGTTGAAAAACCACTTTTCGCACTTGTGTTAGTGTTGAAAAACCACTTTTCGCACTTGTGTTGGTGCAGGAAACCACTTTTGCACTTGTATTGGTGTGGAAAAAATACTTTTCACACTTGTGTTAGTGTTGAAAACCCACTTTTCGCACTTGTGTTAGTGTTGAAAAACCACTTTTCGCACTTGTGTTGGTGTGGAAAAAACACTTTTTGCACTTGTGATTGTGTTGAAAAACCACTTTTCGCACTTGTGTTAGTGTTGAAAAACCACTTTTCGCACTTGTGTTGGTGAAGGAAACCACTTTTGCACTTGTATTAGTGTGGAAAAACCACTTTTCGCACTTGTGATAGTGTTGAAGAACCACTTTTCGCACTTGTTTTAGTGTTGAAAAACCACTTTTCGCACTTGTGTTGGTGCAGGAAACCACTTTTGCACTTGTATTAGTGTGGAAAAAACACTTTTTGCACTTGTGATAGTGTTGAAAAACACTTTTTGCACTTGTGATAGTGTTGAAAAACCACTTTTCGCACTTGTGTTAGTGTTGAAAAAACACTTTTCGCACTTGTGTTGGTGCAGGAAACCACTTTTGCACTTGTATTAGTGGGGAAAACCACTTTTCGCACATGTGTTAGTGTTGAAAAACAACTTTTCGCACTTGTGTTAGTGTTGAAAAAACACTTTTCGCACTTGTGTTGGTGCAGGAAACCACTTTTGCACTTGTATTAGTGTGGAAAACCACTTTTCGCACATGTGTTAGTGTTGAAAAACAACTTTTCGCACTTGTGTTAGTGTTGAAAAACCACTTTTCGCACTTGTGTTGGTGCAGGAAACCACTTTTGCACTTGTATTAGTGTGGAAAAAACACTTTTTGCACTTGTGATAGTGTTGAAAAACCACTTTTCGCACTTGTGTTAGTGTTGAAAAACCACTTTTCGCACTTGTGTTAGTGTTGAAAAACCACTTTTCGCACTTGTGTTAGTGTTGAAAAACCACTTTTCGCACTTGTGTTGGTGCAGGAAACCACTTTTGCACTTGTATTAGTGTGGAAAAAACACTTTTCGCACTTGTGTTAGTGTTGAAAACCCACTTTTCGCACTTGTGTTAGTGTTGAAAAACCACTTTTCGCACTTGTGTTAGTGTTGAAAAACCACTTTTCGCACTTGTGTTGGTGCAGGAAACCACTTTTGCACTTGTATTAGTGTGGCAAAACCACTTTTCGCACTTGTGTTAGTGTTGAAAAACCACTTTTCGCACTTGTGTTAGTGTTGAAAAACCACTTTTCGCACTTGTGTTGGTGCAGGAAACCACTTTTGCACTTGTATTAGTGTGGAAAAAACACTTTTTACACTTGTATTAGTGTGGAAAAAACACTTTTTGCACTTGTGATAGTGTTGAAAAACCACTTTTCGCACTTGTGTTAGTGTTGAAAAACCACTTTTAGCACTTGTGTTGGTGAAGGAAACCACTTTTGCACTTGTATTAGTGTGGAAAAACCACTTTTCTCACTTGTGTTAGTGTTGAAAAACCACTTTTTGCACTTGTGTTAGTGTTGAAAAACCGCTTTTTGCACTTGTGTTGGTGCAGGAAACCACTTTTGCACTTGTATTAGTGTGGAAAAAACACTTTTTGCACTTGTGATGGTGTTGAAAAACCACTTTTCGCACTTGTGTTAGTGTTGAAAAAACACATTTCGCACTTGTGTTTGTGTTGAAAAACCACTTTTCGCACTTGTGTTGGTGCAGGAAACCACTTTTGCACTTGTATTAGTGTGGAAAAAACACTTTTTGCACTTGTGATAGTGTTGAAAAACAACTTTTCGCACTTGTGTTATTGTTGAAAAACCACTTTTTGCACTTGTGTTAGTGTTGAAAAACCACTTTTCGCACTTGTGTTGGTGCAGGACACCACTTTTGCACTTGTATTAGTGTGGAAAAAACACTTTTTGCACTTGTGATAGTGTTGAAAAACCACTTTTCGCACTTGTGTTAGTGTTGAAAAACCACTTTTCGCACTTGTTTTAGTGTTGACAAACCACTTTTCTCACTTGTGTTGGTGCAGGAAATCACTTTTGCACTTGTATTAGTGTGGAAAAAACACTTTTTGCACTTGTGATAGTGTTGAAAAACCACTTTTCGCACTTGTGTTAGTGTTCAAAAACCACTTTTCACACTTGTGTTGGTGCAGGAAACCACTTTTGCACTTGTATTGGTGTGGAAAAAACACTTTTCACACTTTTGTTAGTGTTGAAAACCCACTTTTCGCACTTGTGTTGGTGTTGAAAAACCACTTTTCGCACTTGTGTTGGTGCAGGAAACCACTTTTGCACTTGTATTAGTGTGGAAAAAACACTTTTTGCACTTGTGATAGTGTTGAAAAACCACTTTTCGCACTTGTGTTAGTGTTGAAAAACCACTTTTCGCACTTGTGTTGGTGCAGGAAATCACTTTTGCACTTGTACTAGTGTGGAAAAAACACTTTTTGCACTTGTGATAGTGTTGAAAAACCACTTTTCGCACTTGTGTTAGTGTTGAAAAACCACTTTTCGCACTTGTGTTGGTGCAGGAAACCACTTTTGCACTTGTATTGGTGTGGAAAAAACACTTTTCACACTTGTGTTAGTGTTGAAAACCCACTTTTCGCACTTGTGTTAGTGTTGAAAAACCACTTTTCGCACTTGTGTTGGTGCAGGAAACCACTTTTACACTTGTATTAGTGTGGAAAAAACACTTTTTGCACTTGTGATAGTGTTGAAAAACCACTTTTCGCACTTGTGTTAGTGTTGAAAAACCACTTTTCGCACTTGTGTTGGTGAAGGAAACCACCTTTGCACTTGTATTAGTGTGGAAAAACCACTTTTTGCACTTGTGATAGTGTTGAAGAACCACTTCTCGCACTTGTGTTAGTGTTGAAAAACCACTTTTCGCACTTGTGTTGGTGCAGGAAACCACTTTTGCACTTGTATTAGTGTGGAAAAAACACTTTTTGCACTTGTGATAGTGTTGAAAAACCACTTTTCGCACTCATGGTGGTGCAGGAAATGACTTTTGCACTTGTATTAGTGTGGAAAAAACACTTTTTGCACTTGTGATAGTGTTGAAAAACCACTTTTCGCACTTGTGTTAGTGTTGAAAAACCACTTTTCGCACTTGTGTTGGTGCAGGAAACCACTTTTGCACTTGTATTGGTGTGGAAAAAATACTTTTCACACTTGTGTTAGTGTTGAAAACCCACTTTTCGCACTTGTGTTAGTGTTGAAAAACCACTTTTCGCACTTGTGTTGGTGTGGAAAAAACACTTTTTGCACTTGTGATTGTGTTGAAAAACCACTTTTCGCACTTGTGTTAGTGTTGAAAAACCACTTTTCGCACTTGTGTTGGTGAAGGAAACCACTTTTGCACTTGTATTAGTGTGGAAAAACCACTTTTCGCACTTGTGATAGTGTTGAAGAACCACTTTTCGCACTTGTTTTAGTGTTGAAAAACCACTTTTCGCACTTGTGTTGGTGCAGGAAACCACTTTTGCACTTGTATTAGTGTGGAAAAAACACTTTTTGCACTTGTGATAGTGTTGAAAAACACTTTTTGCACTTGTGATAGTGTTGAAAAACCACTTTTCGCACTTGTGTTAGTGTTGAAAAAACACTTTTCGCACTTGTGTTGGTGCAGGAAACCACTTTTGCACTTGTATTAGTGGGGAAAACCACTTTTCGCACATGTGTTAGTGTTGAAAAACAACTTTTCGCACTTGTGTTAGTGTTGAAAAAACACTTTTCGCACTTGTGTTGGTGCAGGAAACCACTTTTGCACTTGTATTAGTGTGGAAAACCACTTTTCGCACATGTGTTAGTGTTGAAAAACAACTTTTCGCACTTGTGTTAGTGTTGAAAAACCACTTTTCGCACTTGTGTTGGTGCAGGAAACCACTTTTGCACTTGTATTAGTGTGGAAAAAACACTTTTTGCACTTGTGATAGTGTTGAAAAACCACTTTTCGCACTTGTGTTAGTGTTGAAAAACCACTTTTCGCACTTGTGTTAGTGTTGAAAAACCACTTTTCGCACTTGTGTTAGTGTTGAAAAACCACTTTTCGCACTTGTGTTGGTGCAGGAAACCACTTTTGCACTTGTATTAGTGTGGAAAAAACACTTTTCGCACTTGTGTTAGTGTTGAAAACCCACTTTTCGCACTTGTGTTAGTGTTGAAAAACCACTTTTCGCACTTGTGTTAGTGTTGAAAAACCACTTTTCGCACTTGTGTTGGTGCAGGAAACCACTTTTGCACTTGTATTAGTGTGGCAAAACCACTTTTCGCACTTGTGTTAGTGTTGAAAAACCACTTTTCGCACTTGTGTTAGTGTTGAAAAACCACTTTTCGCACTTGTGTTGGTGCAGGAAACCACTTTTGCACTTGTATTAGTGTGGAAAAAACACTTTTTACACTTGTATTAGTGTGGAAAAAACACTTTTTGCACTTGTGATAGTGTTGAAAAACCACTTTTCACACTTGTGTTAGTGTTGAAAAACCACTTTTAGCACTTGTGTTGGTGAAGGAAACCACTTTTGCACTTGTATTAGTGTGGAAAAACCACTTTTCTCACTTGTGTTAGTGTTGAAAAACCACTTTTTGCACTTGTGTTAGTGTTGAAAAACCGCTTTTTGCACTTGTGTTGGTGCAGGAAACCACTTTTGCACTTGTATTAGTGTGGAAAAAACACTTTTTGCACTTGTGATGGTGTTGAAAAACCACTTTTCGCACTTGTGTTAGTGTTGAAAAAACACATTTCGCACTTGTGTTTGTGTTGAAAAACCACTTTTCGCACTTGTGTTGGTGCAGGAAACCACTTTTGCACTTGTATTAGTGTGGAAAAAACACTTTTTGCACTTGTGATAGTGTTGAAAAACAACTTTTCGCACTTGTGTTATTGTTGAAAAACCACTTTTTGCACTTGTGTTAGTGTTGAAAAACCACTTTTCGCACTTGTGTTGGTGCAGGACACCACTTTTGCACTTGTATTAGTGTGGAAAAAACACTTTTTGCACTTGTGATAGTGTTGAAAAACCACTTTTCGCACTTGTGTTAGTGTTGAAAAACCACTTTTCGCACTTGTTTTAGTGTTGACAAACCACTTTTCTCACTTGTGTTGGTGCAGGAAATCACTTTTGCACTTGTATTAGTGTGGAAAAAACACTTTTTGCACTTGTGATAGTGTTGAAAAACCACTTTTCGCACTTGTGTTAGTGTTCAAAAACCACTTTTCGCACTTGTGTTGGTGCAGGAAACCACTTTTGCACTTGTATTGGTGTGGAAAAAACACTTTTCACACTTTTGTTAGTGTTGAAAACCCACTTTTCGCACTTGTGTTGGTGTTGAAAAACCACTTTTCGCACTTGTGTTGGTGCAGGAAACCACTTTTGCACTTGTATTAGTGTGGAAAAAACACTTTTTGCACTTGTGATAGTGTTGAAAAACCACTTTTCGCACTTGTGTTAGTGTTGAAAAACCACTTTTCGCACTTGTGTTGGTGCAGGAAATCACTTTTGCACATGTACTAGTGTGGAAAAAACACTTTTTGCACTTGTGATAGTGTTGAAAAACCACTTTTCGCACTTGTGTTAGTGTTGAAAAACCACTTTTCGCACTTGTGTTGGTGCAGGAAACCACTTTTGCACTTGTATTGGTGTGGAAAAAACACTTTTCACACTTGTGTTAGTGTTGAAAACCCACTTTTCGCACTTGTGTTAGTGTTGAAAAACCACTTTTCGCACTTGTGTTGGTGCAGGAAACCATTTTTGCACTTGTATTAGTGTGGAAAAAACACTTTTTGCACTTGTGATAGTGTTGAAAAACACTTTTTGCACTTGTGATAGTGTTGAAAAACCACTTTTCGCACTTGTGTTAGTGTTGAAAAAACACTTTTCGCACTTGTGTTGGTGCAGGAAACCACTTTTGCACTTGTATTAGTGGGGAAAACCACTTTTCGCACATGTGTTAGTGTTGAAAAACAACTTTTCGCACTTGTGTTAGTGTTGAAAAAACACTTTTCGCACTTGTGTTGGTGCAGGAAACCACTTTTGCACTTGTATTAGTGTGGAAAACCACTTTTCGCACATGTGTTAGTGTTGAAAAACAACTTTTCGCACTTGTGTTAGTGTTGAAAAACCACTTTTCGCACTTGTGTTGGTGCAGGAAACCACTTTTGCACTTGTATTAGTGTGGAAAAAACACTTTTTGCACTTGTGATAGTGTTGAAAAACCACTTTTCGCACTTGTGTTAGTGTTGAAAAACCACTTTTCGCACTTGTGTTAGTGTTGAAAAACCACTTTTCGCACTTGTGTTAGTGTTGAAAAACCACTTTTCGCACTTGTGTTGGTGCAGGAAACCACTTTTGCACTTGTATTAGTGTGGAAAAAACACTTTTCGCACTTGTGTTAGTGTTGAAAACCCACTTTTCGCACTTGTGTTAGTGTTGAAAAACCACTTTTCGCACTTGTGTTAGTGTTGAAAAACCACTTTTCGCACTTGTGTTGGTGCAGGAAACCACTTTTGCACTTGTATTAGTGTGGCAAAACCACTTTTCGCACTTGTGTTAGTGTTGAAAAACCACTTTTCGCACTTGTGTTAGTGTTGAAAAACCACTTTTCGCACTTGTGTTGGTGCAGGAAACCACTTTTGCACTTGTATTAGTGTGGAAAAAACACTTTTTACACTTGTATTAGTGTGGAAAAAACACTTTTTGCACTTGTGATAGTGTTGAAAAACCACTTTTCGCACTTGTGTTAGTGTTGAAAAACCACTTTTAGCACTTGTGTTGGTGAAGGAAACCACTTTTGCACTTGTATTAGTGTGGAAAAACCACTTTTCTCACTTGTGTTAGTGTTGAAAAACCACTTTTTGCACTTGTGTTAGTGTTGAAAAACCGCTTTTTGCACTTGTGTTGGTGCAGGAAACCACTTTTGCACTTGTATTAGTGTGGAAAAAACACTTTTTGCACTTGTGATGGTGTTGAAAAACCACTTTTCGCACTTGTGTTAGTGTTGAAAAAACACATTTCGCACTTGTGTTTGTGTTGAAAAACCACTTTTCGCACTTGTGTTGGTGCAGGAAACCACTTTTGCACTTGTATTAGTGTGGAAAAAACACTTTTTGCACTTGTGATAGTGTTGAAAAACAACTTTTCGCACTTGTGTTATTGTTGAAAAACCACTTTTTGCACTTGTGTTAGTGTTGAAAAACCACTTTTCGCACTTGTGTTGGTGCAGGACACCACTTTTGCACTTGTATTAGTGTGGAAAAAACACTTTTTGCACTTGTGATAGTGTTGAAAAACCACTTTTCGCACTTGTGTTAGTGTTGAAAAACCACTTTTCGCACTTGTTTTAGTGTTGACAAACCACTTTTCGCACTTGTGTTGGTGCAGGAAATCACTTTTGCACATGTACTAGTGTGGAAAAAACACTTTTTGCACTTGTGATAGTGTTGAAAAACCACTTTTCGCACTTGTGTTAGTGTTGAAAAACCACTTTTCGCACTTGTGTTGGTGCAGGAAACCACTTTTGCACTTGTATTGGTGTGGAAAAAACACTTTTCACACTTGTGTTAGTGTTGAAAACCCACTTTTCGCACTTGTGTTAGTGTTGAAAAACCACTTTTCGCACTTGTGTTGGTGCAGGAAACCACTTTTGCACTTGTATTAGTGTGGAAAAAACACTTTTTGCACTTGTGATAGTGTTGAAAAACACTTTTTGCACTTGTGATAGTGTTGAAAAACCACTTTTCGCACTTGTGTTAGTGTTGAAAAAACACTTTTCGCACTTGTGTTGGTGCAGGAAACCACTTTTGCACTTGTATTAGTGGGGAAAACCACTTTTCGCACATGTGTTAGTGTTGAAAAACAACTTTTCGCACTTGTGTTAGTGTTGAAAAAACACTTTTCGCACTTGTGTTGGTGCAGGAAACCACTTTTGCACTTGTATTAGTGTGGAAAACCACTTTTCGCACATGTGTTAGTGTTGAAAAACAACTTTTCGCACTTGTGTTAGTGTTGAAAAACCACTTTTCGCACTTGTGTTGGTGCAGGAAACCACTTTTGCACTTGTATTAGTGTGGAAAAAACACTTTTTGCACTTGTGATAGTGTTGAAAAACCACTTTTCGCACTTGTGTTAGTGTTGAAAAACCACTTTTCGCACTTGTGTTAGTGTTGAAAAACCACTTTTCGCACTTGTGTTAGTGTTGAAAAACCACTTTTCGCACTTGTGTTGGTGCAGGAAACCACTTTTGCACTTGTATTAGTGTGGAAAAAACACTTTTCGCACTTGTGTTAGTGTTGAAAACCCACTTTTCGCACTTGTGTTAGTGTTGAAAAACCACTTTTCGCACTTGTGTTAGTGTTGAAAAACCACTTTTCGCACTTGTGTTGGTGCAGGAAACCACTTTTGCACTTGTATTAGTGTGGCAAAACCACTTTTCGCACTTGTGTTAGTGTTGAAAAACCACTTTTCGCACTTGTGTTAGTGTTGAAAAACCACTTTTCGCACTTGTGTTGGTGCAGGAAACCACTTTTGCACTTGTATTAGTGTGGAAAAAACACTTTTTACACTTGTATTAGTGTGGAAAAAACACTTTTTGCACTTGTGATAGTGTTGAAAAACCACTTTTCGCACTTGTGTTAGTGTTGAAAAACCACTTTTAGCACTTGTGTTGGTGAAGGAAACCACTTTTGCACTTGTATTAGTGTGGAAAAACCACTTTTCTCACTTGTGTTAGTGTTGAAAAACCACTTTTTGCACTTGTGTTAGTGTTGAAAAACCGCTTTTTGCACTTGTGTTGGTGCAGGAAACCACTTTTGCACTTGTATTAGTGTGGAAAAAACACTTTTTGCACTTGTGATGGTGTTGAAAAACCACTTTTCGCACTTGTGTTAGTGTTGAAAAAACACATTTCGCACTTGTGTTTGTGTTGAAAAACCACTTTTCGCACTTGTGTTGGTGCAGGAAACCACTTTTGCACTTGTATTAGTGTGGAAAAAACACTTTTTGCACTTGTGATAGTGTTGAAAAACAACTTTTCGCACTTGTGTTATTGTTGAAAAACCACTTTTTGCACTTGTGTTAGTGTTGAAAAACCACTTTTCGCACTTGTGTTGGTGCAGGACACCACTTTTGCACTTGTATTAGTGTGGAAAAAACACTTTTTGCACTTGTGCTAGTGTTGAAAAACCACTTTTCGCACTTGTGTTAGTGTTGAAAAACCACTTTTCGCACTTGTTTTAGTGTTGACAAACCACTTTTCTCACTTGTGTTGGTGCAGGAAATCACTTTTGCACTTGTATTAGTGTGGAAAAAACACTTTTTGCACTTGTGATAGTGTTGAAAAACCACTTTTCGCACTTGTGTTAGTGTTGAAAAACCACTTTTCGCACTTGTGTTGGTGCAGGAAACCACTTTTACACTTGTATTAGTGTGGAAAAAACACTTTTTGCACTTGTGATAGTGTTGAAAAACCACTTTTCGCACTTGTGTTAGTGTTGAAAAACCACTTTTCGCACTTGTGTTGGTGAAGGAAACCACCTTTGCACTTGTATTAGTGTGGAAAAACCACTTTTTGCACTTGTGATAGTGTTGAAGAACCACTTCTCGCACTTGTGTTAGTGTTGAAAAACCACTTTTCGCACTTGTGTTGGTGCAGGAAACCACTTTTGCACTTGTATTAGTGTGGAAAAAACACTTTTTGCACTTGTGATAGTGTTGAAAAACCACTTTTCGCACTCGTGGTGGTGCAGGAAATGACTTTTGCACTTGTATTAGTGTGGAAAAAACACTTTTTGCACTTGTGATAGTGTTGAAAAACCACTTTTCGCACTTGTGTTAGTGTTGAAAAACCACTTTTCGCACTTGTGTTGGTGCAGGAAACCACTTTTGCACTTGTATTGGTGTGGAAAAAATACTTTTCACACTTGTGTTAGTGTTGAAAACCCACTTTTCGCACTTGTGTTAGTGTTGAAAAACCACTTTTCGCACTTGTGTTGGTGTGGAAAAAACACTTTTTGCACTTGTGATTGTGTTGAAAAACCACTTTTCGCACTTGTGTTAGTGTTGAAAAACCACTTTTCGCACTTGTGTTGGTGAATGAAACCACTTTTGCACTTGTATTAGTGTGGAAAAACCACTTTTCGCACTTGTGATAGTGTTGAAGAACCACTTTTCGCACTTGTTTTAGTGTTGAAAAACCACTTTTCGCACTTGTGTTGGTGCAGGAAACCACTTTTGCACTTGTATTAGTGTGGAAAAAACACTTTTTGCACTTGTGATAGTGTTGAAAAACACTTTTTGCACTTGTGATAGTGTTGAAAAACCACTTTTCGCACTTGTGTTAGTGTTGAAAAAACACTTTTCGCACTTGTGTTGGTGCAGGAAACCACTTTTGCACTTGTATTAGTGGGGAAAACCACTTTTCGCACATGTGTTAGTGTTGAAAAACAACTTTTCGCACTTGTGTTAGTGTTGAAAAAACACTTTTCGCACTTGTGTTGGTGCAGGAAACCACTTTTGCACTTGTATTAGTGTGGAAAACCACTTTTCGCACATGTGTTAGTGTTGAAAAACAACTTTTCGCACTTGTGTTGGTGTTGAAAAACCACTTTTCGCACTTGTGTTAGTGTTGAAAAACCACTTTTCGCACTTGTGTTGGTGCAGGAAACCACTTTTGCACTTGTATTAGTGTGGAAAAAACACTTTTTGCACTTGTGATAGTGTTGAAAAACCACTTTTCGCACTTGTGTTAGTGTTGAAAAACCACTTTTCGCACTTGTGTTAGTGTTGAAAAACCACTTTTCGCACTTGTGTTAGTGTTGAAAAACCACTTTTCGCACTTGTGTTGGTGCAGGAAACCACTTTTGCACTTGTATTAGTGTGGAAAAAACACTTTTCGCACTTGTGTTAGTGTTGAAAACCCACTTTTCGCACTTGTGTTAGTGTTGAAAAACCACTTTTCGCACTTGTGTTAGTGTTGAAAAACCACTTTTCGCACTTGTGTTGGTGCAGGAAACCACTTTTGCACTTGTATTAGTGTGGCAAAACCACTTTTCGCACTTGTGTTAGTGTTGAAAAACCACTTTTCGCACTTGTGTTAGTGTTGAAAAACCACTTTTCGCACTTGTGTTGGTGCAGGAAACCACTTTTGCACTTGTATTAGTGTGGAAAAAACACTTTTTACACTTGTATTAGTGTGGAAAAAACACTTTTTGCACTTGTGATAGTGTTGAAAAACCACTTTTCGCACTTGTGTTAGTGTTGAAAAACCACTTTTAGCACTTGTGTTGGTGAAGGAAACCACTTTTGCACTTGTATTAGTGTGGAAAAACCACTTTTCTCACTTGTGTTAGTGTTGAAAAACCACTTTTTGCACTTGTGTTAGTGTTGAAAAACCGCTTTTTGCACTTGTGTTGGTGCAGGAAACCACTTTTGCACTTGTATTAGTGTGGAAAAAACACTTTTTGCACTTGTGATGGTGTTGAAAAACCACTTTTCGCACTTGTGTTAGTGTTGAAAAAACACATTTCGCACTTGTGTTTGTGTTGAAAAACCACTTTTCGCACTTGTGTTGGTGCAGGAAACCACTTTTGCACTTGTATTAGTGTGGAAAAAACACTTTTTGCACTTGTGATAGTGTTGAAAAACCACTTTTCGCACTTGTGTTAGTGTTGAAAAACCACTTTTCGCACTTGTGTTGGTGCAGGAAACCACTTTTGCACTTGTATTAGTGTGGAAAAACCACTTTTCACACTTGTGTTAGTTTTGAAAAACCACTTTTCGCACTTGTATTAGTGTGGAAAAAACACTTTTTGCACTTGTGATAGTGTTGAAAAACCACTTTTCGCACTTGTGTTAGTGTTGAAAAACCACTTTTCGCACTTGTGTTGGTGCAGGAAACCACTTTTGCACTTGTATTAGTGTGGAAAAAACACTTTTTGCACCTGTGATAGTGTTGAAAAACTACTTTTCGCACTTGTGTTAGTGTTGAAAAACCACTTTTCGCACTTGTGTTAGTGTTGAAAAACCACTTTTCGCACTTGTGTTAGTGTTGAAAAACCACTTTTCGCACTTGTGTTGGTGCAGGAAACCACTTTTGCACTTGTATTAGTGTGGAAAAAACACTTTCCGCACTTGTGTTAGTGTTGAAAACCCACTTTTGGCACTTGTGTTAGTGTTGAAAAACCACTTTTCGCACTTGTGTTGGTGCAGGAAACCACTTTTGCACTTGTATTAGTGTGGCAAAACCACTTTTCGCACTTGTGTTAGTGTTGAAAAACCACTTTTCGCACTTGTGTTAGTGTTGAAAAACCACTTTTTGCACTTGTGTTAGTGTTGAAAAACCACTTTTCGCACTTGTGTTGGTGCAGGACACCACTTTTGCACTTGTATTAGTGTGGAAAAAACACTTTTTGCACTTGTGATAGTGTTGAAAAACCACTTTTCGCACTTGTGTTAGTGTTGAAAAACCACTTTTCGCACTTGTGTTGGTGCAGGACACCACTTTTGCACTTGTATTGTGGAAAAAACACTTTTTGCACTTGTGATAGTGTTGAAAAACCACTTTTCGCACTTGTGTTAGTGTTGAAAAACCACTTTTCGCACTTGTTTTAGTGTTGACAAACCACTTTTCTCACTTGTGTTGGTGCAGGAAATCACTTTTGCACTTGTATTAGTGTGGAAAAAACACTTTTTGCACTTGTGATAGTGTTGAAAAACCACTTTTCGCACTTGTGTTAGTGTTCAAAAACCACTTTTCGCACTTGTGTTGGTGCAGGAAACCACTTTTGCACTTGTATTGGTGTGGAAAAAACACTTTTCACACTTTTGTTAGTGTTGAAAACCCACTTTTCGCACTTGTGTTGGTGTTGAAAAACCACTTTTCGCACTTGTGTTGGTGCAGGAAACCACTTTTGCACTTGTATTAGTGTGGAAAAAACACTTTTTGCACTTGTGATAGTGTTGAAAAACCACTTTTCGCACTTGTGTTAGTGTTGAAAAACCACTTTTCGCACTTGTGTTGGTGCAGGAAATCACTTTTGCACTTGTACTAGTGTGGAAAAAACACTTTTTGCACTTGTGATAGTGTTGAAAAACCACTTTTCGCACTTGTGTTAGTGTTGAAAAACCACTTTTCGCACTTGTGTTGGTGCAGGAAACCACTTTTGCACTTGTATTGGTGTGGAAAAAACACTTTTTACACTTGTGTTAGTGTTGAAAACCCACTTTTCGCACTTGTGTTAGTGTTGAAAAACCACTTTTCGCACTTGTGTTGGTGCAGGAAACCACTTTTACACTTGTATTAGTGTGGAAAAAACACTTTTTGCACTTGTGATAGTGTTGAAAAACCACTTTTCGCACTTGTGTTAGTGTTGAAAAACCACTTTTCGCACTTGTGTTGGTGAAGGAAACCACCTTTGCACTTGTATTAGTGTGGAAAAACCACTTTTTGCACTTGTGATAGTGTTGAAGAACCACTTCTCGCACTTGTGTTAGTGTTGAAAAACCACTTTTCGCACTTGTGTTGGTGCAGGAAACCACTTTTGCACTTGTATTAGTGTGGAAAAAACACTTTTTGCACTTGTGATAGTGTTGAAAAACCACTTTTCGCACTCGTGGTGGTGCAGGAAATGACTTTTGCACTTGTATTAGTGTGGAAAAAACACTTTTTGCACTTGTGATAGTGTTGAAAAACCACTTTTCGCACTTGTGTTAGTGTTGAAAAACCACTTTTCGCACTTGTGTTGGTGCAGGAAACCACTTTTGCACTTGTATTGGTGTGGAAAAAATACTTTTCACACTTGTGTTAGTGTTGAAAACCCACTTTTCGCACTTGTGTTAGTGTTGAAAAACCACTTTTCGCACTTGTGTTGGTGTGGAAAAAACACTTTTTGCACTTGTGATTGTGTTGAAAAACCACTTTTCGCACTTGTGTTAGTGTTGAAAAACCACTTTTCGCACTTGTGTTGGTGAAGGAAACCACTTTTGCACTTGTATTAGTGTGGAAAAACCACTTTTCACACTTGTGATAGTGTTGAAGAACCACTTTTCGCACTTGTTTTAGTGTTGAAAAACCACTTTTCGCACTTGTGTTGGTGCAGGAAACCACTTTTGCACTTGTATTAGTGTGGAAAAAACACTTTTTGCACTTGTGATAGTGTTGAAAAACACTTTTTGCACTTGTGATAGTGTTGAAAAACACTTTTCGCACTTGTGTTAGTGTTGAAAAAACACTTTCGCACTTGTGTTGGTGCAGGAAACCACTTTTGCACTTGTATTAGTGGGGAAAACCACTTTTCGCACATGTGTTAGTGTTGAAAAACAACTTTTCGCACTTGTGTTAGTGTTGAAAAAACACTTTTCGCACTTGTGTTGGTGCAGGAAACCACTTTTGCACTTGTATTAGTGTGGAAAACCACTTTTCGCACATGTGTTAGTGTTGAAAAACAACTTTTCGCACTTATGTGGTGTTGAAAAACCACTTTTCGCACTTGTGTTAGTGTTGAAAAACCACTTTTCGCACTTGTGTTGGTGCAGGAAACCACTTTTGCACTTGTATTAGTGTGGAAAAAACACTTTTTGCACTTGTGATAGTGTTGAAAAACCACTTTTCGCACTTGTGTTAGTGTTGAAAAACCACTTTTCGCACTTGTGTTAGTGTTGAAAAACCACTTTTCGCACTTGTGTTAGTGTTGAAAAACCACTTTTCGCACTTGTGTTGGTGCAGGAAACCACTTTTGCACTTGTATTAGTGTGGAAAAAACACTTTTCGCACTTGTGTTAGTGTTGAAAACCACTTTTCGCACTTGTGTTAGTGTTGAAAAACCACTTTTCGCACTTGTGTTAGTGTTGAAAAACCACTTTTCGCACTTGTGTTGGTGCAGGAAACCACTTTTGCACTTGTATTAGTGTGGCAAAACCACTTTTCGCACTTGTGTTAGTGTTGAAAAACCACTTTTCGCACTTGTGTTAGTGTTGAAAAACCACTTTTCGCACTTGTGTTGGTGCAGGAAACCACTTTTGCACTTGTATTAGTGTGGAAAAAAACACTTTTTACACTTGTATTAGTGTGGAAAAAACACTTTTTGCACTTGTGATAGTGTTGAAAAACCACTTTTCGCACTTGTGTTAGTGTTGAAAAACCACTTTTAGCACTTGTGTTGGTGAAGGAAACCACTTTTGCACTTGTATTAGTGTGGAAAAACCACTTTTCTCACTTGTGTTAGTGTTGAAAAACCACTTTTTGCACCTTGTGTTAGTGTTGAAAAACCGCTTTTTGCACTTGTGTTGGTGCAGGAAACCACTTTTGCACTTGTATTAGTGTGGAAAAAACACTTTTTGCACTTGTGATGGTGTTGAAAAACCACTTTTCGCACTTGTGTTAGTGTTGAAAAAACACATTTCGCACTTGTGTTTGTGTTGAAAAACCACTTTTCGCACTTGTGTTGGTGCAGGAAACCACTTTTGCACTTGTATTAGTGTGGAAAAAACACTTTTTGCACTTGTGATAGTGTTGAAAAACCACTTTTCGCACTTGTGTTAGTGTTGAAAAACCACTTTTCGCACTTGTGTTGGTGCAGGAAACCACTTTTGCACTTGTATTAGTGTGGAAAAACCACTTTTCACACTTGTGTTAGTTTTGAAAAACCACTTTTCGCACTTGTATTAGTGTGGAAAAAACACTTTTTGCACTTGTGATAGTGTTGAAAAACCACTTTTCGCACTTGTGTTAGTGTTGAAAAACCACTTTTCGCACTTGTGTTGGTGCAGGAAACCACTTTTGCACTTGTATTAGTGTGGAAAAAACACTTTTTGCACTTGTGATAGTGTTGAAAAACTACTTTTCGCACTTGTGTTAGTGTTGAAAAACCACTTTTCACACTTGTGTTAGTGTTGAAAAACCACTTTTCGCACTTGTGTTAGTGTTGAAAAACCACTTTTCGCACTTGTGTTGGTGCAGGAAACCACTTTTGCACTTGTATTAGTGTGGAAAAAAACACTTTCCGCACTTGTGTTAGTGTTGAAAACCCACTTTTCGCACTTGTGTTAGTGTTGAAAAACCACTTTTCGCACTTGTGTTGGTGCAGGAAACCACTTTTGCACTTGTATTAGTGTGGCAAAACCACTTTTCGCACTTGTGTTAGTGTTGAAAAACCACTTTTCGCACTTGTGTTAGTGTTGAAAAACCACTTTTCGCACTTGTGTTGGTGCAGGAAACCACTTTTGCACTTGTATTAGTGTGGAAAAAACACTTTTTACACTTGTGATAGTGTTGAAAAACCACTTTTCGCACTTGTGTTAGTGTTGAAAACCCACTTTTCGCACTTGTGTTAGTGTTGAAAAACCACTTTTCGCACTTGTGTTGGTGTGGAAAAAACACTTTTTGCACTTGTGATAGTGTTGAAAAACCACTTTTCGCACTTGTGTTAGTGTTGAAAAACCACTTTTCGCACTTGTGTTGGTGAAGGAAACCACTTTTGCACTTGTATTAGTGTGGAAAAACCACTTTTCGCACTTGTGATAGTGTTGAAGAACCACTTTTCGCACTTGTTTTAGTGTTGAAAAACCACTTTTCGCACTTGTGTTGGTGCAGGAAACCACTTTTGCACTTGTATTAGTGTGGAAAAAACACTTTTTTAGTGTTAGTGTTGTGATAGTGTTGTGATAGTGTTGTGATAGTGTTGATAGTGTTGAAAAACCACTTTTCGCACTTGTGTTGGTGAAGGAAACCACTTTTGCACTTGTATTAGTGTGGAAAAACCACTTTTCGCACTTGTGTTAGTGTTGAAAACCCACTTTTCGCACTTGTGTTAGTGTTGAAAAACCACTTTTCGCACTTGTGTTGGTGTGGAAAAAACACTTTTTGCACTTGTGATAGTGTTGAAAAACCACTTTTCGCACTTGTGTTAGTGTTGAAAAACCACTTTTCGCACTTGTGTTGGTGAAGGAAACCACTTTTGCACTTGTATTAGTGTGGAAAAACCACTTTTCGCACTTGTGATAGTGTTGAAAAACCACTTTTCGCACTTGTGTTAGTGTTGGAAAACCACTTTTCGCACTTGTGTTAGTGTTGAAAAAACACTTTTCGCACTTGTGTTGGTGCAGGAAACCACTTTTGCACTTGTATTAGTGTGGAAAACCACTTTTCGCACATGTGTTAGTGTTGAAAAACAACTTTTCGCACTTGTGTTGGTGTTGAAAAACCACTTTTCGCACTTGTGTTGGTGCAGGAAACCACTTTTGCACTTGTATTAGTGTGGAAAAAACACTTTTCGCAATTGTGTTAGTGTTGAAAAACCACTTTTTGCACTTGTGTTAGTGTTGAAAAACCACTTTTCGCACTTGTGTTGGTGCAGGAAACCACTTTTGCACTTGTATTAGTGTGGAAAAAACACTTTTTGCACTTGTGATAGTGTTGAAAAACCACTTTTCGCACTTGTGTTAGTGTTGAAAAACCACTTTTCGCACTTGTGTTGGTGAAGGAAACCACTTTTGCACTTGTATTAGTGTGGAAAAACCACTTTTTGCACTTGTGATAGTGTTGAAAAACAACTTTTCGCACTTGTGTTATTGTTGAAAAACCACTTTTTGCACTTGTGTTAGTGTTGAAAAACCACTTTTCGCACTTGTGTTGGTGCAGGACACCACTTTTGCACTTGTATTAGTGTAGAAAAACACTTTTTGCACTTGTGATAGTGTTGAAAAACCACTTTTCGCACTTGTGTTAGTGTTGAAAAACCACTTTTCGCACTTGTTTTAGTGTTGACAAACCACTTTTCTCACTTGTGTTGGTGCAGGAAATCACTTTTGCACTTGTATTAGTGTGGAAAAAACACTTTTTGCACTTGTGATAGTGTTGAAAAACCACTTTTCGCACTTGTGTTAGTGTTCAAAAACCACTTTTCGCACTTGTGTTGGTGCAGGAAACCACTTTTGCACTTGTATTGGTGTGGAAAAAACACTTTTCACACTTTTGTTAGTGTTGAAAACCCACTTTTCGCACTTGTGTTGGTGTTGAAAAACCACTTTTCGCACTTGTGTTGGTGCAGGAAACCACTTTTGCACTTGTATTAGTGTGGAAAAAACACTTTTTGCACTTGTGATAGTGTTGAAAAACCACTTTTCGCACTTGTGTTAGTGTTGAAAAACCACTTTTCGCACTTGTGTTGGTGCAGGAAATCACTTTTGCACTTGTACTAGTGTGGAAAAAACACTTTTTGCACTTGTGATAGTGTTGAAAAACCACTTTTCGCACTTGTGTTAGTGTTGAAAAACCACTTTTCGCACTTGTGTTGGTGCAGGAAACCACTTTTGCACTTGTATTGGTGTGGAAAAAACACTTTTCACACTTGTGTTAGTGTTGAAAACCCACTTTTCGCACTTGTGTTAGTGTTGAAAAACCACTTTTCGCACTTGTGTTGGTGCAGGAAACCACTTTTACACTTGTATTAGTGTGGCAAAAACACTTTTTGCACTTGTGATAGTGTTGAAAAACCACTTTTCGCACTTGTGTTAGTGTTGAAAAACCACTTTTCGCACTTGTGTTGGTGAAGGAAACCACTTTTGCACTTGTATTAGTGTGGAAAAACCACTTTTCGCACTTGTGATAGTGTTGAAGAACCACTTTTCGCACTTGTGTTAGTGTTGAAAAACCACTTTTCGCACTTGTGTTGGTGCAGGAAACCACTTTTGCACTTGTATTAGTGTGGAAAAAACACTTTTTGCACTTGTGATAGTGTTGAAAAACCACTTTTCGCACTTGTGTTGGTGCAGGAAATGACTTTTGCACTTGTGTTGGTGTGGAAAAAATACTTTTCACACTTGTGTTAGTGTTGAAAACCCACTTTTCGCACTTGTGTTAGTGTTGAAAAACCACTTTTCGCACTTGTGTTGGTGTGGAAAAAACACTTTTTGCACTTGTGATTGTGTTGAAAAACCACTTTTCGCACTTGTGTTAGTGTTGAAAAACCACTTTTCGCACTTGTGTTGGTGAAGGAAACCACTTTTGCACTTGTATTAGTGTGGAAAAACCACTTTTCGCACTTGTGATAGTGTTGAAGAACCACTTTTCGCACTTGTTTTAGTGTTGAAAAACCACTTTTCGCACTTGTGTTGGTGCAGGAAACCACTTTTGCACTTGTATTAGTGTGGAAAAAACACTTTTTTAGTGTTAGTGTTGTGATAGTGTTGTGATAGTGTTGTGATAGTGTTGATAGTGTTGAAAAACCACTTTTCGCACTTGTGTTGGTGAAGGAAACCACTTTTGCACTTGTATTAGTGTGGAAAAACCACTTTTCGCACTTGTGTTAGTGTTGAAAACCCACTTTTCGCACTTGTGTTAGTGTTGAAAAACCACTTTTCGCACTTGTATTAGTGTGGAAAAAACACTTTTTGCACTTGTGATAGTGTTGAAAAACCACTTTTCGCACTTGTGTTAGTGTTGAAAAACCACTTTTCGCACTTGTGTTGGTGCAGGAAACCACTTTTGCACTTGTATTAGTGTGGAAAAAACACTTTTTGCACTTGTGATAGTGTTGAAAAACTACTTTTCGCACTTGTGTTAGTGTTGAAAAACCACTTTTCGCACTTGTGTTAGTGTTGAAAAACCACTTTTCGCACTTGTGTTAGTGTTGAAAAACCACTTTTCGCACTTGTGTTGGTGCAGGAAACCACTTTTGCACTTGTATTAGTGTGGAAAAAACACTTTCCGCACTTGTGTTAGTGTTGAAAACCCACTTTTCGCACTTGTGTTAGTGTTGAAAAACCACTTTTCGCACTTGTGTTGGTGCAGGAAACCACTTTTGCACTTGTATTAGTGTGGCAAAACCACTTTTCGCACTTGTGTTAGTGTTGAAAAACCACTTTTCGCACTTGTGTTAGTGTTGAAAAACCACTTTTCGCACTTGTGTTGGTGCAGGAAACCACTTTTGCACTTGTATTAGTGTGGAAAAAACACTTTTTACACTTGTGATAGTGTTGAAAAACCACTTTTCGCACTTGTGTTAGTGTTGAAAACCCACTTTTCGCACTTGTGTTAGTGTTGAAAAACCACTTTTCGCACTTGTGTTGGTGTGGAAAAAACACTTTTTGCACTTGTGATAGTGTTGAAAAACCACTTTTCGCACTTGTGTTAGTGTTGAAAAACCACTTTTCGCACTTGTGTTGGTGAAGGAAACCACTTTTGCACTTGTATTAGTGTGGAAAAACCACTTTTCGCACTTGTGATAGTGTTGAAGAACCACTTTTCGCACTTGTTTTAGTGTTGAAAAACCACTTTTCGCACTTGTGTTGGTGCAGGAAACCACTTTTGCACTTGTATTAGTGTGGAAAAAACACTTTTTTAGTGTTAGTGTTGTGATAGTGTTGTGATAGTGTTGTGATAGTGTTGATAGTGTTGAAAAACCACTTTTCACACTTGTGTTGGTGAAGGAAACCACTTTTGCACTTGTATTAGTGTGGAAAAACCACTTTTCGCACTTGTGTTAGTGTTGAAAACCCACTTTTCGCACTTGTGTTAGTGTTGAAAAACCACTTTTCGCACTTGTGTTGGTGTGGAAAAAACACTTTTTGCACTTGTGATAGTGTTGAAAAACCACTTTTCGCACTTGTGTTAGTGTTGAAAAACCACTTTTCGCACTTGTGTTGGTGAAGGAAACCACTTTTGCACTTGTATTAGTGTGGAAAAACCACTTTTCGCACTTGTGATAGTGTTGAAAAACCACTTTTCGCACTTGTGTTAGTGTTGGAAAACCACTTTTCGCACTTGTGTTAGTGTTGAAAAAACACTTTTCGCACTTGTGTTGGTGCAGGAAACCACTTTTGCACTTGTATTAGTGTGGAAAACCACTTTTCGCACATGTGTTAGTGTTGAAAAACAACTTTTCGCACTTGTGTTGGTGTTGAAAAACCACTTTTCGCACTTGTGTTGGTGCAGGAAACCACTTTTGCACTTGTATTAGTGTGGAAAAAACACTTTTCGCAATTGTGTTAGTGTTGAAAAACCACTTTTTGCACTTGTGTTAGTGTTGAAAAACCACTTTTCGCACTTGTGTTGGTGCAGGAAACCACTTTTGCACTTGTATTAGTGTGGAAAAAACACTTTTTGCACTTGTGATAGTGTTGAAAAACCACTTTTCGCACTTGTGTTAGTGTTGAAAAACCACTTTTCGCACTTGTGTTGGTGAAGGAAACCACTTTTGCACTTGTATTAGTGTGGAAAAACCACTTTTTGCACTTGTGATAGTGTTGAAAAACAACTTTTCGCACTTGTGTTATTGTTGAAAAACCACTTTTTGCACTTGTGTTAGTGTTGAAAAACCACTTTTCGCACTTGTGTTGGTGCAGGACACCACTTTTGCACTTGTATTAGTGTGGAAAAAACACTTTTTGCACTTGTGATAGTGTTGAAAAACCACTTTTCGCACTTGTGTTAGTGTTGAAAAACCACTTTTCGCACTTGTTTTAGTGTTGACAAACCACTTTTCTCACTTGTGTTGGTGCAGGAAATCACTTTTGCACTTGTATTAGTGTGGAAAAAACACTTTTTGCACTTGTGATAGTGTTGAAAAACCACTTTTCGCACTTGTGTTAGTGTTCAAAAACCACTTTTCGCACTTGTGTTGGTGCAGGAAACCACTTTTGCACTTGTATTGGTGTGGAAAAAACACTTTTCACACTTTTGTTAGTGTTGAAAACCCACTTTTCGCACTTGTGTTGGTGTTGAAAAACCACTTTTCGCACTTGTGTTGGTGCAGGAAACCACTTTTGCACTTGTATTAGTGTGGAAAAAACACTTTTTGCACTTGTGATAGTGTTGAAAAACCACTTTTCGCACTTGTGTTAGTGTTGAAAAACCACTTTTCGCACTTGTGTTGGTGCAGGAAATCACTTTTGCACTTGTACTAGTGTGGAAAAAACACTTTTTGCACTTGTGATAGTGTTGAAAAACCACTTTTCGCACTTGTGTTAGTGTTGAAAAACCACTTTTCGCACTTGTGTTGGTGCAGGAAACCACTTTTGCACTTGTATTGGTGTGGAAAAAACACTTTTCACACTTGTGTTAGTGTTGAAAACCCACTTTTCGCACTTGTGTTAGTGTTGAAAAACCACTTTTCGCACTTGTGTTGGTGCAGGAAACCACTTTTACACTTGTATTAGTGTGGCAAAAACACTTTTTGCACTTGTGATAGTGTTGAAAAACCACTTTTCGCACTTGTGTTAGTGTTGAAAAACCACTTTTCGCACTTGTGTTGGTGAAGGAAACCACTTTTGCACTTGTATTAGTGTGGAAAAACCACTTTTCACACTTGTGATAGTGTTGAAGAACCACTTTTCGCACTTGTGTTAGTGTTGAAAAACCACTTTTCGCACTTGTGTTGGTGCAGGAAACCACTTTTGCACTTGTATTAGTGTGGAAAAAACACTTTTTGCACTTGTGATAGTGTTGAAAAACCACTTTTCGCACTTGTGTTGGTGCAGGAAATGACTTTTGCACTTGTGTTGGTGTGGAAAAAATACTTTTCACACTTGTGTTAGTGTTGAAAACCCACTTTTCGCACTTGTGTTAGTGTTGAAAAACCACTTTTCCCACTTGTGTTGGTGTGGAAAAAACACTTTTTGCACTTGTGATTGTGTTGAAAAACCACTTTTCGCACTTGTGTTAGTGTTGAAAAACCACTTTTCGCACTTGTGTTGGTGAAGGAAACCACTTTTGCACTTGTATTAGTGTGGAAAAACCACTTTTCGCACTTGTGATAGTGTTGAAGAACCACTTTTCGCACTTGTTTTAGTGTTGAAAAACCACTTTTCGCACTTGTGTTGGTGCAGGAAACCACTTTTGCACTTGTATTAGTGTGGAAAAAACACTTTTTTAGTGTTAGTGTTGTGATAGTGTTGTGATAGTGTTGTGATAGTGTTGATAGTGTTGAAAAACCACTTTTCGCACTTGTGTTGGTGAAGGAAACCACTTTTGCACTTGTATTAGTGTGGAAAAACCACTTTTCGCACTTGTGTTAGTGTTGAAAACCCACTTTTCGCACTTGTGTTAGTGTTGAAAAACCACTTTTCGCACTTGTGTTGGTGTGGAAAAAACACTTTTTGCACTTGTGATAGTGTTGAAAAACCACTTTTCGCACTTGTGTTAGTGTTGAAAAACCACTTTTCGCACTTGTGTTGGTGAAGGAAACCACTTTTGCACTTGTATTAGTGTGGAAAAACCACTTTTCGCACTTGTGATAGTGTTGAAAAACCACTTTTCGCACTTGTGTTAGTGTTGGAAAACCACTTTTCGCACTTGTGTTAGTGTTGAAAAAACACTTTTCGCACTTGTGTTGGTGCAGGAAACCACTTTTGCACTTGTATTAGTGTGGAAAACCACTTTTCGCACATGTGTTAGTGTTGAAAAACAACTTTTCGCACTTGTGTTGGTGTTGAAAAACCACTTTTCGCACTTGTGTTGGTGCAGGAAACCACTTTTGCACTTGTATTAGTGTGGAAAAAACACTTTTCGCAATTGTGTTAGTGTTGAAAAACCACTTTTTGCACTTGTGTTAGTGTTGAAAAACCACTTTTCGCACTTGTGTTGGTGCAGGAAACCACTTTTGCACTTGTATTAGTGTGGAAAAAACACTTTTTGCACTTGTGATAGTGTTGAAAAACCACTTTTCGCACTTGTGTTAGTGTTGAAAAACCACTTTTCGCACTTGTGTTGGTGAAGGAAACCACTTTTGCACTTGTATTAGTGTGGAAAAACCACTTTTTGCACTTGTGATAGTGTTGAAAAACAACTTTTCGCACTTGTGTTATTGTTGAAAAACCACTTTTTGCACTTGTGTTAGTGTTGAAAAACCACTTTTCGCACTTGTGTTGGTGCAGGACACCACTTTTGCACTTGTATTAGTGTGGAAAAAACACTTTTTGCACTTGTGATAGTGTTGAAAAACCACTTTTCGCACTTGTGTTAGTGTTGAAAAACCACTTTTCGCACTTGTTTTAGTGTTGACAAACCACTTTTCTCACTTGTGTTGGTGCAGGAAATCACTTTTGCACTTGTATTAGTGTGGAAAAAACACTTTTTGCACTTGTGATAGTGTTGAAAAACCACTTTTCGCACTTGTGTTAGTGTTCAAAAACCACTTTTCGCACTTGTGTTGGTGCAGGAAACCACTTTTGCACTTGTATTGGTGTGGAAAAAACACTTTTCACACTTTTGTTAGTGTTGAAAACCCACTTTTCGCACTTGTGTTGGTGTTGAAAAACCACTTTTCGCACTTGTGTTGGTGCAGGAAACCACTTTTGCACTTGTATTAGTGTGGAAAAAACACTTTTTGCACTTGTGATAGTGTTGAAAAACCACTTTTCGCACTTGTGTTAGTGTTGAAAAACCACTTTTCGCACTTGTGTTGGTGCAGGAAATCACTTTTGCACTTGTACTAGTGTGGAAAAAACACTTTTTGCACTTGTGATAGTGTTGAAAAACCACTTTTCGCACTTGTGTTAGTGTTGAAAAACCACTTTTCGCACTTGTGTTGGTGCAGGAAACCACTTTTGCACTTGTATTGGTGTGGAAAAAACACTTTTCACACTTGTGTTAGTGTTGAAAACCCACTTTTCGCACTTGTGTTAGTGTTGAAAAACCACTTTTCGCACTTGTGTTGGTGCAGGAAACCACTTTTACACTTGTATTAGTGTGGAAAAAACACTTTTTGCACTTGTGATAGTGTTGAAAAACCACTTTTCGCACTTGTGTTAGTGTTGAAAAACCACTTTTCGCACTTGTGTTGGTGAAGGAAACCACTTTTGCACTTGTATTAGTGTGGAAAAACCACTTTTCGCACTTGTGATAGTGTTGAAGAACCACTTTTCGCACTTGTGTTAGTGTTGAAAAACCACTTTTCGCACTTGTGTTGGTGCAGGAAACCACTTTTGCACTTGTATTAGTGTGGAAAAAACACTTTTTGCACTTGTGATAGTGTTGAAAAACCACTTTTCGCACTTGTGTTGGTGCAGGAAATGACTTTTGCACTTGTGTTGGTGTGGAAAAAATACTTTTCACACTTGTGTTAGTGTTGAAAACCCACTTTTCGCACTTGTGTTAGTGTTGAAAAACCACTTTTCGCACTTGTGTTGGTGTGGAAAAAACACTTTTTGCACTTGTGATTGTGTTGAAAAACCACTTTTCGCACTTGTGTTAGTGTTGAAAAACCACTTTTCGCACTTGTGTTGGTGAAGGAAACCACTTTTGCACTTGTATTAGTGTGGAAAAACCACTTTTCGCACTTGTGATAGTGTTGAAGAACCACTTTTCGCACTTGTTTTAGTGTTGAAAAACCACTTTTCGCACTTGTGTTGGTGCAGGAAACCACTTTTGCACTTGTATTAGTGTGGAAAAAACACTTTTTGCACTTGTGATGGTGTTGAAAAACCACTTTTCGCACTTGTGTTAGTGTTGAAAAAACACATTTCGCACTTGTGTTTGTGTTGAAAAACCACTTTTCGCACTTGTGTTGGTGCAGGAAACCACTTTTGCACTTGTATTAGTGTGGAAAAAACACTTTTTGCACTTGTGATAGTGTTGAAAAACCACTTTTCGCACTTGTGTTAGTGTTGAAAAACCACTTTTCGCACTTGTGTTGGTGCAGGAAACCACTTTTGCACTTGTATTAGTGTGGAAAAACAACTTTTCACACTTGTGTTAGTTTTGAAAAACCACTTTTCGCACTTGTATTAGTGTGGAAAAAACACTTTTTGCACTTGTGATAGTGTTGAAAAACCACTTTTCGCACTTGTGTTAGTGTTGAAAAACCACTTTTCGCACTTGTGTTGGTGCAGGAAACCACTTTTGCACTTGTATTAGTGTGGAAAAAACACTTTTTGCACTTGTGATAGTGTTGAAAAACTACTTTTCGCACTTGTGTTAGTGTTGAAAAACCACTTTTCGCACTTGTGTTAGTGTTGAAAAACCACTTTTCGCACTTGTGTTAGTGTTGAAAAACCACTTTTCGCACTTGTGTTGGTGCAGGAAACCACTTTTGCACTTGTATTAGTGTGGAAAAAACACTTTCCGCACTTGTGTTAGTGTTGAAAACCCACTTTTCGCACTTGTGTTAGTGTTGAAAAACCACTTTTCGCACTTGTGTTGGTGCAGGAAACCACTTTTGCACTTGTATTAGTGTGGCAAAACCACTTTTCGCACTTGTGTTAGTGTTGAAAAACCACTTTTCGCACTTGTGTTAGTGTTGAAAAACCACTTTTCGCACTTGTGTTGGTGCAGGAAACCACTTTTGCACTTGTATTAGTGTGGAAAAAACACTTTTTACACTTGTGATAGTGTTGAAAAACCACTTTTCGCACTTGTGTTAGTGTTGAAAAACCACTTTTCGCACTTGTGTTGGTGAAGGAAACCACTTTTGCACTTGTATTAGTGTGGAAAAACCACTTTTCGCACTTGTGATAGTGTTGAAGAACCACTTTCGCACTTGTTTTAGTGTTGAAAAACCACTTTTCGCACTTGTGTTGGTGCAGGAAACCACTTTTGCACTTGTATTAGTGTGGAAAAAACACTTTTTTAGTGTTAGTGTTGTGATAGTGTTGTGATAGTGTTGTGATAGTGTTGATAGTGTTGAAAAACCACTTTTCGCACTTGTGTTGGTGAAGGAAACCACTTTTGCACTTGTATTAGTGTGGAAAAACCACTTTTCGCACTTGTGATAGTGTTGAAGAACCACTTCTCGCACTTGTGTTAGTGTTGAAAAACCACTTTTCGCACTTGTGTTGGTGCAGGAAACCACTTTTGCACTTGTATTAGTGTGGAAAAACCACTTTTCGCACTTGTGATAGTGTTGAAAAACCACTTTTCGCACTTGTGTTAGTGTTGGAAAACCACTTTTCGCACTTGTTTTAGTGTTGACAAACCACTTTTCTCACTTGTGTTGGTGCAGGAAATCACTTTTGCACTTGTATTAGTGTGGAAAAAACACTTTTTGCACTTGTGATAGTGTTGAAAAACCACTTTTCGCACTTGTGTTAGTGTTGAAAAACCACTTTTCGCACTTGTGTTGGTGAAGGAAACCACTTTTGCACTTGTATTAGTGTGGAAAAACCACTTTTCGCACTTGTGATAGTGTTGAAAAACCACTTTTCGCACTTGTGTTAGTGTTGGAAAACCACTTTTCGCACTTGTGTTAGTGTTGAAAAAACACTTTTCGCACTTGTGTTGGTGCAGGAAACCACTTTTGCACTTGTATTAGTGTGGAAAACCACTTTTCGCACATGTGTTAGTGTTGAAAAACAACTTTTCGCACTTGTGTTGGTGTTGAAAAACCACTTTTCGCACTTGTGTTGGTGCAGGAAACCACTTTTGCACTTGTATTAGTGTGGAAAAAACACTTTTCGCAATTGTGTTAGTGTTGAAAAACCACTTTTTGCACTTGTGTTAGTGTTGAAAAACCACTTTTCGCACTTGTGTTGGTGCAGGAAACCACTTTTGCACTTGTATTAGTGTGGAAAAAACACTTTTTGCACTTGTGATAGTGTTGAAAAACCACTTTTCGCACTTGTGTTAGTGTTGAAAAACCACTTTTCGCACTTGTGTTGGTGAAGGAAACCACTTTTGCACTTGTATTAGTGTGGAAAAACCACTTTTTGCACTTGTGATAGTGTTGAAAAACAACTTTTCGCACTTGTGTTATTGTTGAAAAACCACTTTTTGCACTTGTGTTAGTGTTGAAAAACCACTTTTCGCACTTGTGTTGGTGCAGGACACCACTTTTGCACTTGTATTAGTGTGGAAAAAACACTTTTTGCACTTGTGATAGTGTTGAAAAACCACTTTTCGCACTTGTGTTAGTGTTGAAAAACCACTTTTCGCACTTGTTTTAGTGTTGACAAACCACTTTTCTCACTTGTGTTGGTGCAGGAAATCACTTTTGCACTTGTATTAGTGTGGAAAAAACACTTTTTGCACTTGTGATAGTGTTGAAAAACCACTTTTCGCACTTGTGTTAGTGTTCAAAAACCACTTTTCGCACTTGTGTTGGTGCAGGAAACCACTTTTGCACTTGTATTGGTGTGGAAAAAACACTTTTCACACTTTTGTTAGTGTTGAAAACCCACTTTTCGCACTTGTGTTGGTGTTGAAAAACCACTTTTCGCACTTGTGTTGGTGCAGGAAACCACTTTTGCACTTGTATTAGTGTGGAAAAAACACTTTTTGCACTTGTGATAGTGTTGAAAAACCACTTTTCGCACTTGTGTTAGTGTTGAAAAACCACTTTTCGCACTTGTGTTGGTGCAGGAAATCACTTTTGCACTTGTACTAGTGTGGAAAAAACACTTTTTGCACTTGTGATAGTGTTGAAAAACCACTTTTCGCACTTGTGTTAGTGTTGAAAAACCACTTTTCGCACTTGTGTTGGTGCAGGAAACCACTTTTGCACTTGTATTGGTGTGGAAAAAACACTTTTCACACTTGTGTTAGTGTTGAAAACCCACTTTTCGCACTTGTGTTAGTGTTGAAAAACCACTTTTCGCACTTGTGTTGGTGCAGGAAACCACTTTTACACTTGTATTAGTGTGGAAAAAACACTTTTTGCACTTGTGATAGTGTTGAAAAACCACTTTTCGCACTTGTGTTAGTGTTGAAAAACCACTTTTCGCACTTGTGTTGGTGAAGGAAACCACTTTTGCACTTGTATTAGTGTGGAAAAACCACTTTTCGCACTTGTGATAGTGTTGAAGAACCACTTTTCGCACTTGTGTTAGTGTTGAAAAACCACTTTTCGCACTTGTGTTGGTGCAGGAAACCACTTTTGCACTTGTATTAGTGTGGAAAAAACACTTTTTGCACTTGTGATAGTGTTGAAAAACCACTTTTCGCACTTGTGTTGGTGCAGGAAATGACTTTTGCACTTGTGTTGGTGTGGAAAAAATACTTTTCACACTTGTGTTAGTGTTGAAAACCCACTTTTCGCACTTGTGTTAGTGTTGAAAAACCACTTTTCGCACTTGTGTTGGTGTGGAAAAAACACTTTTTGCACTTGTGATTGTGTTGAAAAACCACTTTTCGCACTTGTGTTAGTGTTGAAAAACCACTTTTCGCACTTGTGTTGGTGAAGGAAACCACTTTTGCACTTGTATTAGTGTGGAAAAACCACTTTTCGCACTTGTGATAGTGTTGAAGAACCACTTTTCGCACTTGTTTTAGTGTTGAAAAACCACTTTTCGCACTTGTGTTGGTGCAGGAAACCACTTTTGCACTTGTATTAGTGTGGAAAAAACACTTTTTGCACTTGTGATGGTGTTGAAAAACCACTTTTCGCACTTGTGTTAGTGTTGAAAAAACACATTTCGCACTTGTGTTTGTGTTGAAAAACCACTTTTCGCACTTGTGTTGGTGCAGGAAACCACTTTTGCACTTGTATTAGTGTGGAAAAAACACTTTTTGCACTTGTGATAGTGTTGAAAAACCACTTTTCACACTTGTGTTAGTGTTGAAAAACCACTTTTCGCACTTGTGTTGGTGCAGGAAACCACTTTTGCACTTGTATTAGTGTGGAAAAACCACTTTTCACACTTGTGTTAGTTTTGAAAAACCACTTTTCGCACTTGTATTAGTGTGGAAAAAACACTTTTTGCACTTGTGATAGTGTTGAAAAACCACTTTTCGCACTTGTGTTAGTGTTGAAAAACCACTTTTCGCACTTGTGTTGGTGCAGGAAACCACTTTTGCACTTGTATTAGTGTGGAAAAAACACTTTTTGCACTTGTGATAGTGTTGAAAAACTACTTTTCGCACTTGTGTTAGTGTTGAAAAACCACTTTTCGCACTTGTGTTAGTGTTGAAAAACCACTTTTCGCACTTGTGTTAGTGTTGAAAAACCACTTTTCGCACTTGTGTTGGTGCAGGAAACCACTTTTGCACTTGTATTAGTGTGGAAAAAACACTTTCCGCACTTGTGTTAGTGTTGAAAACCCACTTTTCGCACTTGTGTTAGTGTTGAAAAACCACTTTTCGCACTTGTGTTGGTGCAGGAAACCACTTTTGCACTTGTATTAGTGTGGCAAAACCACTTTTCGCACTTGTGTTAGTGTTGAAAAACCACTTTTCGCACTTGTGTTAGTGTTGAAAAACCACTTTTCGCACTTGTGTTGGTGCAGGAAACCACTTTTGCACTTGTATTAGTGTGGAAAAAACACTTTTTACACTTGTGATAGTGTTGAAAAACCACTTTTCGCACTTGTGTTAGTGTTGAAAAACCACTTTTCGCACTTGTGTTGGTGAAGGAAACCACATTTGCACTTGTATTAGTGTGGAAAAACCACTTTTCGCACTTGTGATAGTGTTGAAGAACCACTTTTCGCACTTGTTTTAGTGTTGAAAAACCACTTTTCGCACTTGTGTTGGTGCAGGAAACCACTTTTGCACTTGTATTAGTGTGGAAAAAACACTTTTTTAGTGTTAGTGTTGTGATAGTGTTGTGATAGTGTTGTGATAGTGTTGATAGTGTTGAAAAACCACTTTTCGCACTTGTGTTGGTGAAGGAAACCACTTTTGCACTTGTATTAGTGTGGAAAAACCACTTTTCGCACTTGTGATAGTGTTGAAGAACCACTTCTCGCACTTGTGTTAGTGTTGAAAAACCACTTTTCGCACTTGTGTTGGTGCAGGAAACCACTTTTGCACTTGTATTAGTGTGGAAAAACCACTTTTCGCACTTGTGATAGTGTTGAAAAACCACTTTTCGCACTTGTGTTAGTGTTTGAAAACCACTTTTCGCACTTGTGTTAGTGTTGAAAAAACACTTTTCGCACTTGTGTTGGTGCAGGAAACCACTTTTGCACTTGTATTAGTGTGGAAAACCACTTTTCGCACATGTGTTAGTGTTGAAAAACAACTTTTCGCACTTGTGTTGGTGTTGAAAAACCACTTTTCGCACTTGTGTTGGTGCAGGAAACCACTTTTGCACTTGTATTAGTGTGGAAAAAACACTTTTCGCAATTGTGTTAGTGTTGAAAAACCACTTTTTGCACTTGTGTTAGTGTTGAAAAACCACTTTTCGCACTTGTGTTGGTGCAGGAAACCACTTTTGCACTTGTATTAGTGTGGAAAAAACACTTTTTGCACTTGTGATAGTGTTGAAAAACCACTTTTCGCACTTGTGTTAGTGTTGAAAAACCACTTTTCGCACTTGTGTTGGTGAAGGAAACCACTTTTGCACTTGTATTAGTGTGGAAAAACCACTTTTTGCACTTGTGATAGTGTTGAAAAACAACTTTTCGCACTTGTGTTATTGTTGAAAAACCACTTTTTGCACTTGTGTTAGTGTTGAAAAACCACTTTTCGCACTTGTGTTGGTGCAGGACACCACTTTTGCACTTGTATTAGTGTGGAAAAAACACTTTTTGCACTTGTGGTAGTGTTGAAAAACCACTTTTCGCACTTGTGTTAGTGTTGAAAAACCACTTTTCGCACTTGTTTTAGTGTTGACAAACCACTTTTCTCACTTGTGTTGGTGCAGGAAATCACTTTTGCACTTGTATTAGTGTGGAAAAAACACTTTTTGCACTTGTGATAGTGTTGAAAAACCACTTTTCGCACTTGTGTTAGTGTTCAAAAACCACTTTTCGCACTTGTGTTGGTGCAGGAAACCACTTTTGCACTTGTATTGGTGTGGAAAAAACACTTTTCACACTTTTGTTAGTGTTGAAAACCCACTTTTCGCACTTGTGTTGGTGTTGAAAAACCACTTTTCGCACTTGTGTTGGTGCAGGAAACCACTTTTGCACTTGTATTAGTGTGGAAAAAACACTTTTTGCACTTGTGATAGTGTTGAAAAACCACTTTTCGCACTTGTGTTAGTGTTGAAAAACCACTTTTCGCACTTGTGTTGGTGCAGGAAATCACTTTTGCACTTGTACTGGTGTGGAAAAAACACTTTTTGCACTTGTGATAGTGTTGAAAAACCACTTTTCGCACTTGTGTTAGTGTTGAAAAACCACTTTTCGCACTTGTGTTGGTGCAGGAAACCACTTTTGCACTTGTATTGGTGTGGAAAAAACACTTTTCACACTTGTGTTAGTGTTGAAAACCCACTTTTCGCACTTGTGTTAGTGTTGAAAAACCACTTTTCGCACTTGTGTTGGTGCAGGAAACCACTTTTACACTTGTATTAGTGTGGCAAAAACACTTTTTGCACTTGTGATAGTGTTGAAAAACCACTTTTCGCACTTGTGTTAGTGTTGAAAAACCACTTTTCGCACTTGTGTTGGTGAAGGAAACCACTTTTGCACTTGTATTAGTGTGGAAAAACCACTTTTCTAGTGTTAGTGTTGTGATAGTGTTGTGATAGTGTTGTGATAGTGTTGATAGTGTTGAAAAATCACTTTTCGCACTTGTGTTGGTGAAGGAAACCACTTTTGCACTTGTATTAGTGTGGAAAAACCACTTTTCGCACTTGTGTTAGTGTTGAAAACCCACTTTTCGCACTTGTGTTAGTGTTGAAAAACCACTTTTCGCACTTGTATTAGTGTGGAAAAAACACTTTTTGCACTTGTGATAGTGTTGAAAAACCACTTTTCGCACTTGTGTTAGTGTTGAAAAACCACTTTTCGCACTTGTGTTGGTGCAGGAAACCACTTTTGCACTTGTATTAGTGTGGAAAAAACACTTTTTTAGTGTTAGTGTTGTGATAGTGTTGTGATAGTGTTGTGATAGTGTTGATAGTGTTGAAAAATCACTTTTCGCACTTGTGTTGGTGAAGGAAACCACTTTTGCACTTGTATTAGTGTGGAAAAACCACTTTTCGCACTTGTGTTAGTGTTGAAAACCCACTTTTCGCACTTGTGTTAGTGTTGAAAAACCACTTTTCGCACTTGTATTAGTGTGGAAAAAACACTTTTTGCACTTGTGATAGTGTTGAAAAACCACTTTTCGCACTTGTGTTAGTGTTGAAAAACCACTTTTCGCACTTGTGTTGGTGCAGGAAACCACTTTTGCACTTGTATTAGTGTGGAAAAAACACTTTTTGCACTTGTGATAGTGTTGAAAAACTACTTTTCGCACTTGTGTTAGTGTTGAAAAACCACTTTTCGCACTTGTGTTAGTGTTGAAAAACCACTTTTCGCACTTGTGTTAGTGTTGAAAAACCACTTTTCGCACTTGTGTTGGTGCAGGAAACCACTTTTGCACTTGTATTAGTGTGGAAAAAACACTTTCCGCACTTGTGTTAGTGTTGAAAACCCACTTTTCGCACTTGTGTTAGTGTTGAAAAACCACTTTTCGCACTTGTGTTGGTGCAGGAAACCACTTTTGCACTTGTATTAGTGTGGCAAAACCACTTTTCGCACTTGTGTTAGTGTTGAAAAACCACTTTTCGCACTTGTGTTAGTGTTGAAAAACCACTTTTCGCACTTGTGTTGGTGCAGGAAACCACTTTTGCACTTGTATTAGTGTGGAAAAAACACTTTTTACACTTGTGATAGTGTTGAAAAACCACTTTTCGCACTTGTGTTAGTGTTGAAAACCCACTTTTCGCACTTGTGTTAGTGTTGAAAAACCACTTTTCGCACTTGTGTTGGTGTGGAAAAAACACTTTTTGCACTTGTGATAGTGTTGAAAAACCACTTTTCGCACTTGTGTTAGTGTTGAAAAACCACTTTTCGCACTTGTGTTGGTGAAGGAAACCACTTTTGCACTTGTATTAGTGTGGAAAAACCACTTTTCGCACTTGTGATAGTGTTGAAGAACCACTTTTCGCACTTGTTTTAGTGTTGAAAAACCACTTTTCGCACTTGTGTTGGTGCAGGAAACCACTTTTGCACTTGTATTAGTGTGGAAAAAACACTTTTTTAGTGTTAGTGTTGTGATAGTGTTGTGATAGTGTTGTGATAGTGTTGATAGTGTTGAAAAACCACTTTTCGCACTTGTGTTGGTGAAGGAAACCACTTTTGCACTTGTATTAGTGTGGAAAAACCACTTTTCGCACTTGTGTTAGTGTTGAAAACCCACTTTTCGCACTTGTGTTAGTGTTGAAAAACCACTTTTCGCACTTGTGTTGGTGTGGAAAAAACACTTTTTGCACTTGTGATAGTGTTGAAAAACCACTTTTCGCACTTGTGTTAGTGTTGAAAAACCACTTTTCGCACTTGTGTTGGTGAAGGAAACCACTTTTGCACTTGTATTAGTGTGGAAAAACCACTTTTCGCACTTGTGATAGTGTTGAAAAACCACTTTTCGCACTTGTGTTAGTGTTGGAAAACTACTTTTCGCACTTGTGTTAGTGTTGAAAAAACACTTTTCGCACTTGTGTTGGTGCAGGAAACCACTTTTGCACTTGTATTAGTGTGGAAAACCACTTTTCGCACATGTGTTAGTGTTGAAAAACAACTTTTCGCACTTGTGTTGGTGCAGGAAACCACTTTTGCACTTGTATTAGTGTGGAAAAAACACTTTTCGCAATTGTGTTAGTGTTGAAAAACCACTTTTTGCACTTGTGTTAGTGTTGAAAAACCACTTTTCGCACTTGTGTTGGTGCAGGAAACCACTTTTGCACTTGTATTAGTGTGGAAAAAACACTTTTTGCACTTGTGATAGTGTTGAAAAACCACTTTTCGCACTTGTGTTAGTGTTGAAAAACCACTTTTCGCACTTGTGTTGGTGAAGGAAACCACTTTTGCACTTGTATTAGTGTGGAAAAACCACTTTTTGCACTTGTGATAGTGTTGAAAAACAACTTTTCGCACTTGTGTTATTGTTGAAAAACCACTTTTTGCACTTGTGTTAGTGTTGAAAAACCACTTTTCGCACTTGTGTTGGTGCAGGACACCACTTTTGCACTTGTATTAGTGTGGAAAAAACACTTTTTGCACTTGTGATAGTGTTGAAAAACCACTTTTCGCACTTGTGTTAGTGTTGAAAAACCACTTTTCGCACTTGTTTTAGTGTTGACAAACCACTTTTCTCACTTGTGTTGGTGCAGGAAATCACTTTTGCACTTGTATTAGTGTGGAAAAAACACTTTTTGCACTTGTGATAGTGTTGAAAAACCACTTTTCGCACTTGTGTTAGTGTTCAAAAACCACTTTTCGCACTTGTGTTGGTGCAGGAAACCACTTTTGCACTTGTATTGGTGTGGAAAAAACACTTTTCACACTTTTGTTAGTGTTGAAAACCCACTTTTCGCACTTGTGTTGGTGTTGAAAAACCACTTTTTGCACTTGTGTTGGTGCAGGAAACCACTTTTGCACTTGTATTAGTGTGGAAAAAACACTTTTTGCACTTGTGATAGTGTTGAAAAACCACTTTTCGCACTTGTGTTAGTGTTGAAAAACCACTTTTCGCACTTGTGTTGGTGCAGGAAATCACTTTTGCACTTGTACTAGTGTGGAAAAAACACTTTTTGCACTTGTGATAGTGTTGAAAAACCACTTTTCGCACTTGTGTTAGTGTTGAAAAACCACTTTTCGCACTTGTGTTGGTGCAGGAAACCACTTTTGCACTTGTATTGGTGTGGAAAAAACACTTTTCACACTTGTGTTAGTGTTGAAAACCCACTTTTCGCACTTGTGTTAGTGTTGAAAAACCACTTTTCGCACTTGTGTTGGTGCAGGAAACCACTTTTACACTTGTATTAGTGTGGCAAAAACACTTTTTGCACTTGTGATAGTGTTGAAAAACCACTTTTCGCACTTGTGTTAGTGTTGAAAAACCACTTTTCGCACTTGTGTTGGTGAAGGAAACCACTTTTGCACTTGTATTAGTGTGGAAAAACCACTTTTCGCACTTGTGATAGTGTTGAAGAACCACTTTTCGCACTTGTGTTAGTGTTGAAAAACCACTTTTCGCACTTGTGTTGGTGCAGGAAACCACTTTTGCACTTGTATTAGTGTGGAAAAAACACTTTTTGCACTTGTGATAGTGTTGAAAAACCACTTTTCGCACTTGTGTTGGTGCAGGAAATGACTTTTGCACTTGTGTTGGTGTGGAAGAAATACTTTTCACACTTGTGTTAGTGTTGAAAACCCACTTTTCGCACTTGTGTTAGTGTTGAAAAACCACTTTTCGCACTTGTGTTGGTGTGGAAAAAACACTTTTTGCACTTGTGATTGTGTTGAAAAACCACTTTTCGCACTTGTGTTAGTGTTGAAAAACCACTTTTCGCACTTGTGTTGGTGAAGGAAACCACTTTTGCACTTGTATTAGTGTGGAAAAACCACTTTTCGCACTTGTGATAGTGTTGAAGAACCACTTTTCGCACTTGTTTTAGTGTTGAAAAACCACTTTTCGCACTTGTGTTGGTGCAGGAAACCACTTTTGCACTTGTATTAGTGTGGAAAAAACACTTTTTTAGTGTTAGTGTTGTGATAGTGTTGTGATAGTGTTGTGATAGTGTTGATAGTGTTGAAAAACCACTTTTCGCACTTGTGTTGGTGAAGGAAACCACTTTTGCACTTGTATTAGTGTGGAAAAACCACTTTTCGCACTTGTGTTAGTGTTGAAAACCCACTTTTCGCACTTGTGTTAGTGTTGAAAAACCACTTTTCACACTTGTGTTGGTGTGGAAAAAACACTTTTTGCACTTGTGATAGTGTTGAAAAACCACTTTTCGCACTTGTGTTAGTGTTGAAAAACCACTTTTCGCACTTGTGTTGGTGAAGGAAACCACTTTTGCACTTGTATTAGTGTGGAAAAACCACTTTTCGCACTTGTGATAGTGTTGAAAAACCACTTTTCGCACTTGTGTTAGTGTTGGAAAACCACTTTTCGCACTTGTGTTAGTGTTGAAAAAACACTTTTCGCACTTGTGTTGGTGCAGGAAACCACTTTTGCACTTGTATTAGTGTGGAAAACCACTTTTCGCACATGTGTTAGTGTTGAAAAACAACTTTTCGCACTTGTGTTGGTGTTGAAAAACCACTTTTCGCACTTGTGTTGGTGCAGGAAACCACTTTTGCACTTGTATTAGTGTGGAAAAAACACTTTTCGCAATTGTGTTAGTGTTGAAAAACCACTTTTTGCACTTGTGTTAGTGTTGAAAAACCACTTTTCGCACTTGTGTTGGTGCAGGAAACCACTTTTGCACTTGTATTAGTGTGGAAAAAACACTTTTTGCACTTGTGATAGTGTTGAAAAACCACTTTTCGCACTTGTGTTAGTGTTGAAAAACCACTTTTCGCACTTGTGTTGGTGAAGGAAACCACTTTTGCACTTGTATTAGTGTGGAAAAACCACTTTTTGCACTTGTGATAGTGTTGAAAAACAACTTTTCGCACTTGTGTTATTGTTGAAAAACCACTTTTTGCACTTGTGTTAGTGTTGAAAAACCACTTTTCGCACTTGTGTTGGTGCAGGACACCACTTTTGCACTTGTATTAGTGTGGAAAAAACACTTTTTGCACTTGTGATAGTGTTGAAAAACCACTTTTCGCACTTGTGTTAGTGTTGAAAAACCACTTTTCGCACTTGTTTTAGTGTTGACAAACCACTTTTCTCACTTGTGTTGGTGCAGGAAATCACTTTTGCACTTGTATTAGTGTGGAAAAAACACTTTTTGCACTTGTGATAGTGTTGAAAAACCACTTTTCGCACTTGTGTTAGTGTTCAAAAACCACTTTTCGCACTTGTGTTGGTGCAGGAAACCACTTTTGCACTTGTATTGGTGTGGAAAAAACACTTTTCACACTTTTGTTAGTGTTGAAAACCCACTTTTCGCACTTGTGTTGGTGTTGAAAAACCACTTTTCGCACTTGTGTTGGTGCAGGAAACCACTTTTGCACTTGTATTAGTGTGGAAAAAACACTTTTTGCACTTGTGATAGTGTTGAAAAACCACTTTTCGCACTTGTGTTAGTGTTGAAAAACCACTTTTCGCACTTGTGTTGGTGCAGGAAATCACTTTTGCACTTGTACTAGTGTGGAAAAAACACTTTTTGCACTTGTGATAGTGTTGAAAAACCACTTTTCGCACTTGTGTTAGTGTTGAAAAACCACTTTTCGCACTTGTGTTGGTGCAGGAAACCACTTTTGCACTTGTATTGGTGTGGAAAAAACACTTTTCACACTTGTGTTAGTGTTGAAAACCCACTTTTCGCACTTGTGTTAGTGTTGAAAAACCACTTTTCGCACTTGTGTTGGTGCAGGAAACCACTTTTACACTTGTATTAGTGTGGAAAAAACACTTTTTGCACTTGTGATAGTGTTGAAAAACCACTTTTCGCACTTGTGTTAGTGTTGAAAAACCACTTTTCGCACTTGTGTTGGTGAAGGAAACCACTTTTGCACTTGTATTAGTGTGGAAAAACCACTTTTCGCACTTGTGATAGTGTTGAAGAACCACTTTTCGCACTTGTGTTAGTGTTGAAAAACCACTTTTCGCACTTGTGTTGGTGCAGGAAACCACTTTTGCACTTGTATTAGTGTGGAAAAAACACTTTTTGCACTTGTGATAGTGTTGAAAAACCACTTTTCGCACTTGTGTTGGTGCAGGAAATGACTTTTGCACTTGTGTTGGTGTGGAAAAAATACTTTTCACACTTGTGTTAGTGTTGAAAACCCACTTTTCGCACTTGTGTTAGTGTTGAAAAACCACTTTTCGCACTTGTGTTGGTGTGGAAAAAACACTTTTTGCACTTGTGATTGTGTTGAAAAACCACTTTTCGCACTTGTGTTAGTGTTGAAAAACCACTTTTCGCACTTGTGTTGGTGAAGGAAACCACTTTTGCACTTGTATTAGTGTGGAAAAACCACTTTTCGCACTTGTGATAGTGTTGAAGAACCACTTTTCGCACTTGTTTTAGTGTTGAAAAACCACTTTTCGCACTTGTGTTGGTGCAGGAAACCACTTTTGCACTTGTATTAGTGTGGAAAAAACACTTTTTGCACTTGTGATGGTGTTGAAAAACCACTTTTCGCACTTGTGTTAGTGTTGAAAAAACACATTTCGCACTTGTGTTTGTGTTGAAAAACCACTTTTCGCACTTGTGTTGGTGCAGGAAACCACTTTTGCACTTGTATTAGTGTGGAAAAAACACTTTTTGCACTTGTGATAGTGTTGAAAAACCACTTTTCGCACTTGTGTTAGTGTTGAAAAACCACTTTTCGCACTTGTGTTGGTGCAGGAAACCACTTTTGCACTTGTATTAGTGTGGAAAAACAACTTTTCACACTTGTGTTAGTTTTGAAAAACCACTTTTCGCACTTGTATTAGTGTGGAAAAAACACTTTTTGCACTTGTGATAGTGTTGAAAAACCACTTTTCGCACTTGTGTTAGTGTTGAAAAACCACTTTTCGCACTTGTGTTGGTGCAGGAAACCACTTTTGCACTTGTATTAGTGTGGAAAAAACACTTTTTGCACTTGTGATAGTGTTGAAAAACTACTTTTCGCACTTGTGTTAGTGTTGAAAAACCACTTTTCGCACTTGTGTTAGTGTTGAAAAACCACTTTTCGCACTTGTGTTAGTGTTGAAAAACCACTTTTCGCACTTGTGTTGGTGCAGGAAACCACTTTTGCACTTGTATTAGTGTGGAAAAAACACTTTCCGCACTTGTGTTAGTGTTGAAAACCCACTTTTCGCACTTGTGTTAGTGTTGAAAAACCACTTTTCGCACTTGTGTTGGTGCAGGAAACCACTTTTGCACTTGTATTAGTGTGGCAAAACCACTTTTCGCACTTGTGTTAGTGTTGAAAAACCACTTTTCGCACTTGTGTTAGTGTTGAAAAACCACTTTTCGCACTTGTGTTGGTGCAGGAAACCACTTTTGCACTTGTATTAGTGTGGAAAAAACACTTTTTACACTTGTGATAGTGTTGAAAAACCACTTTTCGCACTTGTGTTAGTGTTGAAAAACCACTTTTCGCACTTGTGTTGGTGAAGGAAACCACTTTTGCACTTGTATTAGTGTGGAAAAACCACTTTTCGCACTTGTGATAGTGTTGAAGAACCACTTTTCGCACTTGTTTTAGTGTTGAAAAACCACTTTTCGCACTTGTGTTGGTGCAGGAAACCACTTTTGCACTTGTATTAGTGTGGAAAAAACACTTTTTTAGTGTTAGTGTTGTGATAGTGTTGTGATAGTGTTGTGATAGTGTTGATAGTGTTGAAAAACCACTTTTCGCACTTGTGTTGGTGAAGGAAACCACTTTTGCACTTGTATTAGTGTGGAAAAACCACTTTTCGCACTTGTGATAGTGTTGAAGAACCACTTCTCGCACTTGTGTTAGTGTTGAAAAACCACTTTTCGCACTTGTGTTGGTGCAGGAAACCACTTTTGCACTTGTATTAGTGTGGAAAAACCACTTTTCGCACTTGTGATAGTGTTGAAAAACCACTTTTCGCACTTGTGTTAGTGTTGGAAAACCACTTTTCGCACTTGTTTTAGTGTTGACAAACCACTTTTCTCACTTGTGTTGGTGCAGGAAATCACTTTTGCACTTGTATTAGTGTGGAAAAAACACTTTTTGCACTTGTGATAGTGTTGAAAAACCACTTTTCGCACTTGTGTTAGTGTTGAAAAACCACTTTTCGCACTTGTGTTGGTGAAGGAAACCACTTTTGCACTTGTATTAGTGTGGAAAAACCACTTTTCGCACTTGTGATAGTGTTGAAAAACCACTTTTCGCACTTGTGTTAGTGTTGGAAAACCACTTTTCGCACTTGTGTTAGTGTTGAAAAAACACTTTTCGCACTTGTGTTGGTGCAGGAAACCACTTTTGCACTTGTATTAGTGTGGAAAACCACTTTTCGCACATGTGTTAGTGTTGAAAAACAACTTTTCGCACTTGTGTTGGTGTTGAAAAACCACTTTTCGCACTTGTGTTGGTGCAGGAAACCACTTTTGCACTTGTATTAGTGTGGAAAAAACACTTTTCGCAATTGTGTTAGTGTTGAAAAACCACTTTTTGCACTTGTGTTAGTGTTGAAAAACCACTTTTCGCACTTGTGTTGGTGCAGGAAACCACTTTTGCACTTGTATTAGTGTGGAAAAAACACTTTTTGCACTTGTGATAGTGTTGAAAAACCACTTTTCGCACTTGTGTTAGTGTTGAAAAACCACTTTTCGCACTTGTGTTGGTGAAGGAAACCACTTTTGCACTTGTATTAGTGTGGAAAAACCACTTTTTGCACTTGTGATAGTGTTGAAAAACAACTTTTCGCACTTGTGTTATTGTTGAAAAACCACTTTTTGCACTTGTGTTAGTGTTGAAAAACCACTTTTCGCACTTGTGTTGGTGCAGGACACCACTTTTGCACTTGTATTAGTGTGGAAAAAACACTTTTTGCACTTGTGATAGTGTTGAAAAACCACTTTTCGCACTTGTGTTAGTGTTGAAAAACCACTTTTCGCACTTGTTTTAGTGTTGACAAACCACTTTTCTCACTTGTGTTGGTGCAGGAAATCACTTTTGCACTTGTATTAGTGTGGAAAAAACACTTTTTGCACTTGTGATAGTGTTGAAAAACCACTTTTCGCACTTGTGTTAGTGTTCAAAAACCACTTTTCGCACTTGTGTTGGTGCAGGAAACCACTTTTGCACTTGTATTGGTGTGGAAAAAACACTTTTCACACTTTTGTTAGTGTTGAAAACCCACTTTTCGCACTTGTGTTGGTGTTGAAAAACCACTTTTCGCACTTGTGTTGGTGCAGGAAACCACTTTTGCACTTGTATTAGTGTGGAAAAAACACTTTTTGCACTTGTGATAGTGTTGAAAAACCACTTTTCGCACTTGTGTTAGTGTTGAAAAACCACTTTTCGCACTTGTGTTGGTGCAGGAAATCACTTTTGCACTTGTACTAGTGTGGAAAAAACACTTTTTGCACTTGTGATAGTGTTGAAAAACCACTTTTCGCACTTGTGTTAGTGTTGAAAAACCACTTTTCGCACTTGTGTTGGTGCAGGAAACCACTTTTGCACTTGTATTGGTGTGGAAAAAACACTTTTCACACTTGTGTTAGTGTTGAAAACCCACTTTTCGCACTTGTGTTAGTGTTGAAAAACCACTTTTCGCACTTGTGTTGGTGCAGGAAACCACTTTTACACTTGTATTAGTGTGGAAAAAACACTTTTTGCACTTGTGATAGTGTTGAAAAACCACTTTTCGCACTTGTGTTAGTGTTGAAAAACCACTTTTCGCACTTGTGTTGGTGAAGGAAACCACTTTTGCACTTGTATTAGTGTGGAAAAACCACTTTTCGCACTTGTGATAGTGTTGAAGAACCACTTTTCGCACTTGTGTTAGTGTTGAAAAACCACTTTTCGCACTTGTGTTGGTGCAGGAAACCACTTTTGCACTTGTATTAGTGTGGAAAAAACACTTTTTGCACTTGTGATAGTGTTGAAAAACCACTTTTCGCACTTGTGTTGGTGCAGGAAATGACTTTTGCACTTGTGTTGGTGTGGAAAAAATACTTTTCACACTTGTGTTAGTGTTGAAAACCCACTTTTCGCACTTGTGTTAGTGTTGAAAAACCACTTTTCGCACTTGTGTTGGTGTGGAAAAAACACTTTTTGCACTTGTGATTGTGTTGAAAAACCACTTTTCGCACTTGTGATAGTGTTGAAGAACCACTTTTCGCACTTGTTTTAGTGTTGAAAAACCACTTTTCGCACTTGTGTTGGTGCAGGAAACCACTTTTGCACTTGTATTAGTGTGGAAAAAACACTTTTTGCACTTGTGATGGTGTTGAAAAACCACTTTTCGCACTTGTGTTAGTGTTGAAAAAACACATTTCGCACTTGTGTTTGTGTTGAAAAACCACTTTTCGCACTTGTGTTGGTGCAGGAAACCACTTTTGCACTTGTATTAGTGTGGAAAAAACACTTTTTGCACTTGTGATAGTGTTGAAAAACCACTTTTCGCACTTGTGTTAGTGTTGAAAAACCACTTTTCGCACTTGTGTTGGTGCAGGAAACCACTTTTGCACTTGTATTAGTGTGGAAAAACAACTTTTCACACTTGTGTTAGTTTTGAAAAACCACTTTTCGCACTTGTATTAGTGTGGAAAAAACACTTTTTGCACTTGTGATAGTGTTGAAAAACCACTTTTCGCACTTGTGTTAGTGTTGAAAAACCACTTTTCGCACTTGTGTTGGTGCAGGAAACCACTTTTGCACTTGTATTAGTGTGGAAAAAACACTTTTTGCACTTGTGATAGTGTTGAAAAACTACTTTTCGCACTTGTGTTAGTGTTGAAAAACCACTTTTCGCACTTGTGTTAGTGTTGAAAAACCACTTTTCGCACTTGTGTTAGTGTTGAAAAACCACTTTTCGCACTTGTGTTGGTGCAGGAAACCACTTTTGCACTTGTATTAGTGTGGAAAAAACACTTTCCGCACTTGTGTTAGTGTTGAAAACCCACTTTTCGCACTTGTGTTAGTGTTGAAAAACCACTTTTCGCACTTGTGTTGGTGCAGGAAACCACTTTTGCACTTGTATTAGTGTGGCAAAACCACTTTTCGCACTTGTGTTAGTGTTGAAAAACCACTTTTCGCACTTGTGTTAGTGTTGAAAAACCACTTTTCGCACTTGTGTTGGTGCAGGAAACCACTTTTGCACTTGTATTAGTGTGGAAAAAACACTTTTTACACTTGTGATAGTGTTGAAAAACCACTTTTCGCACTTGTGTTAGTGTTGAAAAACCACTTTTCGCACTTGTGTTGGTGAAGGAAACCACTTTTGCACTTGTATTAGTGTGGAAAAACCACTTTTCGCACTTGTGATAGTGTTGAAGAACCACTTTTCGCACTTGTTTTAGTGTTGAAAAACCACTTTTCGCACTTGTGTTGGTGCAGGAAACCACTTTTGCACTTGTATTAGTGTGGAAAAAACACTTTTTTAGTGTTAGTGTTGTGATAGTGTTGTGATAGTGTTGTGATAGTGTTGATAGTGTTGAAAAACCACTTTTCGCACTTGTGTTGGTGAAGGAAACCACTTTTGCACTTGTATTAGTGTGGAAAAACCACTTTTCGCACTTGTGATAGTGTTGAAGAACCACTTCTCGCACTTGTGTTAGTGTTGAAAAACCACTTTTCGCACTTGTGTTGGTGCAGGAAACCACTTTTGCACTTGTATTAGTGTGGAAAAACCACTTTTCGCACTTGTGATAGTGTTGAAAAACCACTTTTCGCACTTGTGTTAGTGTTGGAAAACCACTTTTCGCACTTGTTTTAGTGTTGACAAACCACTTTTCTCACTTGTGTTGGTGCAGGAAATCACTTTTGCACTTGTATTAGTGTGGAAAAAACACTTTTTGCACTTGTGATAGTGTTGAAAAACCACTTTTCGCACTTGTGTTAGTGTTGAAAAACCACTTTTCGCACTTGTGTTGGTGAAGGAAACCACTTTTGCACTTGTATTAGTGTGGAAAAACCACTTTTCGCACTTGTGATAGTGTTGAAAAACCACTTTTCGCACTTGTGTTAGTGTTGGAAAACCACTTTTCGCACTTGTGTTAGTGTTGAAAAAACACTTTTCGCACTTGTGTTGGTGCAGGAAACCACTTTTGCACTTGTATTAGTGTGGAAAACCACTTTTCGCACATGTGTTAGTGTTGAAAAACAACTTTTCGCACTTGTGTTGGTGTTGAAAAACCACTTTTCGCACTTGTGTTGGTGCAGGAAACCACTTTTGCACTTGTATTAGTGTGGAAAAAACACTTTTCGCAATTGTGTTAGTGTTGAAAAACCACTTTTTGCACTTGTGTTAGTGTTGAAAAACCACTTTTCGCACTTGTGTTGGTGCAGGAAACCACTTTTGCACTTGTATTAGTGTGGAAAAAACACTTTTTGCACTTGTGATAGTGTTGAAAAACCACTTTTCGCACTTGTGTTAGTGTTGAAAAACCACTTTTCGCACTTGTGTTGGTGAAGGAAACCACTTTTGCACTTGTATTAGTGTGGAAAAACCACTTTTTGCACTTGTGATAGTGTTGAAAAACAACTTTTCGCACTTGTGTTATTGTTGAAAAACCACTTTTTGCACTTGTGTTAGTGTTGAAAAACCACTTTTCGCACTTGTGTTGGTGCAGGACACCACTTTTGCACTTGTATTAGTGTGGAAAAAACACTTTTTGCACTTGTGATAGTGTTGAAAAACCACTTTTCGCACTTGTGTTAGTGTTGAAAAACCACTTTTCGCACTTGTTTTAGTGTTGACAAACCACTTTTCTCACTTGTGTTGGTGCAGGAAATCACTTTTGCACTTGTATTAGTGTGGAAAAAACACTTTTTGCACTTGTGATAGTGTTGAAAAACCACTTTTCGCACTTGTGTTAGTGTTCAAAAACCACTTTTCGCACTTGTGTTGGTGCAGGAAACCACTTTTGCACTTGTATTGGTGTGGAAAAAACACTTTTCACACTTTTGTTAGTGTTGAAAACCCACTTTTCGCACTTGTGTTGGTGTTGAAAAACCACTTTTCGCACTTGTGTTGGTGCAGGAAACCACTTTTGCACTTGTATTAGTGTGGAAAAAACACTTTTTGCACTTGTGATAGTGTTGAAAAACCACTTTTCGCACTTGTGTTAGTGTTGAAAAACCACTTTTCGCACTTGTGTTGGTGCAGGAAATCACTTTTGCACTTGTACTAGTGTGGAAAAAACACTTTTTGCACTTGTGATAGTGTTGAAAAACCACTTTTCGCACTTGTGTTAGTGTTGAAAAACCACTTTTCGCACTTGTGTTGGTGCAGGAAACCACTTTTGCACTTGTATTGGTGTGGAAAAAACACTTTTCACACTTGTGTTAGTGTTGAAAACCCACTTTTCGCACTTGTGTTAGTGTTGAAAAACCACTTTTCGCACTTGTGTTGGTGCAGGAAACCACTTTTACACTTGTATTAGTGTGGAAAAAACACTTTTTGCACTTGTGATAGTGTTGAAAAACCACTTTTCGCACTTGTGTTAGTGTTGAAAAACCACTTTTCGCACTTGTGTTGGTGAAGGAAACCACTTTTGCACTTGTATTAGTGTGGAAAAACCACTTTTCGCACTTGTGATAGTGTTGAAGAACCACTTTTCGCACTTGTGTTAGTGTTGAAAAACCACTTTTCGCACTTGTGTTGGTGCAGGAAACCACTTTTGCACTTGTATTAGTGTGGAAAAAACACTTTTTGCACTTGTGATAGTGTTGAAAAACCACTTTTCGCACTTGTGTTGGTGCAGGAAATGACTTTTGCACTTGTGTTGGTGTGGAAAAAATACTTTTCACACTTGTGTTAGTGTTGAAAACCCACTTTTCGCACTTGTGTTAGTGTTGAAAAACCACTTTTCGCACTTGTGTTGGTGTGGAAAAAACACTTTTTGCACTTGTGATTGTGTTGAAAAACCACTTTTCGCACTTGTGTTAGTGTTGAAAAACCACTTTTCGCACTTGTGTTGGTGAAGGAAACCACTTTTGCACTTGTATTAGTGTGGAAAAATCACTTTTCGCACTTGTGATAGTGTTGAAGAACCACTTTTCGCACTTGTTTTAGTGTTGAAAAACCACTTTTCGCACTTGTGTTGGTGCAGGAAACCACTTTTGCACTTGTATTAGTGTGGAAAAAACACTTTTTGCACTTGTGATGGTGTTGAAAAACCACTTTTCGCACTTGTGTTAGTGTTGAAAAAACACATTTCGCACTTGTGTTTGTGTTGAAAAACCACTTTTCGCACTTGTGTTGGTGCAGGAAACCACTTTTGCACTTGTATTAGTGTGGAAAAAACACTTTTTGCACTTGTGATAGTGTTGAAAAACCACTTTTCGCACTTGTGTTAGTGTTGAAAAACCACTTTTCGCACTTGTGTTGGTGCAGGAAACCACTTTTGCACTTGTATTAGTGTGGAAAAACCACTTTTCACACTTGTGTTAGTTTTGAAAAACCACTTTTCGCACTTGTATTAGTGTGGAAAAAACACTTTTTGCACTTGTGATAGTGTTGAAAAACCACTTTTCGCACTTGTGTTAGTGTTGAAAAACCACTTTTCGCACTTGTGTTGGTGCAGGAAACCACTTTTGCACTTGTATTAGTGTGGAAAAAACACTTTTTGCACTTGTGATAGTGTTGAAAAACTACTTTTCGCACTTGTGTTAGTGTTGAAAAACCACTTTTCGCACTTGTGTTAGTGTTGAAAAACCACTTTTCGCACTTGTGTTAGTGTTGAAAAACCACTTTTCGCACTTGTGTTGGTGCAGGAAACCACTTTTGCACTTGTATTAGTGTGGAAAAAACACTTTCCGCACTTGTGTTAGTGTTGAAAACCCACTTTTCGCACTTGTGTTAGTGTTGAAAAACCACTTTTCGCACTTGTGTTGGTGCAGGAAACCACTTTTGCACTTGTATTAGTGTGGCAAAACCACTTTTCGCACTTGTGTTAGTGTTGAAAAACCACTTTTCGCACTTGTGTTAGTGTTGAAAAACCACTTTTCGCACTTGTGTTGGTGCAGGAAACCACTTTTGCACTTGTATTAGTGTGGAAAAAACACTTTTTACACTTGTGATAGTGTTGAAAAACCACTTTTCGCACTTGTGTTAGTGTTGAAAAACCACTTTTCGCACTTGTGTTGGTGAAGGAAACCACTTTTGCACTTGTATTAGTGTGGAAAAACCACTTTTCGCACTTGTGATAGTGTTGAAGAACCACTTTTCGCACTTGTTTTAGTGTTGAAAAACCACTTTTCGCACTTGTGTTGGTGCAGGAAACCACTTTTGCACTTGTATTAGTGTGGAAAAAACACTTTTTTAGTGTTAGTGTTGTGATAGTGTTGTGATAGTGTTGTGATAGTGTTGATAGTGTTGAAAAACCACTTTTCGCACTTGTGTTGGTGAAGGAAACCACTTTTGCACTTGTATTAGTGTGGAAAAACCACTTTTCGCACTTGTGATAGTGTTGAAGAACCACTTCTCGCACTTGTGTTAGTGTTGAAAAACCACTTTTCGCACTTGTGTTGGTGCAGGAAACCACTTTTGCACTTGTATTAGTGTGGAAAAACCACTTTTCGCACTTGTGATAGTGTTGAAAAACCACTTTTCGCACTTGTGTTAGTGTTGGAAAACCACTTTTCGCACTTGTGTTAGTGTTGGAAAACCACTTTTCGCACTTGTGTTAGTGTTGAAAAAACACTTTTCGCACTTGTGTTGGTGCAGGAAACCACTTTTGCACTTGTATTAGTGTGGAAAACCACTTTTCGCACATGTGTTAGTGTTGAAAAACAACTTTTCGCACTTGTGTTGGTGTTGAAAAACCACTTTTCGCACTTGTGTTGGTGCAGGAAACCACTTTTGCACTTGTATTAGTGTGGAAAAAACACTTTTCGCAATTGTGTTAGTGTTGAAAAACCACTTTTTGCACTTGTGTTAGTGTTGAAAAACCACTTTTCGCACTTGTGTTGGTGCAGGAAACCACTTTTGCACTTGTATTAGTGTGGAAAAAACACTTTTTGCACTTGTGATAGTGTTGAAAAACCACTTTTCGCACTTGTGTTAGTGTTGAAAAACCACTTTTCGCACTTGTGTTGGTGAAGGAAACCACTTTTGCACTTGTATTAGTGTGGAAAAACCACTTTTTGCACTTGTGATAGTGTTGAAAAACAACTTTTCGCACTTGTGTTATTGTTGAAAAACCACTTTTTGCACTTGTGTTAGTGTTGAAAAACCACTTTTCGCACTTGTGTTGGTGCAGGACACCACTTTTGCACTTGTATTAGTGTGGAAAAAACACTTTTTGCACTTGTGATAGTGTTGAAAAACCACTTTTCGCACTTGTGTTAGTGTTGAAAAACCACTTTTCGCACTTGTTTTAGTGTTGACAAACCACTTTTCTCACTTGTGTTGGTGCAGGAAATCACTTTTGCACTTGTATTAGTGTGGAAAAAACACTTTTTGCACTTGTGATAGTGTTGAAAAACCACTTTTCGCACTTGTGTTAGTGTTCAAAAACCACTTTTCGCACTTGTGTTGGTGCAGGAAACCACTTTTGCACTTGTATTGGTGTGGAAAAAACACTTTTCACACTTTTGTTAGTGTTGAAAACCCACTTTTCGCACTTGTGTTGGTGTTGAAAAACCACTTTTCGCACTTGTGTTGGTGCAGGAAACCACTTTTGCACTTGTATTAGTGTGGAAAAAACACTTTTTGCACTTGTGATAGTGTTGAAAAACCACTTTTCGCACTTGTGTTAGTGTTGAAAAACCACTTTTCGCACTTGTGTTGGTGCAGGAAATCACTTTTGCACTTGTACTAGTGTGGAAAAAACACTTTTTGCACTTGTGATAGTGTTGAAAAACCACTTTTCGCACTTGTGTTAGTGTTGAAAAACCACTTTTCGCACTTGTGTTGGTGCAGGAAACCACTTTTGCACTTGTATTGGTGTGGAAAAAACACTTTTCACACTTGTGTTAGTGTTGAAAACCCACTTTTCGCACTTGTGTTAGTGTTGAAAAACCACTTTTCGCACTTGTGTTGGTGCAGGAAACCACTTTTACACTTGTATTAGTGTGGAAAAAACACTTTTTGCACTTGTGATAGTGTTGAAAAACCACTTTTCGCACTTGTGTTAGTGTTGAAAAACCACTTTTCGCACTTGTGTTGGTGAAGGAAACCACTTTTGCACTTGTATTAGTGTGGAAAAACCACTTTTCGCACTTGTGATAGTGTTGAAGAACCACTTTTCGCACTTGTGTTAGTGTTGAAAAACCACTTTTCGCACTTGTGTTGGTGCAGGAAACCACTTTTGCACTTGTATTAGTGTGGAAAAAACACTTTTTGCACTTGTGATAGTGTTGAAAAACCACTTTTCGCACTTGTGTTGGTGCAGGAAATGACTTTTGCACTTGTGTTGGTGTGGAAAAAATACTTTTCACACTTGTGTTAGTGTTGAAAACCCACTTTTCGCACTTGTGTTAGTGTTGAAAAACCACTTTTCGCACTTGTGTTGGTGTGGAAAAAACACTTTTTGCACTTGTGATTGTGTTGAAAAACCACTTTTCGCACTTGTGTTAGTGTTGAAAAACCACTTTTCGCACTTGTGTTGGTGAAGGAAACCACTTTTGCACTTGTATTAGTGTGGAAAAATCACTTTTCGCACTTGTGATAGTGTTGAAGAACCACTTTTCGCACTTGTTTTAGTGTTGAAAAACCACTTTTCGCACTTGTGTTGGTGCAGGAAACCACTTTTGCACTTGTATTAGTGTGGAAAAAACACTTTTTGCACTTGTGATGGTGTTGAAAAACCACTTTTCGCACTTGTGTTAGTGTTGAAAAAACACATTTCGCACTTGTGTTTGTGTTGAAAAACCACTTTTCGCACTTGTGTTGGTGCAGGAAACCACTTTTGCACTTGTATTAGTGTGGAAAAAACACTTTTTGCACTTGTGATAGTGTTGAAAAACCACTTTTCGCACTTGTGTTAGTGTTGAAAAACCACTTTTCGCACTTGTGTTGGTGCAGGAAACCACTTTTGCACTTGTATTAGTGTGGAAAAACCACTTTTCACACTTGTGTTAGTTTTGAAAAACCACTTTTCGCACTTGTATTAGTGTGGAAAAAACACTTTTTGCACTTGTGATAGTGTTGAAAAACCACTTTTCGCACTTGTGTTAGTGTTGAAAAACCACTTTTCGCACTTGTGTTGGTGCAGGAAACCACTTTTGCACTTGTATTAGTGTGGAAAAAACACTTTTTGCACTTGTGATAGTGTTGAAAAACTACTTTTCGCACTTGTGTTAGTGTTGAAAAACCACTTTTCGCACTTGTGTTAGTGTTGAAAAACCACTTTTCGCACTTGTGTTAGTGTTGAAAAACCACTTTTCGCACTTGTGTTGGTGCAGGAAACCACTTTTGCACTTGTATTAGTGTGGAAAAAACACTTTCCGCACTTGTGTTAGTGTTGAAAACCCACTTTTCGCACTTGTGTTAGTGTTGAAAAACCACTTTTCGCACTTGTGTTGGTGCAGGAAACCACTTTTGCACTTGTATTAGTGTGGCAAAACCACTTTTCGCACTTGTGTTAGTGTTGAAAAACCACTTTTCGCACTTGTGTTAGTGTTGAAAAACCACTTTTCGCACTTGTGTTGGTGCAGGAAACCACTTTTGCACTTGTATTAGTGTGGAAAAAACACTTTTTACACTTGTGATAGTGTTGAAAAACCACTTTTCGCACTTGTGTTAGTGTTGAAAAACCACTTTTCGCACTTGTGTTGGTGAAGGAAACCACTTTTGCACTTGTATTAGTGTGGAAAAACCACTTTTCGCACTTGTGATAGTGTTGAAGAACCACTTTTCGCACTTGTTTTAGTGTTGAAAAACCACTTTTCGCACTTGTGTTGGTGCAGGAAACCACTTTTGCACTTGTATTAGTGTGGAAAAAACACTTTTTTAGTGTTAGTGTTGTGATAGTGTTGTGATAGTGTTGTGATAGTGTTGATAGTGTTGAAAAACCACTTTTCGCACTTGTGTTGGTGAAGGAAACCACTTTTGCACTTGTATTAGTGTGGAAAAACCACTTTTCGCACTTGTGATAGTGTTGAAGAACCACTTCTCGCACTTGTGTTAGTGTTGAAAAACCACTTTTCGCACTTGTGTTGGTGCAGGAAACCACTTTTGCACTTGTATTAGTGTGGAAAAACCACTTTTCGCACTTGTGATAGTGTTGAAAAACCACTTTTCGCACTTGTGTTAGTGTTGGAAAACCACTTTTCGCACTTGTGTTAGTGTTGAAAAAACACTTTTCGCACTTGTGTTGGTGCAGGAAACCACTTTTGCACTTGTATTAGTGTGGAAAACCACTTTTCGCACATGTGTTAGTGTTGAAAAACAACTTTTCGCACTTGTGTTGGTGTTGAAAAACCACTTTTCGCACTTGTGTTGGTGCAGGAAACCACTTTTGCACTTGTATTAGTGTGGAAAAAACACTTTTCGCAATTGTGTTAGTGTTGAAAAACCACTTTTTGCACTTGTGTTAGTGTTGAAAAACCACTTTTCGCACTTGTGTTGGTGCAGGAAACCACTTTTGCACTTGTATTAGTGTGGAAAAAACACTTTTTGCACTTGTGATAGTGTTGAAAAACCACTTTTCGCACTTGTGTTAGTGTTGAAAAACCACTTTTCGCACTTGTGTTGGTGAAGGAAACCACTTTTGCACTTGTATTAGTGTGGAAAAACCACTTTTTGCACTTGTGATAGTGTTGAAAAACAACTTTTCGCACTTGTGTTATTGTTGAAAAACCACTTTTTGCACTTGTGTTAGTGTTGAAAAACCACTTTTCGCACTTGTGTTGGTGCAGGACACCACTTTTGCACTTGTATTAGTGTGGAAAAAACACTTTTTGCACTTGTGGTAGTGTTGAAAAACCACTTTTCGCACTTGTGTTAGTGTTGAAAAACCACTTTTCGCACTTGTTTTAGTGTTGACAAACCACTTTTCTCACTTGTGTTGGTGCAGGAAATCACTTTTGCACTTGTATTAGTGTGGAAAAAACACTTTTTGCACTTGTGATAGTGTTGAAAAACCACTTTTCGCACTTGTGTTAGTGTTCAAAAACCACTTTTCGCACTTGTGTTGGTGCAGGAAACCACTTTTGCACTTGTATTGGTGTGGAAAAAACACTTTTCACACTTTTGTTAGTGTTGAAAACCCACTTTTCGCACTTGTGTTGGTGTTGAAAAACCACTTTTCGCACTTGTGTTGGTGCAGGAAACCACTTTTGCACTTGTATTAGTGTGGAAAAAACACTTTTTGCACTTGTGATAGTGTTGAAAAACCACTTTTCGCACTTGTGTTAGTGTTGAAAAACCACTTTTCGCACTTGTGTTGGTGCAGGAAATCACTTTTGCACTTGTACTGGTGTGGAAAAAACACTTTTTGCACTTGTGATAGTGTTGAAAAACCACTTTTCGCACTTGTGTTAGTGTTGAAAAACCACTTTTCGCACTTGTGTTGGTGCAGGAAACCACTTTTGCACTTGTATTGGTGTGGAAAAAACACTTTTCACACTTGTGTTAGTGTTGAAAACCCACTTTTCGCACTTGTGTTAGTGTTGAAAAACCACTTTTCGCACTTGTGTTGGTGCAGGAAACCACTTTTACACTTGTATTAGTGTGGCAAAAACACTTTTTGCACTTGTGATAGTGTTGAAAAACCACTTTTCGCACTTGTGTTAGTGTTGAAAAACCACTTTTCGCACTTGTGTTGGTGAAGGAAACCACTTTTGCACTTGTATTAGTGTGGAAAAACCACTTTTCGCACTTGTGATAGTGTTGAAGAACCACTTTTCGCACTTGTGTTAGTGTTGAAAAACCACTTTTCGCACTTGTGTTGGTGCAGGAAACCACTTTTGCACTTGTATTAGTGTGGAAAAAACACTTTTTGCACTTGTGATAGTGTTGAAAAACCACTTTTCGCACTTGTGTTGGTGCAGGAAATGACTTTTGCACTTGTGTTGGTGTGGAAAAAATACTTTTCACACTTGTGTTAGTGTTGAAAACCCACTTTTCGCACTTGTGTTAGTGTTGAAAAACCACTTTTCGCACTTGTGTTGGTGTGGAAAAAACACTTTTTGCACTTGTGATTGTGTTGAAAAACCACTTTTCGCACTTGTGTTCGTGTTGAAAAACCACTTTTCGCACTTGTGTTGGTGAAGGAAACCACTTTTGCACTTGTATTAGTGTGGAAAAACCACTTTTCGCACTTGTGATAGTGTTGAAGAACCACTTTTCGCACTTGTTTTAGTGTTGAAAAACCACTTTTCGCACTTGTGTTGGTGCAGGAAACCACTTTTGCACTTGTATTAGTGTGGAAAAAACACTTTTTTAGTGTTAGTGTTGTGATAGTGTTGTGATAGTGTTGTGATAGTGTTGATAGTGTTGAAAAACCACTTTTCACACTTGTGTTGGTGAAGGAAACCACTTTTGCACTTGTATTAGTGTGGAAAAACCACTTTTCGCACTTGTGTTAGTGTTGAAAACCCACTTTTCGCACTTGTGTTAGTGTTGAAAAACCACTTTTCGCACTTGTGTTGGTGTGGAAAAAACACTTTTTGCACTTGTGATAGTGTTGAAAAACCACTTTTCGCACTTGTGTTAGTGTTGAAAAACCACTTTTCGCACTTGTGTTGGTGAAGGAAACCACTTTTGCACTTGTATTAGTGTGGAAAAACCACTTTTCGCACTTGTGATAGTGTTGAAAAACCACTTTTCGCACTTGTGTTAGTGTTGGAAAACCACTTTTCGCACTTGTGTTAGTGTTGAAAAAACACTTTTCGCACTTGTGTTGGTGCAGGAAACCACTTTTGCACTTGTATTAGTGTGGAAAACCACTTTTCGCACATGTGTTAGTGTTGAAAAACAACTTTTCGCACTTGTGTTGGTGTTGAAAAACCACTTTTCGCACTTGTGTTGGTGCAGGAAACCACTTTTGCACTTGTATTAGTGTGGAAAAAACACTTTTCGCAATTGTGTTAGTGTTGAAAAACCACTTTTTGCACTTGTGTTAGTGTTGAAAAACCACTTTTCGCACTTGTATTGGTGCAGGAAACCACTTTTGCACTTGTATTAGTGTGGAAAAAACACTTTTTGCACTTGTGATAGTGTTGAAAAACCACTTTTCGCACTTGTGTTAGTGTTGAAAAACCACTTTTCGCACTTGTGTTGGTGAAGGAAACCACTTTTGCACTTGTATTAGTGTGGAAAAACCACTTTTTGCACTTGTGATAGTGTTGAAAAACAACTTTTCGCACTTGTGTTATTGTTGAAAAACCACTTTTTGCACTTGTGTTAGTGTTGAAAAACCACTTTTCGCACTTGTGTTGTTGCAGGACACCACTTTTGCACTTGTATTAGTGTGGAAAAAACACTTTTTGCACTTGTGATAGTGTTGAAAAACCACTTTTCGCACTGTGTTGGTGCAGGAAACCACTTTTGCACTTGTATTGGTGTGGAAAAAACACTTTTCACACTTTTGTTAGTGTTGAAAACCCACTTTTCGCACTTGTGTTGGTGTTGAAAAACCACTTTTCGCACTTGTGTTGGTGCAGGAAACCACTTTTGCACTTGTATTAGTGTGGAAAAAACACTTTTTGCACTTGTGATAGTGTTGAAAAACCACTTTTCGCACTTGTGTTAGTGTTGAAAAACCACTTTTCGCACTTGTGTTGGTGCAGGAAATCACTTTTGCACTTGTACTAGTGTGGAAAAAACACTTTTTGCACTTGTGATAGTGTTGAAAAACCACTTTTCGCACTTGTGTTAGTGTTGAAAAACCACTTTTCGCACTTGTGTTGGTGCAGGAAACCACTTTTGCACTTGTATTGGTGTGGAAAAAACACTTTTCACACTTGTGTTAGTGTTGAAAACCCACTTTTCGCACTTGTGTTAGTGTTGAAAAACCACTTTTCGCACTTGTGTTGGTGCAGGAAACCACTTTTACACTTGTATTAGTGTGGAAAAAACACTTTTTGCACTTGTGATAGTGTTGAAAAACCACTTTTCGCACTTGTGTTAGTGTTGAAAAACCACTTTTCGCACTTGTGTTGGTGAAGGAAACCACTTTTGCACTTGTATTAGTGTGGAAAAACCACTTTTCGCACTTGTGATAGTGTTGAAGAACCACTTTTCGCACTTGTGTTAGTGTTGAAAAACCACTTTTCGCACTTGTGTTGGTGCAGGAAACCACTTTTGCACTTGTATTAGTGTGGAAAAACCACTTTTCGCACTTGTGATAGTGTTGAAGAACCACTTTTCGCACTTGTGTTAGTGTTGAAAAACCACTTTTCGCACTTGTGTTGGTGCAGGAAACCACTTTTGCACTTGTATTAGTGTGGAAAAAACACTTTTTGCACTTGTGATAGTGTTGAAAAACCACTTTTCGCACTTGTGTTGGTGCAGGAAATGACTTTTGCACTTGTGTTGGTGTGGAAAAAATACTTTTCACACTTGTGTTAGTGTTGAAAACCCACTTTTCGCACTTGTGTTAGTGTTGAAAAACCACTTTTCGCACTTGTGTTGGTGTGGAAAAAACACTTTTTGCACTTGTGATTGTGTTGAAAAACCACTTTTCGCACTTGTGTTAGTGTTGAAAAACCACTTTTCGCACTTGTGTTGGTGAAGGAAACCACTTTTGCACTTGTATTAGTGTGGAAAAACCACTTTTCGCACTTGTGATAGTGTTGAAGAACCACTTTTCGCACTTGTTTTAGTGTTGAAAAACCACTTTTCGCACTTGTGTTGGTGCAGGAAACCACTTTTGCACTTGTATTAGTGTGGAAAAAACACTTTTTTAGTGTTAGTGTTGTGATAGTGTTGTGATAGTGTTGTGATAGTGTTGATAGTGTTGAAAAACCACTTTTCGCACTTGTGTTGGTGAAGGAAACCACTTTTGCACTTGTATTAGTGTGGAAAAACCACTTTTCGCACTTGTGTTAGTGTTGAAAACCCACTTTTCGCACTTGTGTTAGTGTTGAAAAACCACTTTTCGCACTTGTGTTGGTGTGGAAAAAACACTTTTTGCACTTGTGATAGTGTTGAAAAACCACTTTTCGCACTTGTGTTAGTGTTGAAAAACCACTTTTCGCACTTGTGTTGGTGAAGGAAACCACTTTTGCACTTGTATTAGTGTGGAAAAACCACTTTTCGCACTTGTGATAGTGTTGAAAAACCACTTTTCGCACTTGTGTTAGTGTTGGAAAACCACTTTTCGCACTTGTGTTAGTGTTGAAAAAACACTTTTCGCACTTGTGTTGGTGCAGGAAACCACTTTTGCACTTGTATTAGTGTGGAAAACCACTTTTCGCACATGTGTTAGTGTTGAAAAACAACTTTTCGCACTTGTGTTGGTGTTGAAAAACCACTTTTCGCACTTGTGTTGGTGCAGGAAACCACTTTTGCACTTGTATTAGTGTGGAAAAAACACTTTTCGCAATTGTGTTAGTGTTGAAAAACCACTTTTTGCACTTGTGTTAGTGTTGAAAAACCACTTTTCGCACTTGTGTTGGTGCAGGAAACCACTTTTGCACTTGTATTAGTGTGGAAAAAACACTTTTTGCACTTGTGATAGTGTTGAAAAACCACTTTTCGCACTTGTGTTAGTGTTGAAAAACCACTTTTCGCACTTGTGTTGGTGAAGGAAACCACTTTTGCACTTGTATTAGTGTGGAAAAACCACTTTTTGCACTTGTGATAGTGTTGAAAAACAACTTTTCGCACTTGTGTTATTGTTGAAAAACCACTTTTTGCACTTGTGTTAGTGTTGAAAAACCACTTTTCGCACTTGTGTTGGTGCAGGACACCACTTTTGCACTTGTATTAGTGTGGAAAAAACACTTTTTGCACTTGTGATAGTGTTGAAAAACCACTTTTCGCACTTGTGTTAGTGTTGAAAAACCACTTTTCGCACTTGTTTTAGTGTTGACAAACCACTTTTCTCACTTGTGTTGGTGCAGGAAATCACTTTTGCACTTGTATTAGTGTGGAAAAAACACTTTTTGCACTTGTGATAGTGTTGAAAAACCACTTTTCGCACTTGTGTTAGTGTTCAAAAACCACTTTTCGCACTTGTGTTGGTGCAGGAAACCACTTTTGCACTTGTATTGGTGTGGAAAAAACACTTTTCACACTTTTGTTAGTGTTGAAAACCCACTTTTCGCACTTGTGTTGGTGTTGAAAAACCACTTTTCGCACTTGTGTTGGTGCAGGAAACCACTTTTGCACTTGTATTAGTGTGGAAAAAACACTTTTTGCACTTGTGATAGTGTTGAAAAACCACTTTTCGCACTTGTGTTAGTGTTGAAAAACCACTTTTCGCACTTGTGTTGGTGCAGGAAATCACTTTTGCACTTGTACTAGTGTGGAAAAAACACTTTTTGCACTTGTGATAGTGTTGAAAAACCACTTTTCGCACTTGTGTTAGTGTTGAAAAACCACTTTTCGCACTTGTGTTGGTGCAGGAAACCACTTTTGCACTTGTATTGGTGTGGAAAAAACACTTTTCACACTTGTGTTAGTGTTGAAAACCCACTTTTCGCACTTGTGTTAGTGTTGAAAAACCACTTTTCGCACTTGTGTTGGTGCAGGAAACCACTTTTACACTTGTATTAGTGTGGAAAAAACACTTTTTGCACTTGTGATAGTGTTGAAAAACCACTTTTCGCACTTGTGTTAGTGTTGAAAAACCACTTTTCGCACTTGTGTTGGTGAAGGAAACCACTTTTGCACTTGTATTAGTGTGGAAAAACCACTTTTCGCACTTGTGATAGTGTTGAAGAACCACTTTTCGCACTTGTGTTAGTGTTGAAAAACCACTTTTCGCACTTGTGTTGGTGCAGGAAACCACTTTTGCACTTGTATTAGTGTGGAAAAAACACTTTTTGCACTTGTGATAGTGTTGAAAAACCACTTTTCGCACTTGTGTTGGTGCAGGAAATGACTTTTGCACTTGTGTTGGTGTGGAAAAAATACTTTTCACACTTGTGTTAGTGTTGAAAACCCACTTTTCGCACTTGTGTTAGTGTTGAAAAACCACTTTTCGCACTTGTGTTGGTGTGGAAAAAACACTTTTTGCACTTGTGATTGTGTTGAAAAACCACTTTTCGCACTTGTGTTAGTGTTGAAAAACCACTTTTCGCACTTGTGTTGGTGAAGGAAACCACTTTTGCACTTGTATTAGTGTGGAAAAACCACTTTTCGCACTTGTGATAGTGTTGAAGAACCACTTTTCGCACTTGTTTTAGTGTTGAAAAACCACTTTTCGCACTTGTGTTGGTGCAGGAAACCACTTTTGCACTTGTATTAGTGTGGAAAAAACACTTTTTGCACTTGTGATGGTGTTGAAAAACCACTTTTCGCACTTGTGTTAGTGTTGAAAAAACACATTTCGCACTTGTGTTTGTGTTGAAAAACCACTTTTCGCACTTGTGTTGGTGCAGGAAACCACTTTTGCACTTGTATTAGTGTGGAAAAAACACTTTTTGCACTTGTGATAGTGTTGAAAAACCACTTTTCGCACTTGTGTTAGTGTTGAAAAACCACTTTTCGCACTTGTGTTGGTGCAGGAAACCACTTTTGCACTTGTATTAGTGTGGAAAAACCACTTTTCACACTTGTGTTAGTTTTGAAAAACCACTTTTCGCACTTGTATTAGTGTGGAAAAAACACTTTTTGCACTTGTGATAGTGTTGAAAAACCACTTTTCGCACTTGTGTTAGTGTTGAAAAACCACTTTTCGCACTTGTGTTGGTGCAGGAAACCACTTTTGCACTTGTATTAGTGTGGAAAAAACACTTTTTGCACTTGTGATAGTGTTGAAAAACTACTTTTCGCACTTGTGTTAGTGTTGAAAAACCACTTTTCGCACTTGTGTTAGTGTTGAAAAACCACTTTTCGCACTTGTGTTAGTGTTGAAAAACCACTTTTCGCACTTGTGTTGGTGCAGGAAACCACTTTTGCACTTGTATTAGTGTGGAAAAAACACTTTCCGCACTTGTGTTAGTGTTGAAAACCCACTTTTCGCACTTGTGTTAGTGTTGAAAAACCACTTTTCGCACTTGTGTTGGTGCAGGAAACCACTTTTGCACTTGTATTAGTGTGGCAAAACCACTTTTCGCACTTGTGTTAGTGTTGAAAAACCACTTTTCGCACTTGTGTTAGTGTTGAAAAACCACTTTTCGCACTTGTGTTGGTGCAGGAAACCACTTTTGCACTTGTATTAGTGTGGAAAAAACACTTTTTACACTTGTGATAGTGTTGAAAAACCACTTTTCGCACTTGTGTTAGTGTTGAAAAACCACTTTTCGCACTTGTGTTGGTGAAGGAAACCACTTTTGCACTTGTATTAGTGTGGAAAAACCACTTTTCGCACTTGTGATAGTGTTGAAGAACCACTTTTCGCACTTGTTTTAGTGTTGAAAAACCACTTTTCGCACTTGTGTTGGTGCAGGAAACCACTTTTGCACTTGTATTAGTGTGGAAAAAACACTTTTTTAGTGTTAGTGTTGTGATAGTGTTGTGATAGTGTTGTGATAGTGTTGATAGTGTTGAAAAACCACTTTTCGCACTTGTGTTGGTGAAGGAAACCACTTTTGCACTTGTATTAGTGTGGAAAAACCACTTTTCGCACTTGTGATAGTGTTGAAGAACCACTTCTCGCACTTGTGTTAGTGTTGAAAAACCACTTTTCGCACTTGTGTTGGTGCAGGAAACCACTTTTGCACTTGTATTAGTGTGGAAAAACCACTTTTCGCACTTGTGATAGTGTTGAAAAACCACTTTTCGCACTTGTGTTAGTGTTGGAAAACCACTTTTCGCACTTGTGTTAGTGTTGAAAAAACACTTTTCGCACTTGTGTTGGTGCAGGAAACCACTTTTGCACTTGTATTAGTGTGGAAAACCACTTTTCGCACATGTGTTAGTGTTGAAAAACAACTTTTCGCACTTGTGTTGGTGTTGAAAAACCACTTTTCGCACTTGTGTTGGTGCAGGAAACCACTTTTGCACTTGTATTAGTGTGGAAAAAACACTTTTCGCAATTGTGTTAGTGTTGAAAAACCACTTTTTGCACTTGTGTTAGTGTTGAAAAACCACTTTTCGCACTTGTGTTGGTGCAGGAAACCACTTTTGCACTTGTATTAGTGTGGAAAAAACACTTTTTGCACTTGTGATAGTGTTGAAAAACCACTTTTCGCACTTGTGTTAGTGTTGAAAAACCACTTTTCGCACTTGTGTTGGTGAAGGAAACCACTTTTGCACTTGTATTAGTGTGGAAAAACCACTTTTTGCACTTGTGATAGTGTTGAAAAACAACTTTTCGCACTTGTGTTATTGTTGAAAAACCACTTTTTGCACTTGTGTTAGTGTTGAAAAACCACTTTTCGCACTTGTGTTGGTGCAGGACACCACTTTTGCACTTGTATTAGTGTGGAAAAAACACTTTTTGCACTTGTGGTAGTGTTGAAAAACCACTTTTCGCACTTGTGTTAGTGTTGAAAAACCACTTTTCGCACTTGTTTTAGTGTTGACAAACCACTTTTCTCACTTGTGTTGGTGCAGGAAATCACTTTTGCACTTGTATTAGTGTGGAAAAAACACTTTTTGCACTTGTGATAGTGTTGAAAAACCACTTTTCGCACTTGTGTTAGTGTTCAAAAACCACTTTTCGCACTTGTGTTGGTGCAGGAAACCACTTTTGCACTTGTATTGGTGTGGAAAAAACACTTTTCACACTTTTGTTAGTGTTGAAAACCCACTTTTCGCACTTGTGTTGGTGTTGAAAAACCACTTTTCGCACTTGTGTTGGTGCAGGAAACCACTTTTGCACTTGTATTAGTGTGGAAAAAACACTTTTTGCACTTGTGATAGTGTTGAAAAACCACTTTTCGCACTTGTGTTAGTGTTGAAAAACCACTTTTCGCACTTGTGTTGGTGCAGGAAATCACTTTTGCACTTGTACTAGTGTGGAAAAAACACTTTTTGCACTTGTGATAGTGTTGAAAAACCACTTTTCGCACTTGTGTTAGTGTTGAAAAACCACTTTTCGCACTTGTGTTGGTGCAGGAAACCACTTTTGCACTTGTATTGGTGTGGAAAAAACACTTTTCACACTTGTGTTAGTGTTGAAAACCCACTTTTCGCACTTGTGTTAGTGTTGAAAAACCACTTTTCGCACTTGTGTTGGTGCAGGAAACCACTTTTACACTTGTATTAGTGTGGCAAAAACACTTTTTGCACTTGTGATAGTGTTGAAAAACCACTTTTCGCACTTGTGTTAGTGTTGAAAAACCACTTTTCGCACTTGTGTTGGTGAAGGAAACCACTTTTGCACTTGTATTAGTGTGGAAAAACCACTTTTCGCACTTGTGATAGTGTTGAAGAACCACTTTTCGCACTTGTGTTAGTGTTGAAAAACCACTTTTCGCACTTGTGTTGGTGCAGGAAACCACTTTTGCACTTGTATTAGTGTGGAAAAAACACTTTTTGCACTTGTGATAGTGTTGAAAAACCACTTTTCGCACTTGTGTTGGTGCAGGAAATGACTTTTGCACTTGTGTTGGTGTGGAAAAAATACTTTTCACACTTGTGTTAGTGTTGAAAACCCACTTTTCGCACTTGTGTTAGTGTTGAAAAACCACTTTTCGCACTTGTGTTGGTGTGGAAAAAACACTTTTTGCACTTGTGATTGTGTTGAAAAACCACTTTTCGCACTTGTGTTAGTGTTGAAAAACCACTTTTCGCACTTGTGTTGGTGAAGGAAACCACTTTTGCACTTGTATTAGTGTGGAAAAACCACTTTTCGCACTTGTGATAGTGTTGAAGAACCACTTTTCGCACTTGTTTTAGTGTTGAAAAACCACTTTTCGCACTTGTGTTGGTGCAGGAAACCACTTTTGCACTTGTATTAGTGTGGAAAAAACACTTTTTTAGTGTTAGTGTTGTGATAGTGTTGTGATAGTGTTGTGATAGTGTTGATAGTGTTGAAAAACCACTTTTCGCACTTGTGTTGGTGAAGGAAACCACTTTTGCACTTGTATTAGTGTGGAAAAACCACTTTTCGCACTTGTGTTAGTGTTGAAAACCCACTTTTCGCACTTGTGTTAGTGTTGAAAAACCACTTTTCGCACTTGTGTTGGTGTGGAAAAAACACTTTTTGCACTTGTGATAGTGTTGAAAAACCACTTTTCGCACTTGTGTTAGTGTTGAAAAACCACTTTTCGCACTTGTGTTGGTGAAGGAAACCACTTTTGCACTTGTATTAGTGTGGAAAAACCACTTTTCGCACTTGTGATAGTGTTGAAAAACCACTTTTCGCACTTGTGTTAGTGTTGGAAAACCACTTTTCGCACTTGTGTTAGTGTTGAAAAAACACTTTTCGCACTTGTGTTGGTGCAGGAAACCACTTTTGCACTTGTATTAGTGTGGAAAACCACTTTTCGCACATGTGTTAGTGTTGAAAAACAACTTTTCGCACTTGTGTTGGTGTTGAAAAACCACTTTTCGCACTTGTGTTGGTGCAGGAAACCACTTTTGCACTTGTATTAGTGTGGAAAAAACACTTTTCGCAATTGTGTTAGTGTTGAAAAACCACTTTTTGCACTTGTGTTAGTGTTGAAAAACCACTTTTCGCACTTGTGTTGGTGCAGGAAACCACTTTTGCACTTGTATTAGTGTGGAAAAAACACTTTTTGCACTTGTGATAGTGTTGAAAAACCACTTTTCGCACTTGTGTTAGTGTTGAAAAACCACTTTTCGCACTTGTGTTGGTGAAGGAAACCACTTTTGCACTTGTATTAGTGTGGAAAAACCACTTTTTGCACTTGTGATAGTGTTGAAAAACAACTTTTCGCACTTGTGTTATTGTTGAAAAACCACTTTTTGCACTTGTGTTAGTGTTGAAAAACCACTTTTCGCACTTGTGTTGGTGCAGGACACCACTTTTGCACTTGTATTAGTGTGGAAAAAACACTTTTTGCACTTGTGATAGTGTTGAAAAACCACTTTTCGCACTTGTGTTAGTGTTGAAAAACCACTTTTCGCACTTGTTTTAGTGTTGACAAACCACTTTTCTCACTTGTGTTGGTGCAGGAAATCACTTTTGCACTTGTATTAGTGTGGAAAAAACACTTTTTGCACTTGTGATAGTGTTGAAAAACCACTTTTCGCACTTGTGTTAGTGTTCAAAAACCACTTTTCGCACTTGTGTTGGTGCAGGAAACCACTTTTGCACTTGTATTGGTGTGGAAAAAACACTTTTCACACTTTTGTTAGTGTTGAAAACCCACTTTTCGCACTTGTGTTGGTGTTGAAAAACCACTTTTCGCACTTGTGTTGGTGCAGGAAACCACTTTTGCACTTGTATTAGTGTGGAAAAAACACTTTTTGCACTTGTGATAGTGTTGAAAAACCACTTTTCGCACTTGTGTTAGTGTTGAAAAACCACTTTTCGCACTTGTGTTGGTGCAGGAAATCACTTTTGCACTTGTACTAGTGTGGAAAAAACACTTTTTGCACTTGTGATAGTGTTGAAAAACCACTTTTCGCACTTGTGTTAGTGTTGAAAAACCACTTTTCGCACTTGTGTTGGTGCAGGAAACCACTTTTGCACTTGTATTGGTGTGGAAAAAACACTTTTCACACTTGTGTTAGTGTTGAAAACCCACTTTTCGCACTTGTGTTAGTGTTGAAAAACCACTTTTCGCACTTGTGTTGGTGCAGGAAACCACTTTTACACTTGTATTAGTGTGGAAAAAACACTTTTTGCACTTGTGATAGTGTTGAAAAACCACTTTTCGCACTTGTGTTAGTGTTGAAAAACCACTTTTCGCACTTGTGTTGGTGAAGGAAACCACTTTTGCACTTGTATTAGTGTGGAAAAACCACTTTTCGCACTTGTGATAGTGTTGAAGAACCACTTTTCGCACTTGTGTTAGTGTTGAAAAACCACTTTTCGCACTTGTGTTGGTGCAGGAAACCACTTTTGCACTTGTATTAGTGTGGAAAAAACACTTTTTGCACTTGTGATAGTGTTGAAAAACCACTTTTCGCACTTGTGTTGGTGCAGGAAATGACTTTTGCACTTGTGTTGGTGTGGAAAAAATACTTTTCACACTTGTGTTAGTGTTGAAAACCCACTTTTCGCACTTGTGTTAGTGTTGAAAAACCACTTTTCGCACTTGTGTTGGTGTGGAAAAAACACTTTTTGCACTTGTGATTGTGTTGAAAAACCACTTTTCGCACTTGTGTTAGTGTTGAAAAACCACTTTTCGCACTTGTGTTGGTGAAGGAAACCACTTTTGCACTTGTATTAGTGTGGAAAAACCACTTTTCGCACTTGTGATAGTGTTGAAGAACCACTTTTCGCACTTGTTTTAGTGTTGAAAAACCACTTTTCGCACTTGTGTTGGTGCAGGAAACCACTTTTGCACTTGTATTAGTGTGGAAAAAACACTTTTTGCACTTGTGATGGTGTTGAAAAACCACTTTTCGCACTTGTGTTAGTGTTGAAAAAACACATTTCGCACTTGTGTTTGTGTTGAAAAACCACTTTTCGCACTTGTGTTGGTGCAGGAAACCACTTTTGCACTTGTATTAGTGTGGAAAAAACACTTTTTGCACTTGTGATAGTGTTGAAAAACCACTTTTCGCACTTGTGTTAGTGTTGAAAAACCACTTTTCGCACTTGTGTTGGTGCAGGAAACCACTTTTGCACTTGTATTAGTGTGGAAAAACCACTTTTCACACTTGTGTTAGTTTTGAAAAACCACTTTTCGCACTTGTATTAGTGTGGAAAAAACACTTTTTGCACTTGTGATAGTGTTGAAAAACCACTTTTCGCACTTGTGTTAGTGTTGAAAAACCACTTTTCGCACTTGTGTTGGTGCAGGAAACCACTTTTGCACTTGTATTAGTGTGGAAAAAACACTTTTTGCACTTGTGATAGTGTTGAAAAACTACTTTTCGCACTTGTGTTAGTGTTGAAAAACCACTTTTCGCACTTGTGTTAGTGTTGAAAAACCACTTTTCGCACTTGTGTTAGTGTTGAAAAACCACTTTTCGCACTTGTGTTGGTGCAGGAAACCACTTTTGCACTTGTATTAGTGTGGAAAAAACACTTTCCGCACTTGTGTTAGTGTTGAAAACCCACTTTTCGCACTTGTGTTAGTGTTGAAAAACCACTTTTCGCACTTGTGTTGGTGCAGGAAACCACTTTTGCACTTGTATTAGTGTGGCAAAACCACTTTTCGCACTTGTGTTAGTGTTGAAAAACCACTTTTCGCACTTGTGTTAGTGTTGAAAAACCACTTTTCGCACTTGTGTTGGTGCAGGAAACCACTTTTGCACTTGTATTAGTGTGGAAAAAACACTTTTTACACTTGTGATAGTGTTGAAAAACCACTTTTCGCACTTGTGTTAGTGTTGAAAACCCACTTTTCGCACTTGTGTTAGTGTTGAAAAACCACTTTTCGCACTTGTGTTGGTGTGGAAAAAACACTTTTTGCACTTGTGATAGTGTTGAAAAACCACTTTTCGCACTTGTGTTAGTGTTGAAAAACCACTTTTCGCACTTGTGTTGGTGAAGGAAACCACTTTTGCACTTGTATTAGTGTGGAAAAACCACTTTTCGCACTTGTGATAGTGTTGAAGAACCACTTTTCGCACTTGTTTTAGTGTTGAAAAACCACTTTTCGCACTTGTGTTGGTGCAGGAAACCACTTTTGCACTTGTATTAGTGTGGAAAAAACACTTTTTTAGTGTTAGTGTTGTGATAGTGTTGTGATAGTGTTGTGATAGTGTTGATAGTGTTGAAAAACCACTTTTCGCACTTGTGTTGGTGAAGGAAACCACTTTTGCACTTGTATTAGTGTGGAAAAACCACTTTTCGCACTTGTGATAGTGTTGAAGAACCACTTCTCGCATTTGTGTTAGTGTTGAAAAACCACTTTTCGCACTTGTGTTGGTGCAGGAAACCACTTTTGCACTTGTATTAGTGTGGAAAAACCACTTTTCGCACTTGTGATAGTGTTGAAAAACCACTTTTCGCACTTGTGTTAGTGTTGGAAAACCACTTTTCGCACTTGTGTTAGTGTTGAAAAAACACTTTTCGCACTTGTGTTGGTGCAGGAAACCACTTTTGCACTTGTATTAGTGTGGAAAACCACTTTTCGCACATGTGTTAGTGTTGAAAAACAACTTTTCGCACTTGTGTTGGTGTTGAAAAACCACTTTTCGCACTTGTGTTGGTGCAGGAAACCACTTTTGCACTTGTATTAGTGTGGAAAAAACACTTTTCGCAATTGTGTTAGTGTTGAAAAACCACTTTTTGCACTTGTGTTAGTGTTGAAAAACCACTTTTCGCACTTGTGTTGGTGCAGGAAACCACTTTTGCACTTGTATTAGTGTGGAAAAAACACTTTTTGCACTTGTGATAGTGTTGAAAAACCACTTTTCGCACTTGTGTTAGTGTTGAAAAACCACTTTTCGCACTTGTGTTGGTGAAGGAAACCACTTTTGCACTTGTATTAGTGTGGAAAAACCACTTTTTGCACTTGTGATAGTGTTGAAAAACAACTTTTCGCACTTGTGTTATTGTTGAAAAACCACTTTTTGCACTTGTGTTAGTGTTGAAAAACCACTTTTCGCACTTGTGTTGGTGCAGGACACCACTTTTGCACTTGTATTAGTGTGGAAAAAACACTTTTTGCACTTGTGGTAGTGTTGAAAAACCACTTTTCGCACTTGTGTTAGTGTTGAAAAACCACTTTTCGCACTTGTTTTAGTGTTGACAAACCACTTTTCTCACTTGTGTTGGTGCAGGAAATCACTTTTGCACTTGTATTAGTGTGGAAAAAACACTTTTTGCACTTGTGATAGTGTTGAAAAACCACTTTTCGCACTTGTGTTAGTGTTCAAAAACCACTTTTCGCACTTGTGTTGGTGCAGGAAACCACTTTTGCACTTGTATTGGTGTGGAAAAAACACTTTTCACACTTTTGTTAGTGTTGAAAACCCACTTTTCGCACTTGTGTTGGTGTTGAAAAACCACTTTTCGCACTTGTGTTGGTGCAGGAAACCACTTTTGCACTTGTATTAGTGTGGAAAAAACACTTTTTGCACTTGTGATAGTGTTGAAAAACCACTTTTCGCACTTGTGTTAGTGTTGAAAAACCACTTTTCGCACTTGTGTTGGTGCAGGAAATCACTTTTGCACTTGTACTAGTGTGGAAAAAACACTTTTTGCACTTGTGATAGTGTTGAAAAACCACTTTTCGCACTTGTGTTAGTGTTGAAAAACCACTTTTCGCACTTGTGTTGGTGCAGGAAACCACTTTTGCACTTGTATTGGTGTGGAAAAAACACTTTTCACACTTGTGTTAGTGTTGAAAACCCACTTTTCGCACTTGTGTTAGTGTTGAAAAACCACTTTTCGCACTTGTGTTGGTGCAGGAAACCACTTTTACACTTGTATTAGTGTGGAAAAAACACTTTTTGCACTTGTGATAGTGTTGAAAAACCACTTTTCGCACTTGTGTTAGTGTTGAAAAACCACTTTTCGCACTTGTGTTGGTGAAGGAAACCACTTTTGCACTTGTATTAGTGTGGAAAAACCACTTTTCGCACTTGTGATAGTGTTGAAGAACCACTTTTCGCACTTGTGTTAGTGTTGAAAAACCACTTTTCGCACTTGTGTTGGTGCAGGAAACCACTTTTGCACTTGTATTAGTGTGGAAAAAACACTTTTTGCACTTGTGATAGTGTTGAAAAACCACTTTTCGCACTTGTGTTGGTGCAGGAAATGACTTTTGCACTTGTGTTGGTGTGGAAAAAATACTTTTCACACTTGTGTTAGTGTTGAAAACCCACTTTTCGCACTTGTGTTAGTGTTGAAAAACCACTTTTCGCACTTGTGTTGGTGTGGAAAAAACACTTTTTGCACTTGTGATTGTGTTGAAAAACCACTTTTCGCACTTGTGTTAGTGTTGAAAAACCACTTTTCGCACTTGTGTTGGTGAAGGAAACCACTTTTGCACTTGTATTAGTGTGGAAAAACCACTTTTCGCACTTGTGATAGTGTTGAAGAACCACTTTTCGCACTTGTTTTAGTGTTGAAAAACCACTTTTCGCACTTGTGTTGGTGCAGGAAACCACTTTTGCACTTGTATTAGTGTGGAAAAAACACTTTTTGCACTTGTGATGGTGTTGAAAAACCACTTTTCGCACTTGTGTTAGTGTTGAAAAAACACATTTCGCACTTGTGTTTGTGTTGAAAAACCACTTTTCGCACTTGTGTTGGTGCAGGAAACCACTTTTGCACTTGTATTAGTGTGGAAAAAACACTTTTTGCACTTGTGATAGTGTTGAAAAACCACTTTTCGCACTTGTGTTAGTGTTGAAAAACCACTTTTCGCACTTGTGTTGGTGCAGGAAACCACTTTTGCACTTGTATTAGTGTGGAAAAACCACTTTTCACACTTGTGTTAGTTTTGAAAAACCACTTTTCGCACTTGTATTAGTGTGGAAAAAACACTTTTTGCACTTGTGATAGTGTTGAAAAACCACTTTTCGCACTTGTGTTAGTGTTGAAAAACCACTTTTCGCACTTGTGTTGGTGCAGGAAACCACTTTTGCACTTGTATTAGTGTGGAAAAAACACTTTTTGCACTTGTGATAGTGTTGAAAAACTACTTTTCGCACTTGTGTTAGTGTTGAAAAACCACTTTTCGCACTTGTGTTAGTGTTGAAAAACCACTTTTCGCACTTGTGTTAGTGTTGAAAAACCACTTTTCGCACTTGTGTTGGTGTAGGAAACCACTTTTGCACTTGTATTAGTGTGGAAAAAACACTTTCCGCACTTGTGTTAGTGTTGAAAACCCACTTTTCGCACTTGTGTTAGTGTTGAAAAACCACTTTTCGCACTTGTGTTGGTGCAGGAAACCACTTGTGCACTTGTATTAGTGTGGCAAAACCACTTTTCGCACTTGTGTTAGTGTTGAAAAACCACTTTTCGCACTTGTGTTAGTGTTGAAAAACCACTTTTCGCACTTGTGTTGGTGCAGGAAACCACTTTTGCACTTGTATTAGTGTGGAAAAAACACTTTTTACACTTGTGATAGTGTTGAAAAACCACTTTTCGCACTTGTGTTAGTGTTGAAAACCCACTTTTCGCACTTGTGTTAGTGTTGAAAAACCACTTTTCGCACTTGTGTTGGTGTGGAAAAAACACTTTTTGCACTTGTGATAGTGTTGAAAAACCACTTTTCGCACTTGTGTTAGTGTTGAAAAACCACTTTTCGCACTTGTGTTGGTGAAGGAAACCACTTTTGCACTTGTATTAGTGTGGAAAAACCACTTTTCGCACTTGTGATAGTGTTGAAGAACCACTTTTCGCACTTGTTTTAGTGTTGAAAAACCACTTTTCGCACTTGTGTTGGTGCAGGAAACCACTTTTGCACTTGTATTAGTGTGGAAAAAACACTTTTTTAGTGTTAGTGTTGTGATAGTGTTGTGATAGTGTTGTGATAGTGTTGATAGTGTTGAAAAACCACTTTTCGCACTTGTGTTGGTGAAGGAAACCACTTTTGCACTTGTATTAGTGTGGAAAAACCACTTTTCGCACTTGTGTTAGTGTTGAAAACCCACTTTTCGCACTTGTGTTAGTGTTGAAAAACCACTTTTCGCACTTGTGTTGGTGTGGAAAAAACACTTTTTGCACTTGTGATAGTGTTGAAAAACCACTTTTCGCACTTGTGTTAGTGTTGAAAAACCACTTTTCGCACTTGTGTTGGTGAAGGAAACCACTTTTGCACTTGTATTAGTGTGGAAAAACCACTTTTCGCACTTGTGATAGTGTTGAAAAACCACTTTTCGCACTTGTGTTAGTGTTGGAAAACCACTTTTCGCACTTGTGTTAGTGTTGAAAAAACACTTTTCGCACTTGTGTTGGTGCAGGAAACCACTTTTGCACTTGTATTAGTGTGGAAAACCACTTTTCGCACATGTGTTAGTGTTGAAAAACAACTTTTCGCACTTGTGTTGGTGTTGAAAAACCACTTTTCGCACTTGTGTTGGTGCAGGAAACCACTTTTGCACTTGTATTAGTGTGGAAAAAACACTTTTCGCAATTGTGTTAGTGTTGAAAAACCACTTTTTGCACTTGTGTTAGTGTTGAAAAACCACTTTTCGCACTTGTGTTGGTGAAGGAAACCACTTTTGCACTTGTATTAGTGTGGAAAAACCACTTTTCGCACTTGTGATAGTGTTGAAGAACCACTTCTCGCACTTGTGTTAGTGTTGAAAAACCACTTTTCGCACTTGTGTTGGTGCAGGAAACCACTTTTGCACTTGTATTAGTGTGGAAAAACCACTTTTCGCACTTGTGATAGTGTTGAAAAACCACTTTTCGCACTTGTGTTAGTGTTGGAAAACCACTTTTTGCACTTGTGTTAGTGTTGAAAAAACACTTTTCGCACTTGTGTTGGTGCAGGAAACCACTTTTGCACTTGTATTAGTGTGGAAAACCACTTTTCGCACATGTGTTAGTGTTGAAAAACAACTTTTCGCACTTGTGTTGGTGTTGAAAAACCACTTTTCGCACTTGTGTTGGTGCAGGAAACCACTTTTGCACTTGTATTAGTGTGGAAAAAACACTTTTCGCAATTGTGTTAGTGTTGAAAAACCACTTTTTGCACTTGTGTTAGTGTTGAAAAACCACTTTTCGCACTTGTGTTGGTGCAGGAAACCACTTTTGCACTTGTATTAGTGTGGAAAAAACACTTTTTGCACTTGTGATAGTGTTGAAAAACCACTTTTCGCACTTGTGTTAGTGTTGAAAAAGCACTTTTCGCACTTGTGTTGGTGAAGGAAACCACTTTTGCACTTGTATTAGTGTGGAAAAACCACTTTTTGCACTTGTGATAGTGTTGAAAAACAACTTTTCGCACTTGTGTTATTGTTGAAAAACCACTTTTTGCACTTGTGTTAGTGTTGAAAAACCACTTTTCGCACTTGTGTTGGTGCAGGACACCACTTTTGCACTTGTATTAGTGTGGAAAAAACACTTTTTGCACTTGTGGTAGTGTTGAAAAACCACTTTTCGCACTTGTGTTAGTGTTGAAAAACCACTTTTCGCACTTGTTTTAGTGTTGACAAACCACTTTTCTCACTTGTGTTGGTGCAGGAAATCACTTTTGCACTTGTATTAGTGTGGAAAAAACACTTTTTGCACTTGTGATAGTGTTGAAAAACCACTTTTCGCACTTGTGTTAGTGTTCAAAAACCACTTTTCGCACTTGTGTTGGTGCAGGAAACCACTTTTGCACTTGTATTGGTGTGGAAAAAACACTTTTCACACTTTTGTTAGTGTTGAAAACCCACTTTTCGCACTTGTGTTGGTGTTGAAAAACCACTTTTCGCACTTGTGTTGGTGCAGGAAACCACTTTTGCACTTGTATTAGTGTGGAAAAAACACTTTTTGCACTTGTGATAGTGTTGAAAAACCACTTTTCGCACTTGTGTTAGTGTTGAAAAACCACTTTTCGCACTTGTGTTGGTGCAGGAAATCACTTTTGCACTTGTACTAGTGTGCAAAAAAACACTTTTTGCACTTGTGATAGTGTTGAAAAACCACTTTTCGCACTTGTGTTAGTGTTGAAAAACCACTTTTCGCACTTGTGTTGGTGCAGGAAACCACTTTTGCACTTGTATTGGTGTGGAAAAAACACTTTTCACACTTGTGTTAGTGTTGAAAACCCACTTTTCGCACTTGTGTTAGTGTTGAAAAACCACTTTTCGCACTTGTGTTGGTGCAGGAAACCACTTTTACACTTGTATTAGTGTGGAAAAAACACTTTTTGCACTTGTGATAGTGTTGAAAAACCACTTTTCGCACTTGTGTTAGTGTTGAAAAACCACTTTTCGCACTTGTGTTGGTGAAGGAAACCACTTTTGCACTTGTATTAGTGTGGAAAAACCACTTTTCGCACTTGTGATAGTGTTGAAGAACCACTTTTCGCACTTGTGTTAGTGTTGAAAAACCACTTTTCGCACTTGTGTTGGTGCAGGAAACCACTTTTGCACTTGTATTAGTGTGGAAAAAACACTTTTTGCACTTGTGATAGTGTTGAAAAACCACTTTTCGCACTTGTGTTGGTGCAGGAAATGACTTTTGCACTTGTGTTGGTGTGGAAAAAATACTTTTCACACTTGTGTTAGTGTTGAAAACCCACTTTTCGCACTTGTGTTAGTGTTGAAAAACCACTTTTCGCACTTGTGTTGGTGTGGAAAAAACACTTTTTGCACTTGTGATTGTGTTGAAAAACCACTTTTCGCACTTGTGTTAGTGTTGAAAAACCACTTTTCGCACTTGTGTTGGTGAAGGAAACCACTTTTGCACTTGTATTAGTGTGGAAAAACCACTTTTCGCACTTGTGATAGTGTTGAAGAACCACTTTTCGCACTTGTTTTAGTGTTGAAAAACCACTTTTCGCACTTGTGTTGGTGCAGGAAACCACTTTTGCACTTGTATTAGTGTGGAAAAAACACTTTTTGCACTTGTGATGGTGTTGAAAAACCACTTTTCGCACTTGTGTTAGTGTTGAAAAAACACATTTCGCACTTGTGTTTGTGTTGAAAAACCACTTTTCGCACTTGTGTTGGTGCAGGAAACCACTTTTGCACTTGTATTAGTGTGGAAAAAACACTTTTTGCACTTGTGATAGTGTTGAAAAACCACTTTTCGCACTTGTGTTAGTGTTGAAAAACCACTTTTCGCACTTGTGTTGGTGCAGGAAACCACTTTTGCACTTGTATTAGTGTGGAAAAACCACTTTTCACACTTGTGTTAGTTTTGAAAAACCACTTTTCGCACTTGTATTAGTGTGGAAAAAACACTTTTTGCACTTGTGATAGTGTTGAAAAACCACTTTTCGCACTTGTGTTAGTGTTGAAAAACCACTTTTCGCACTTGTGTTGGTGCAGGAAACCACTTTTGCACTTGTATTAGTGTGGAAAAAACACTTTTTGCACTTGTGATAGTGTTGAAAAACTACTTTTCGCACTTGTGTTAGTGTTGAAAAACCACTTTTCGCACTTGTGTTAGTGTTGAAAAACCACTTTTCGCACTTGTGTTAGTGTTGAAAAACCACTTTTCGCACTTGTGTTGGTGCAGGAAACCACTTTTGCACTTGTATTAGTGTGGAAAAAACACTTTCCGCACTTGTGTTAGTGTTGAAAACCCACTTTTCGCACTTGTGTTAGTGTTGAAAAACCACTTTTCGCACTTGTGTTGGTGCAGGAAACCACTTTTGCACTTGTATTAGTGTGGCAAAACCACTTTTCGCACTTGTGTTAGTGTTGAAAAACCACTTTTCGCACTTGTGTTAGTGTTGAAAAACCACTTTTCGCACTTGTGTTGGTGCAGGAAACCACTTTTGCACTTGTATTAGTGTGGAAAAAACACTTTTTACACTTGTGATAGTGTTGAAAAACCACTTTTCGCACTTGTGTTAGTGTTGAAAACCCACTTTTCGCACTTGTGTTAGTGTTGAAAAACCACTTTTCGCACTTGTGTTGGTGTGGAAAAAACACTTTTTGCACTTGTGATAGTGTTGAAAAACCACTTTTCGCACTTGTGTTAGTGTTGAAAAACCACTTTTCGCACTTGTGTTGGTGAAGGAAACCACTTTTGCACTTGTATTAGTGTGGAAAACCACTTTTCGCACTTGTGATAGTGTTGAAGAACCACTTTTCGCACTTGTTTTAGTGTTGAAAAACCACTTTTCGCACTTGTGTTGGTGCAGGAAACCACTTTTGCACTTGTATTAGTGTGGAAAAAACACTTTTTTAGTGTTAGTGTTGTGATAGTGTTGTGATAGTGTTGTGATAGTGTTGATAGTGTTGAAAAACCACTTTTCGCACTTGTGTTGGTGAAGGAAACCACTTTTGCACTTGTATTAGTGTGGAAAAACCACTTTTCGCACTTGTGTTAGTGTTGAAAACCCACTTTTCGCACTTGTGTTAGTGTTGAAAAACCACTTTTCGCACTTGTGTTGGTGTGGAAAAAACACTTTTTGCACTTGTGATAGTGTTGAAAAACCACTTTTCGCACTTGTGTTAGTGTTGAAAAACCACTTTTCGCACTTGTGTTGGTGAAGGAAACCACTTTTGCACTTGTATTAGTGTGGAAAAACCACTTTTCGCACTTGTGATAGTGTTGAAAAACCACTTTTCGCACTTGTGTTAGTGTTGGAAAACCACTTTTCGCACTTGTGTTAGTGTTGAAAAAACACTTTTCGCACTTGTGTTGGTGCAGGAAACCACTTTTGCACTTGTATTAGTGTGGAAAACCACTTTTCGCACATGTGTTAGTGTTGAAAAACAACTTTTCGCACTTGTGTTGGTGTTGAAAAACCACTTTTCGCACTTGTGTTGGTGCAGGAAACCACTTTTGCACTTGTATTAGTGTGGAAAAAACACTTTTCGCAATTGTGTTAGTGTTGAAAAACCACTTTTTGCACTTGTGTTAGTGTTGAAAAACCACTTTTCGCACTTGTGTTGGTGGAGGAAACCACTTTTGCACTTGTATTAGTGTGGAAAAAACACTTTTTGCACTTGTGATAGTGTTGAAAAACCACTTTTCGCACTTGTGTTAGTGTTGAAAAACCACTTTTCGCACTTGTGTTGGTGAAGGAAACCACTTTTGCACTTGTATTAGTGTGGAAAAACCACTTTTTGCACTTGTGATAGTGTTGAAAAACAACTTTTCGCACTTGTGTTATTGTTGAAAAACCACTTTTTGCACTTGTGTTAGTGTTGAAAAACCACTTTTCGCACTTGTGTTGGTGCAGGACACCACTTTTGCACTTGTATTAGTGTGGAAAAAACACTTTTTGCACTTGTGATAGTGTTGAAAAACCACTTTTCGCACTTGTGTTAGTGTTGAAAAACCACTTTTCGCACTTGTTTTAGTGTTGACAAACCACTTTTCTCACTTGTGTTGGTGCAGGAAATCACTTTTGCACTTGTATTAGTGTGGAAAAAACACTTTTTGCACTTGTGATAGTGTTGAAAAACCACTTTTCGCACTTGTGTTAGTGTTCAAAAACCACTTTTCGCACTTGTGTTGGTGCAGGAAACCACTTTTGCACTTGTATTGGTGTGGAAAAAACACTTTTCACACTTTTGTTAGTGTTGAAAACCCACTTTTCGCACTTGTGTTGGTGTTGAAAAACCACTTTTCGCACTTGTGTTGGTGCAGGAAACCACTTTTGCACTTGTATTAGTGTGGAAAAAACACTTTTTGCACTTGTGATAGTGTTGAAAAACCACTTTTCGCACTTGTGTTAGTGTTGAAAAACCACTTTTCGCACTTGTGTTGGTGCAGGAAATCACTTTTGCACTTGTACTAGTGTGGAAAAAACACTTTTTGCACTTGTGATAGTGTTGAAAAACCACTTTTCGCACTTGTGTTAGTGTTGAAAAACCACTTTTCGCACTTGTGTTGGTGCAGGAAACCACTTTTGCACTTGTATTGGTGTGGAAAAAACACTTTTCACACTTGTGTTAGTGTTGAAAACCCACTTTTCGCACTTGTGTTAGTGTTGAAAAACCACTTTTCGCACTTGTGTTGGTGCAGGAAACCACTTTTACACTTGTATTAGTGTGGAAAAAACACTTTTTGCACTTGTGATAGTGTTGAAAAACCACTTTTCGCACTTGTGTTAGTGTTGAAAAACCACTTTTCGCACTTGTGTTGGTGAAGGAAACCACTTTTGCACTTGTATTAGTGTGGAAAAACCACTTTTCGCACTTGTGATAGTGTTGAAGAACCACTTTTCGCACTTGTGTTAGTGTTGAAAAACCACTTTTCACACTTGTGTTGGTGCAGGAAACCACTTTTGCACTTGTATTAGTGTGGAAAAAACACTTTTTGCACTTGTGATAGTGTTGAAAAACCACTTTTCGCACTTGTGTTGGTACAGGAAATGACTTTTGCACTTGTGTTGGTGTGGAAAAAATACTTTTCACACTTGTGTTAGTGTTGAAAACCCACTTTTCGCACTTGTGTTAGTGTTGAAAAACCACTTTTCGCACTTGTGTTGGTGTGGAAAAAACACTTTTTGCACTTGTGATTGTGTTGAAAAATCACTTTTCGCACTTGTGTTAGTGTTGAAAAACCACTTTTCGCACTTGTGTTGGTGAAGGAAACCACTTTTGCACTTGTATTAGTGTGGAAAAACCACTTTTCGCACTTGTGATAGTGTTGAAGAACCACTTTTCGCACTTGTTTTAGTGTTGAAAAACCACTTTTCGCACTTGTGTTGGTGCAGGAAACCACTTTTGCACTTGTATTAGTGTGGAAAAAACACTTTTTGCACTTGTGATAGTGTTGAAAAACACTTTTTGCACTTGTGATAGTGTTGAAAAACCACTTTTCGCACTTGTGTTAGTGTTGAAAAAACACTTTTCGCACTTGTGTTGTGCAGGAAACCACTTTTGCACTTGTATTAGTGTGGAAAACCACTTTTCGCACATGTGTTAGTGTTGAAAAACAACTTTTCGCACTTGTGTTAGTGTTGAAAAAACACTTTTCGCACTTGTGTTGGTGCAGGAAACCACTTTTGCACTTGTATTAGTGTGGAAAACCACTTTTCGCACATGTGTTAGTGTTGAAAAACAACTTTTCGCACTTGTGTTGGTGTTGAAAAACCACTTTTCGCACTTGTGTTAGTGTTGAAAAACCACTTTTCGCACTTGTGTTGGTGCAGGAAACCACTTTTGCACTTGTATTGGTGTGGAAAAAACACTTTTCACACTTTTGTTAGTGTTGAAAACCCACTTTTCGCACTTGTGTTAGTGTTGAAAAACCACTTTTCACACTTGTGTTAGTGTCGAAAAACCACTTTTCGCACTTGCGTTGGTGCAGGAAACCACTTTTGCACTTGTATTAGTGTGGAAAAAACACTTTTTGCACTTGTGATAGTGTTGAAAAACCACTTTTCGCACTTGTGTTAGTGTTGAAAAACCACTTTTCGCACTTGTGTTGGTGAAGGAAACCACTTTTGCACTTGTATTAATGTGGAAAAACCACTTTTTGCACTTGTGATAGTGTTGAAAAACAACTTTTCGCACTTGTGTTATTGTTGAAAAACCACTTTTTGCACTTGTGTTAGTGTTGAAAAACCACTTTTCGCACTTGTGTTGGTGCAGGACACCACTTTTGCACTTGTATTAGTGTGGAAAAAACACTTTTTGCACTTGTGATAGTGTTGAAAAACCACTTTTCGCACTTGTGTTAGTGTTGAAAAACCACTTTTCGCACTTGTTTTAGTGTTGACAAACCACTTTTCTCACTTGTGTTGGTGCAGGAAATCACTTTTGCACTTGTATTAGTGTGGAAAAAACACTTTTTGCACTTGTGATAGTGTTGAAAAACCACTTTTCGCACTTGTGTTAGTGTTCAAAAACCACTTTTCGCACTTGTGTTGGTGCAGGAAACCACTTTTGCACTTGTATTGGTGTGGAAAAAACACTTTTCACACTTTTGTTAGTGTTGAAAACCCACTTTTCGCACTTGTGTTGGTGTTGAAAAACCACTTTTCGCACTTGTGTTGGTGCAGGAAACCACTTTTGCACTTGTATTAGTGTGGAAAAAACACTTTTTGCACTTGTGATAGTGATGAAAAACCACTTTTCGCACTTGTGTTAGTGTTGAAAAACCACTTTTCGCACTTGTGTTGGTGCAGGAAATCACTTTTGCACTTGTACTAGTGTGGAAAAAACACTTTTTGCACTTGTGATAGTGTTGAAAAACCACTTTTCGCACTTGTGTTAGTGTTGAAAAACCACTTTTCGCACTTGTGTTGGTGCAGGAAACCACTTTTGCACTTGCATTGGTGTGGAAAAAACACTTTTCACACTTGTGTTAGTGTTGAAAACCCACTTTTCGCACTTGTGTTAGTGTTGAAAAACCACTTTTCGCACTTGTGTTGGTGCAGGAAACCACTTTTACACTTGTATTAGTGTGGAAAAAACACTTTTTGCACTTGTGATAGTGTTGAAAAACCACTTTTCGCACTTGTGTTAGTGTTGAAAAACCACTTTTCGCACTTGTGTTGGTGAAGGAAACCACTTTTGCACTTGTATTAGTGTGGAAAAACCACTTTTCGCACTTGTGATAGTGTTGAAGAACCACTTCTCGCACTTGTGTTAGTGTTGAAAAACCACTTTTCGCACTTGTGTTGGTGCAGGAAACCACTTTTGCACTTGTATTAGTGTGGAAAAAACACTTTTTGCACTTGTGATAGTGTTGAAAAACCACTTTTCGCACTTGTGTTGGTGCAGGAAATGACTTTTGCACTTGTATTAGTGTGGAAAAAACACTTTTTGCACTTGTGATAGTGTTGAAAAACCACTTTTCGCACTTGTGTTAGTAGTGTAATAATGTTGCTTCTGGGACACCTCCGTTTAACATGTGAAATCCCTATCTAATGTCATTTACCCCCTTGTCTTTTTCAAAAATCATAAACACCTCTATTTCTCCCACCCTCATCTTTATGAACCTTTTGTCTGTAGTACCTATCCTTAATGTTGTTCATTAGACCACTCAAACACTACAAATATTTGTTTTCTCTTATAGACCTATCATCCTTCTTCTACATATCATCTGGCAGATTAATCTTTGACCCACTCAAACATTGACCCATTCACTTCCATATTAATTCTTTCCCTCCCTCATTGCCCCTAAACACCTATATTTCTCTCACCCTGTTCTTTACGAACCTTCTAACCTTTTGACATGTTATCCTTATTCATTAGACCACTTAAACACCTGTGATCCTTCTGACCTCATGGACCTTTTAACCTTTTACTCTTAATATCATCTGGTGAATATAACCCACTCAAACAACGACCCTACAAATATTTGTTTATGCGTGGGAAATAATTTAATTCTCCTACAACTCTCTTCACCATCTAATATATTAACAAAAAATATGTTTGAGTTTGGTTCTTTATTAAGATATTTTAATTGAGCTAAGATAAAATGGTAAACCTCCCTCAATGTTCTTGTTTGAGCGCCTCCAGTGCCACATACCATTTTTTGGTAAGCTCCGCCCACTTTTTGGTAAACCACGCCCTTTTTTTACTAAGCCCCACCCACTTTTTGTTAAGCCACGCCCACTTTTTACTAAGCCCCGCCCACTTTTGCTAAGCTCCTCCCACTTTTGCTAAGTCCCACCCACTTTATAAACTCTTCAGCATTGTATCATTTCCAGGTAATACATTACATCATTTTCAGGGAATTTCCATCACATCATTTCCAGTTAAGACACGCCCAGGGAATTTCCACAGGAAGACACACCCAGTCCTTATAAAAGGCACCGACCACACAGGCTTTTTCAAACACGCTTTCTGCTTCACTTGAGAATGGACTACTATGCCGAAATGGAATGGGATAACTTTGCTATTCCATGGAGTCCTACTACCTGTGTAGAACTCAACCTTCAGATTGATGAACTGGACTCGAACCTCTTATCAATGGAGGTAAGTTTGTTTATTTATTTATTTATTTATTTAATTTTTTTTTTTTTTTTTTTTTTTTTTTTTTTTTAAGATGAGACTCGTGTAAGAGTTAACAAAGTTTATTTTAATATTCATAGAGCTTGATTTATACAAATAAAAAATATTGTATTAAATTAATACATTGTTATTTTCTTTCACAGGAAATTGTATCTGAGATACGAAATGAAAATTCTGCTTTTAACACAACTTGGGATGAAGTTATTTTTTTGTTTGAAGACATTTTGAACAACCAAGACCCCCAGAACGAGTTCTACCTTGATGACCCAGCCAAAGAGTTATACCTTGGAGATCCACAAAATCCTGAAAAAGAGTTTTACCATGATGATACTTGTTGTGAGTTATCAAAACAAAACCCACTGAACAAGTTCTACCTTGATGAGCCAGAATACAAGTCATACATTGGAGACCCACAAATTTCTGAAAATTGGGAAAGGAGAGTTCTCCCTGATGGTCCGCAGTTATACTATGTGAGACACATCATAGAAACCCTAAAAAATTGGGCAAGGAGAGTTCTCCCTGATGGTCCGCAGTTATACTATGTGAGACACATCATAGAAACCCTAAAAAATTGGGCAAGGAGAGTTCTCCCTGATGGTCCGCAGTTATACTATGTGAGACACATCATAGAAACCCTAAAAAATTGGGCAAGGAGAGTTCTCCCTGATGGTCCGCAGTTATACTATGTGAGACACATCATAGAAACCCTAAAAAATTGGGCAAGGAGAGTTCTCCCTGATGGTCCGCAGTTATACTATGTGAGACACATCATAGAAACCCTAAAAAATTGTGAAATGGGAATTCTCCCTGATGGTCCGCAGTTATACTATGTGAGACACATCATAGAAACCCTAAAAAATTGGGAAAGGGAAGTTTTCCCTGATGGTCCGCAGTTATACTATGTGAGACTTATCACGGAAACCCCCAATATTTCTGAAAATTGTGGTTTTACCTTGGGGACTTGGAAAGATGGTTATATTTTTGGAGACTCGGAATGGGGGTTTTGTTTTGATGACTCGGAATGTGATACCTATCTTGGAGGCTCAACAGGAATGTGGTTATACCTTGGGAACTTGGAAAGTTGGTTTTATTTTGGAGACTCTACCTGTGGGGTTCCTCTTGGAGACTTTGGATTCTAAAGCAATGAACAATGTTCTTTATTTAATGACGCTTGATTTAAGCAATATCAAGAAAGTTCGAGGAAGAAAATGCTGGAAAATTCTTTCTTCCCATTTCTACTTCTTCAAACTTAAAAGCCTTGAAAGACAGAATTGGAGGAAGAGGAAAAAAAAAAAAAGAAATACGTATTTAAAAAAGAAGAAAAGAAAGATTATGTTAGGGTTTGGGTGGGATTTTGAATGTGAGGGTTAGGGATGGGGTTGGGTTAGGGTTGGGATTTTGAATGTGAGGGTTAGGGTTGGGGTTGGGTTAGGGATGGGGTTGGGTTAGGGATGGGGTTGGGTTAGGGATGGGGTTGGGTTAGGGTTGGGATTTTGAATGTGAGGGTTAGGGTTGGGGTTGGGTTAGGGATGGGATTGGGTTAGGGTTGGGATTTTGAATGTGAGGGTTAGGGATGGGTTGGGTTAGGGATGGGGTTGGGTTAGGGATGGGGTTGGGTTAGGGTTGGGGTTGGGTTAGGGATGGGGTTGGGTTAGGGATGGGGTTGGGTTAGGGATGGGGTTGGGTTAGGGATGGGGTTGGGTTAGGGATGGGGTTGGGTTAGGGATGGGTTGGGTTAGGGATGGGTTTGGGTTAGGGATGGGGTTGGGTTAGGGCTTGGGTTGGGTTAGGGTTTGTATATTATTATGACTCACTCGCACATACACACACACACAAAAGTTAAGCCCCAACTAAAAAGTTGTGGGATTCTGTGTTTGGGGTTCACAGATTTAAAAACGTATCCCCATTATACACACACAAAAGTTAAGCCCCAACTAAAAAGTTGTGGGATTCTGTGTTTGGGGTTCACAGATTTAAAAACGTATCCCCATTATACACACACAAAAGTTAAGCCCCAACTAAAAAGTTGTGGGATTCTGTGTTTGGGGTTCACAGATTTAAAAACGTATCCCCATTATACACACACAAAAGTTAAGCCCCAACTAAAAAGTTGTGGGATTCTGTGTTTGGGGTTCACAGATTTAAAAACGTATCCCCATTATACACACACAAAAGTTAAGCCCCAACTAAAAAGTTGTGGGATTCTGTGTTTGGGGTTCACAGATTTAAAAACGTATCCCCATTATACACACACAAAAGTTAAGCCCCAACTAAAAAGTTGTGGGATTCTGTGTTTGGGGTTCACAGATTTAAAAACGTATCCCCATTACATTTTATTTATTTATTTATTATTTTCAAGGGTATTATCTGCTTACTTGTGTTTTTTGTAATTCTTGTGAGTAAAATGAACCCAAGATTTCTTCTCCGTTTAAATCATATAATTTGTAGGTCCAAGGGACTGTATCCATTACATCAATGATTTTAAATAATTCACGAGTCCATTTTTGTGTATAACCTTTCTCAAAATGACTTTTCCATTTGTATATTCTTACAATATCACCAACTTTAAACTTGGGCTTTCTCAAATTAATCTCCTTTTCATATTCTAATTTTGTAAATGTTTCTGATGGTTTTGATTGTGTTGATGAATGAACTGTATTATTGTAATTATCTACAATATCCTGAATTAAATACACCCATTTTTGAGAACCGAGTTGTGTGAATTTTTTATATAATTTCTCTTTTAAAGTACGATTAAAACGCTCAATAACAACTGCCTTTCCTTCATTAAAGGTGCTGTATAATTTAATACCCTTCCCCTTAAGAAATTTCATGAATATTTTGTTATAGAACTCTGTTCCCTCATCAGTCCATAACTTCTTTGGTTTCCTTTTATCCCGATCAAATATTAGCTTAAAGGCTAACATTAAAGTATCACCCCTTTTATTTTTTAAAGGGACAACCCAGGCAAATCTACTCCTCAAATCAATAACGGTTAAAGCATACCTGTATCCCCTGTCATTATTCAATTCAATTAAATCAGCGGACCATATGTGGTCAGTGTATTTAGAATAAACCGTCCTTCTTTTAAACTTTGTGATTATAGGTTTGTGTAATTCTTCAGCCAAAAGCTCCTCAGTCTTGATGACATCATTAGAGCCTAATAGTTTTTTGAGGAATAACCAAGACCAAGTTTCAATTTAGCATTTATCAAATTTCTCACAATAAACCTATCAACTTTCTCTCTCAACGTTGGATTTTGTATCAAAGACAAATTATACAACATTTCGCTGTCGGCTTTATGTTTTTCAGTCAACGTAGTGGTTTTCCCATAAGCAATATCATGCTTCATACACACTTCGTCAACCCTATTTGTAGGTTTAGACCAAGGTTTAGGATTGTCAGCCTCATCTAATCTTTTATCCAAGTTTGTTCCTGGACCACAGAAAGAATACCCTGGAAGGTGTAATTCCCCTGGAATTCCAGTTGTTGTAAATTTACTTCCTGACAGAAACTTTTGTATGTCTCCTCCTCTTTTAGGAGAGATGAATTGGCACTTTTTAGAGCCACATACTTGACATATTCCTTTTTGATAAACTCTATTATTTTTAGCTTTAACATAAGAGATATTTTTAGATTTAGTTTTCTTTTTACATTTGAGACAATAACTCATATTTATTTATCAGAAAAATTCCGACAGAGTATCAAAACCTTTTTGGTTTTCAACATATACATTTCAATCTTTATTTTTAAAACATAAAGAATCCTAAGGAATGCCTTCACTCTCTCCTCCATTTATTTACAAATAAAAACTAACTAAAGTCAATGACACCAACATCATCAATCACATAATCTTTTCCTTCTTCTTCTTCTTCTTCACCACTTTCTCGTTTAAATCTCCTCCCTGAAATTGAAGACATTGACGTTCTTATTTTTGAAACCATTATCTTCATAAGAGTTGTTAATTCTTTAATTTCCTCTTCGGTGCGTTGAGATTGATTTATTTGCTTTAATACACTCAATCTTTTATGAATCTCAATGATTTCCATCTTTTTATATTTTTCCTCCCTCTCTCTTTGCTCCCTCTCCTCCTCCTCCATTTTCTCCCTCTCCTCCTTCTCCTTTTTCTCCCTTTTCTCCCTTTCCTCCTTCTCCCTTTTCTCCCTTTCCTCCTTCTCATTTTTCTCCCTCTCCTCCTTCTCCTCCTTTTTCTCCCTCTCCTCCTTCTCCTCCCTCTCCCTTTCCTCCTTCTCCTTTTTCTCTCTTTCCTCCTTCTCTTCTTCAACTCCTTCCTCATCCCTTGCTACCCTTGAGTTTGAACCCCAAATAATATTATACATATACTCATCTGGATTTTGAGATATTCTTGTATCTATAATTATTTTTCTCATAATAGGATACCAATAAGATTTGTTGACGATTTCTAAAAGAGTTTTATATTTCATAACTTTGAGAAGTTCATTTTTATTTAATATTTTAAACAAGTCTCTATTTGTGGGTTTAACAATATCAGTATAAGGCCAGTTTTTAATGACAAAATTCCCATGTATATGCTCCAAATCATAAGGTATGTAATACCGAGCACCCTTTTCTTGTAGGTATCCTTGAATACAAAAATTATAATTCTCTTGTAGTCTTCTTCCTGCCATTTATGTATCAGAAATATATGTGAGATTAATATTATGACAGGTAATACCACCCCATCTTCCCACTACCAAATCGGTTTGTATTCCTCGGCTTTCTATCCTTATCTCATTACCTTCCTTCTTTGTCATGCGAACCATCGCTATACTATCATATATTTTTCTTTTCTTAAAATCACGTATTTGTTGTTTACTAATTGTACTTCCACATAAATCCTTATCCTCACCAAGTGGATAATATTCTTCTTTACGAGACTGATTTAAATCATGTAGGTCTTCTATGTTTATTGAAAAAGACCAATTATACCCTAAATCAGGCATATCATACCCCCATTTATTAATTCGCATATTAACTAAATGTCCTTCTTTATAAAATTCAATTGTAAGCAGGTAGTTAAATTCAATGAGGAAAGGTGTATGGTCAGTATAACCAGGTGTTGTGGTTGTAAATTTTACTTCTTTCACAAAACGTGCTGTTTTCTTTAAAAATATATATTGTGATAAATCACTTAATCTAATTAAGTCATTCGCATCTGTAGGGTTTGGATAATTGATTAATTTATAAGTATTCTTCATATTAATATTTTTACTTACACTATATTTTTGTCGTTCAGCCTGTGCCTTTGTATAATAATTTGATAAATCAATATCCTGAGAGGATTTTCCAAAGATAGAACCATCTTTTCCAACATAAGTCATTTATATTAGATTAAAAATGATATCATAAAAATTTTCATTATTGTTGAGTTGAAATAATACATATAAACATAATTGACCACAACATTTAGAATTAATTTCTTGAACTTGAAATGTTTGATAAACACCATTCTGTAAGAATTGTATTACTTCAACAGGTGGTGGCATACCATAACTATCAAAATAATATTTATCCTGACTATTATGAATACAAACCCAATGAGAACCATTCTGTGTGTCTAAATTCATAATAATATTCTTTGTATTCTTATTTATATGTATTAATTCATCTCTCATACAGATTACCACATTATCAATTTTTAGTGTTTTACAATACTTGGCTAGTTCTATATTTGACGTTGTATTCTTTCCAAATTGTTTAAACCATTTATCCATTTATTTATGAGAAAGATACAATCCATTACCCCGTTTAGTTAGTTTAACACCCGCTTGAGCGATAGAGGAAAGCATATCACCAACCAACAATCTAGCTTTATCAGGTAGACTTTCAAGTTTTTGAGCAAAATCTACAATTACACCACTTCCACTAATTTGTTTCTCCAACTCCTTGTTATGTCTTTCCAATTCTTTTTGAGCTTTTAGTTGTGCCTTCCTTTCGTTAGCAGTTTTTACCGCTGCTGAAATACCACCAGTCAATGCTCCCGCCGCACTTAAACCAGCAAATAAAGGAATTAGAAACGGGAGAAATCCTCCTCTTGACTCGTCTATTGAATATTTCTTTAACATAGGTTTCGTCATTTTAATTTTAAGTCATCCAACATCATTTAGTGTTTTTACTTGTGTGTGTGTGAGTAAAACATCAATTCTTACAGCTCCTTTTCTTTGAATTGTATTAACATTAATAATACAAGGCTTTTGATTTTGAATACAAGATGTTAATTTATTAAGATTGATTTGATTAACATATACCCCTACCATTTATTTATGAGAAAAAACCTATGTGATATTAATCATAACACCATTATCTGTATTAATCTGTAATTCTGTTTCCTCCAAAAGCAAACAATAAGCATCAACTTCTTCATTCTCCCCTCTTTCAATGTATAGAGAAGTATCCACTCGATTAGACTTTATAGTTTCCTTTTGAGAACTCAGGTCAATTGCGTAGATTGTATATAAACCTTTAAATGCAACCATATCCAAAATAGGATCATTATTACCATTACTTTCACACACTTTTTGGTAGGACTTGTAGGCTTCCGCATAATCATTTTTTTCCCAATCAATTTCCAATCTATCTCGCGGATAAAATGTGCCATCAAGAGAAACCCGAAGTTGTTTCACCTTAGCATTATCACTCAGCGCATTATTCTTATTAGTACCCTCCTCTCCATCTGGTTTTTTTAAAATGAGCCATAGGTATCGTGGCTTTCCTTCAAGAACACCCAAATTCCAAGTGTAGGTAGTGTGTTCCAGTTTAACGTGTTGACATCTTCTTTTAAGGTATGATACATTTAGCGGTTTCTTTGAGTTAAGTCTTCTATTTAACATCTCCTCCGTTTTAAGATTAGGAGTATATTCATTGATATACCAACACAAATCATTAATAACAAATTTATTATTGTCGCCAAAAGCATTTTCAGCCCCAAAAAGCAATCTATTTACATTATCATTCCTTTGTAGTTGAAATCTAATTTTAAGACCATACAAAACTTTATCATAATCACAAAATCCAAATATACCTTTAAGAGGTACTGCTACGGTAAAACTATTCTCAGCTTTTGCGTCATCATTATACATTGACTTCCTTTGACTATAACCAGGGTCTGTGTTTGTTCCCGTTGACATATCAGGAATAAAGCCTTCAACAGCTCCCTTACCCATTCTATCACCAAACAAATATAGTGTAAATTTCATCATTTCAGATGTAGCAGAGACATAATCAACCGCTTCAACCTCTTGTGTTCCAATATACAGGCGAACACTGTCAAACATTTTCCAGAAGAAATCATTTACGAGTGTAGCATTAGTATTATTCGCAGCCTTAGTGAATTTAAATTTACACAGCAAGAAACTATCAGCTATATTCAAGTAAGTTTGTTGATTATTTATTTCAAAACTTTTTGTTCCGTTTGAATTCCAGTCGGTTCCTGTAATAGCATTTACCTTAAAATAGTCTTCCTTTTTAGTAGAGTTTGAAATGATAATCGTATCATCCAAATCATAGATACTATCAATCGCTTCCATACTTGTATTTATATAGTATTAAAATTGTTGAAACCCTGACCCAAGTATTTTAATGATTTTTTGTCGTTCTTGTGAAGATAGTTGAGTTTTACCTTTTTTAATTTCTTTGATTGCTTGTAATTTATGGGACTCCTTTTGAGCATCTTTTATACTCTTTACAACACCTGCTACATTTCCCATGAGAGAAGCAGTTGAACCAATTAGGTCTTTATGTTTAAGAATGGTTGAACCAATACCCATTAGAGTATCAATTATCCCATCTCCTTTATTTCGAAATTGATGACCCACACCCCGTTGTCTCTTAGGTTTATAGTATCCTTTACCCACATACCTTGTATAGTCTGGTGAAAGGAACATGCCCTCCCCTGTAATTATTTTATATTTTCCCAACTCGTGTTTTCTTACAATAACCATTATTTATTTATTGAAAAACTTCACGTAGGTGAATTCTGATGGATATAATTTCATCATTAAAGGATATCATACGATTATCTTGGTCGGTTATCCTAAAATTTACTCTGTATATGGTTTTTCCTGACACAGGTAAATAGACAAGATTTTTTGGTTCCATATTAAATTTATAACCAATCGGGGTTGAGTATGCACTGAATGAAAATATTGTATTTGTTCTTATTCCATCGTTATAAGCACCATCAATCAAATCACAATGAATTAATACTGAATTTATACCGGAGGATATTTGGATAACATTATCACTGTAAAACGTCCCGTTATTTTCAATCTTTTTTGAAGAGAAACCCAATAGCTCTCTGAACGAATTTTCAATCGTGAAATCAACTTTATAATTATTTTTCAGTTTAATAGTTGATTTTGAAGTGTGTGTTTGAATATCTATTACAATATTTTTTGGTTCATCACCTTTTTCTTTCATAAGGCGAGAGACTTCTGAAGATATTTGAGAAATCTCGTAAGCTCCAGGTGAAACAGTTATAGTTTTGTAGGCAGTGCCTGGATTATAACTAAACTTGTTGTTTTTCTCTGTGATATTAAAAAGGGTATTGTAAGTTTCCATTGACAACAAAGATGCCTCATATGAGGTAAGGGGGTCAAGTTGTAGTGGGTAAGGGAATGAAGCTGTGTAATCGCTCGTTGTGAAATTAAAACTAAGAATTGTGCTTCTCATCTTATTTAATATCTAATAAAATATCTTTGTATTGACATTTATTAATTATTTTCATGTTCATCAACTGATCTAAAATGGCTGAGGATTCATTAAAACAATTGTTGTTTCCAGCCTTCTTACTACCTAATAACAATAATAGCCTATTAACTAATTGTGATGGGTCATTTGGAAGAAAACTAACACCCGAACCAAGCTTACTTAAAGCATCAATAATATGTTTCTCCTTCTCATTCTTCTTACTTTTACCAGCAACAGAAACTCCATAATCAAGTGTATTTAACAACTCAATATATACCCTATCTTCCTCTCTTTCCATATCAAGTGGTTCCTCAAAATATTTTGAACCGCTGAATCCGGGGTTTGTTAGAAGAAACATTAATCTTGGAGTTAATTTAACATTTGGTTGAGTAGAACTCAAGAACATCAATTCATCATTAAATATCAATACCTTTTCTTCCACAAGATGAAACACTGCTGGTTCTTCTGTTGGAATGAGACCTGCTCTGGTTTTTGAACCCGCAGAATATTCATTGTTTTGAAGAGCTTCCACAACATAATTAGGGGGTTGATTTACCTGCTCAAGTTTCCGAAATAATCCCTCGTCATCATATTCTAATTCACCAAGTTCTTGTTTTGTTATCTGACTAAAATCTTTGAGCATTTGAAGTTTTTTCGGAGTAAATTCTACCGTGGGAACTGTAGGGTGTTGAGTTTTCAAAAGTGGTTTAAAGAATTTCTCTTGTTTTCTTTCAAAGGCTTCTTCACCAGTTAGTTTCTGTCTCCGTTTCTTCTTTATCTCTTCCTGTTGTTTAACAACTTTTGAAACTAATTGTTGATGTTCCTTAAACTTTCTTTCTCTTTCTTCAGTATTCATTTTCTGTATTTATTTATTGAAAAATATCATTTAGTATCTCATCTTGTTTCACAACAATATATTTATATTTTCCAATCGTGTGTTTCATATAATTTTCAAATTCTTTTTTACTACATAACGTAGAGCAATTATCTCTCCAAAAATTATTTACATCTATTGAATTTAACTTAAATAAAATAAAAGTATTGGCATTGTTTCTTATTGAGCGTCGAGGGAGTTGAAAATATGATTGACTAAGATATATACAATTACAAGAAGAATGTCTCCCTCTTGTATAGTAGCTATCCATTACTGTTTGGTTTCTCTCATTAACACAATCATCAAAGATGACAAGGTTCTTTTTTGATTTATCTAAATCTTGAGGTGAAGGTATATCATCCGTATTATCACTGAGAATACAAGTTATGGGTTTCGATTTTGATTTCTGTGTATCACAAAATAATTGTATTATATCATCAATATTATAATCATTTAGTTTGTTTTGAAGTTTAAATAAACCGATAATGTCTTCCTTTTTAAGACCCGCATTAAAACCCTGTGAGAGTAGTTGATACTCGGGTTGAAAACTTGACTTTGTAAAAATTATTAAATTATCATAATCTAAAAAATTAGAACCAAGGAGCATCTTTAAAAGTAAACAGGTTTTTCCACATCCGCTTGAACCAACTATTAGACATCTCAATGAATTTGGAATGTTTTTATGGTTATTAAATTTTATCTTATTTTCCCAAACGGGTAAAAAATCATTCATTTATATATTTGGAAAACAAGTTATCCAACTTTTTTTGAGCTATTTGAGAAACTCTATATTTTATCCTGAGTTCGGGTTTAATTTCAAAATAATCCATTATTTTATTTATATAGTATCTTGTATTAACATTTCCATTAAAATTATTTTGAATAATAAATATCATTAAACCCTTATACATTTCCTCAATACAATTAGTCTCTTCCCTTGAAAGAAATGGTGTATTATCATCACAATACTTAACATTCATCTCTCTTATTAATCTTGTAAAGTAATTCATTTTTGGTTCTAATTTAAAAGAGTTATATTTTTTTTTATATTTCTTATTATCATTAATTAAAATTAAATCACAGAAAATACATTGTTTATATGAATCCTCATCATTAAGCCCCACTCTATCACAAGCCGGACAATTCTCTAATTTATCATATGGAGAGTCTGGAAATTCTAAATATCCTTCAGAACTTATCATATTTATGTGGTAAATTTTTACTTAAACTAAACGCAAGTTTATTCATTAATAAATACAATGTTTCAAAGCACAAAAGACAAATTTCAATCAATCTCTACTTCGGTGGAAGATATAGAAAAATATGTCAAAGATGTTAAATTGAACAAAGATAAATATGGAAATTTTTGGGTAAAACCAGTTATGGAAAATAACATGAGCCCCTCTATTTCATTTAAAGGAAGAGCTCTAACTATACCTGGAAAGACATCCATTAAAGTAAATCTAACAAAAGTTTCTCCTCTACTCCTGGCAATTTATTCAAAGCTTGAAAAAGTGATTGACCACGATACTTTGAAAAAGAATGATAAGACCATTAATAATTCTAGAGGAGACATTTGTATTTTCTTTAATAATCCAAAGGGTGTAGATCTAAGTAAAATGAATGATGTTAATATTTCTGGTGAAATGTCATTTCGTTCTATGATAGTTAGAGATTATTTAAAGATAACTTTTGATATAAAAATTGTAGAGATTGAATCTGTTAATGAAAGAAAGTATATAGATATTGATGGGAATATTTTTCTTGCTAATTAAATATGAGTCAATACAGCAGTGAAGATTTTACTATTTCATTGAACTCAGACGATAGTGATGATAGTATTTCATTGAACTTGGACGATGGTGATGATAGTATTTCATTGAACACAGATGATAGTTATGATACTAATAGTTTGTGCTCAAATGATAGTTATGAGAGTAGCTTTATTGATGACTCTGAGTATGATTCTGAGTATTCATGTGATAGTTATGACTTAGATGATTCTGAGTGAAAAAGTGTTTTAGTTTAAGCACAGCGATATATATAAAACGGAGCTGTAAAGCTCAAAAGTGTTTTATTTTAAGCACAGTGATATATATAAAACACCACGTTTTCTCACGCTATAAATATGGTTTATTGTGATACTTGCGAGAAGTAAGTAAAATATTATAAACAACATATTCTCACCGCAAAACATACATACAACATTTTAAACAAACTTTCCCCTCTTCCACCTGAAACAAAACACTGTTCTACATGTAATAAAAATATCCTCAAGAAAGGCTTCAAAATACATCTTAAAACAAATCTACATTTATCAAATTTTATCACAACTAAAAACTCTGATGGAGCATTCAAAGGACATATTAAAATAAGAGTCTTTAACTTCAAACCTCCTGAACCAGAGTCTATAGTTGATGCTGTAGAAATAGTTAAACCTGCTGTTCAAACGTTGATTGAAAAAACACTAAAGGAAATGAAACCACTTAAATTTTATATGGGAGTAAAATTAGAAATGACAAAGGATGAAGGAGTTATAGATGCACCATACATGAGAACTGAGCCACACTTTATATCTTCATATCAAGATTTTAAAACATCAGGAGTCTATGATGAACTTATTAAACAAGAGCAAGATGTGGATAATTCAATCGTAGGAAGTGGATTCAATATAGGAAAAATTATTTACATAGACATTCATATTCTTAAATCAGATCCTCTAAAAGCTTCTTCTTACATTGATTTACCCAGTGTTATCAAAAATAGAAAAGCAGTTATCAATATCAAAAATAAAGACAATAAATGTTTTCTCTGGTCTATTTTAGCACACTTACATCCTCCACATTTTCATGATGAAAGAGTATCTCATTATAAAAAATATGAGAATACATTAAATACGAAAGATCTAAAGTTTCCGATGACTTTAAATGATATTCCTAAATTTGAAAAGATGAATAATTTATCAGTTAATGTTTATGGTCTAACAGAAACAAACAACATTCAGGTTTTAAAGCTTTCTGACAATTGTAAACAAACTCATATTAATCTTCTATATTTTAATTCAGACGAAAATTCACATTATACATACATCAAAGATATTGCTAAATTAATAAAACCACAAGTCTGTAAGAGAACAAATAAAATATATATTTGTTTGCGTTGTCTTAACTTCTTCAATTCACAAGAAAGATTAGATAAACATTCAAATTATTGTGGCGAACATAAATCAACGGTAATCAATATGCCTAAAGAAGGCTCAAAGATCACATTCAAAGATGAAAATAAAAAGATCAAACATCCATTTGTTATATATGCTGATTTTGAAAGTATTTTAGAAAAAATTGATACTGCTTCTCAAGATCCAAAAGAATCATACACAAATAAATATCAAAAACATACTCCTTGTGGTTTTTGTTATTATATCAAATCATCCGTTGGTGATAAATATAACAAGTTAGAGATGTATAGAGGCTCAAATACCCCAGAGGAGTTTGTGAAACGACTAGAAAAAGACTGTGTTCGATTAACCAAGATAATGAGAGAAACCAATAAACCAATGTCCTTAACAAGTAAAGAAAAAAGGGAATTTATAAAAAACAATGTCTGTCATATTTGTGAGGAGAAAATTGGTAAAGGTCTAAAGGTTAGAGACCATTGTCATCTCACTGGTAAATATAGAGGTCCGGCTCATCAAAGTTGTAATATTAATTATCAACTCCCCTCTTTCATTCCTGTCTTTCTTCATAACAACGCTCATTATGATACACATCTATTTATCAAGGAACTCTCAAAGACTTCTGGAAGTATCTCAGCAATTCCAAACACGGATCAGAAATACATTTCATTCACAAAAACAATTCACACATCTCCTATTACTCATATCAGATTTCTTGATACATTTAAATTCATGGCAAGTCCATTGGTTAACTTGGTTCAAAATCTAAAAGAGTTTCCATGTCTTTCAGAGTATTTTTTAGATAAAGATTTTCTAACACAAAAGGGAATTTACCCCTATGACTATATGGACTCATTTGAGAGATTCAATGAAACACAACTTCCTTCAAAAGAAAATTTCTATAACAAATTAAATAATAGTCATATATCTGATAAAGATTATGTACACGCACAAAATGTTTGGGAAAAATATAACATCAAGAATCTTGGCGAGTATCACGATTTGTATCTCAAAACTGATGTGCTTTTATTGGCCGATGTATTTGAAGCCTTTAGATCTGTTTGTCGCACTGGATATGGATTGGATCCTGCTCACTACTACACAGCACCTGGATTGGCCTGGAGTGCGATGTTGAAAATGACAAAACAAGATTTGGATTTGATAACCGATGTTGATATGCTTTTGATGATTGAAAAGGCAAAAAGAGGTGGAATTTCACAAGTCTGCTCGAGTAGATACGCAAAAGCAAATAACAAATATCTTCCAAATTATGATCCAACGAAAGAGAGTTCTTACTTGATGTACTATGACGCGAACAACCTGTATGGCTGGGCAATGTCTCAGGCTCTTCCTTATGGAAAACTTAGATGGGTAAAGGAAAAAGACTACAAAAACGTTTTACAAGATGTATGTATCTCTACACAAAAAGAATTGGATGAAGAAAAAGTTGGTTATTATTTTGAAATTGATTTCAAATATCCAGAGGAACTCCATAACCTACACAAAGATCTCCCATTTGCTTGTGAGAAAGCAAGTCCAAAGAAAGAATGGTTGAGTGATTATCAACGATCGTTTGATATAGGTGAATCAACAGAAAAATTACTTACTACATTATATAACAAGAAAAATTATGTTCTACACCAAAGAAATTTGCGACAATATTTATCAAAAGGTCTAAGAGTAGAGAAGATCCATAGGGTTCTAAAGTTCAATCAAAGTCATTGGTTAAAGGGGTACATTGATTTTAATACACAAAGAAGAACAGAGTCAAAAACAGATTTTGAGAAAGACTTTTATAAATTGATGAATAATGCAGTCTTTGGTAAGACTATGGAGAATGTGAGGAAAAGACAAAATATCAGACTATCAACATCTTGGGAACAAGCATCAAAATTAATTAATAGACCGAGTTTTACTCGAGCTGAGGTCTTTACTGAGAACTTTTGTGCGATCCATTTGATTAAAGAGAGTATTGAAATGAACAAACCTATTTATATTGGAACAACAATTCTTGATTTATCAAAGTCATTAATGTATGATTACTTTTATAATAACTTGAGGAAGAAATATCAAAATGATGTTAATCTACTTTATATGGATACAGATAGTTTTATTTTGAAAATTAATACCAACGATGTTTATTCAGACATGAAAAGAGACATTAATATCTATGACACGAGTAATTACAGTCCAGAGAGTGAGTTGTTCTCTTCTAAAAATAAAAAGGTGATTGGAAAGTTCAAGGATGAATTAGGAGGAAATGTTATGAGTGAATTTGTGGGATTGAGGTCAAAGGCTTATGCTTATAAATACATTGTGAATAACGTTGAAAAGACTGATAAGAAGTTAAAAGGTGTAAAGAAAAATGTTATTAAAGAAACAATAAACTTTAAGGATTATTATAACTGTTTAACAACAAAGAAAGAAGAGTTTAGAAAGATTAATGGAATAAGAAGTTATAAACATCAATTATATTCAGAAGAGATAAATAAGAAAGCATTGGGGGCTTTTGATGATAAGAGGTTTATTTTAGAAAATGGAATTGATAGTCTCCCTTATGGTTATATAAGTATATAAGTGATAAGATATATATATAAGTGATAAGATATATATATAAGTGATAAGATATACATAAGTGATAAGATATATATAAGTGATAAGATATATATAAGTGATAAGTTAAAAAGGGGGGGGGGGGTTGGGGATTTTAACGGGCTACCGCCGCCTTTTTTACTATTATATAAATGATAGAACCAAGTATCAACCAGACTAAAGAGTGGAGGTGTAATCAACCTTGGTATATAAATGGAAAACATAATGAATGTGAAAAATATCAAATAGGTATAATTGAAAAGGCAACTGGTAAAAAAGTTCACAAAACAAATAAGAGAATTAATTTAAATACCGGTGAATTGGGTAAAAAAGATGGAAATATTTTTGAGTGGACGGAAAACTTTGATGGTTGTCAGGAAAATATATACTTTAATTTAAAAATGGTATGTGGCACTGGAGGCGCTCAAGCAAGAACATTGAGGGAGGTTTACCATTTTATCTTAGCTCAGTTAAAATATCTTAATAAAGAACCAAACTCAAACATATTTTTTGTTAATATATTAGATGGTGAAGAGAGTTGTAGGAGAATTAAATTATTTCCCACGCATAAACAAATATTTGTAGGGTCGTTGTTTGAGTGGGTTATATTCACCAGATGATATTAAGAGTAAAAGGTTAAAAGGTCCATGAGGTCAGAAGGATCACAGGTGTTTAAGTGGTCTAATGAATAAGGATAACATGTCAAAAGGTTAGAAGGTTCGTAAAGAACAGGGTGAGAGAAATATAGGTGTTTAGGGGCAATGAGGGAGGGAAAGAATTAATATGGAAGTGAATGGGTCAATGTTTGAGTGGGTCAAAGATTAATCTGCCAGATGATATGTAGAAGAAGGATGATAGGTCTATAAGAGAAAACAAATATTTGTAGTGTTTGAGTGGTCTAATGAACAACATTAAGGATAGGTACTACAGACAAAAGGTTCATAAAGATGAGGGTGGGAGAAATAGAGGTGTTTATGATTTTTGAAAAAGACAAGGGGGTAAATGACATTAGATAGGGATTTCACATGTTAAACGGAGGTGTCCCAGAAGCAACATTATTACACTACTTGTGTTAGTGTTGAAAAACCACTTTTCGCACTTGTGTTGGTGCAGGAAACCACTTTTGCACTTGTATTGGTGTGGAAAAAATACTTTTCACACTTGTGTTAGTGTTGAAAACCCACTTTTCGCACTTGTGTTAGTGTTGAAAAACCACTTTTCGCACTTGTGTTGGTGTGGAAAAAACACTTTTTGCACTTGTGATTGTGTTGAAAAACCACTTTTCGCACTTGTGTTAGTGTTGAAAAACCACTTTTCGCACTTGTGTTGGTGAAGGAAACCACTTTTGCACTTGTATTAGTGTGGAAAAACCACTTTTCGCACTTGTGATAGTGTTGAAGAACCACTTTTCGCACTTGTTTTAGTGTTGAAAAACCACTTTTCGCACTTGTGTTGGTGCAGGAAACCACTTTTGCACTTGTATTAGTGTGGAAAAAACACTTTTTGCACTTGTGATAGTGTTGAAAAACACTTTTTGCACTTGTGATAGTGTTGAAAAACCACTTTTCGCACTTGTGTTAGTGTTGAAAAAACACTTTTCGCACTTGTGTTGGTGCAGGAAACCACTTTTGCACTTGTATTAGTGTGGAAAACCACTTTTCGCACATGTGTTAGTGTTGAAAAACAACTTTTCGCACTTGTGTTAGTGTTGAAAAAACACTTTTCGCACTTGTGTTGGTGCAGGAAACCACTTTTGCACTTGTATTAGTGTGGAAAACCACTTTTCGCACATGTGTTAGTGTTGAAAAACAACTTTTCGCACTTGTGTTGGTGTTGAAAAACCACTTTTCGCACTTGTGTTAGTGTTGAAAAACCACTTTTCGCACTTGTGTTGGTGCAGGAAACCACTTTTGCACTTGTATTAGTGTGGAAAAAACACTTTTTGCACTTGTGATAGTGTTGAAAAACCACTTTTCGCACTTGTGTTAGTGTTGAAAAACCACTTTTCGCACTTGTGTTAGTGTTGAAAAACCACTTTTCGCACTTGTGTTAGTGTTGAAAAACCACTTTTCGCACTTGTGTTGGTGCAGGAAACCACTTTTGCACTTGTATTAGTGTGGAAAAAACACTTTTCGCACTTGTGTTAGTGTTGAAAACCCACTTTTCGCACTTGTGTTAGTGTTGAAAAACCACTTTTCGCACTTGTGTTGGTGCAGGAAACCACTTTTGCACTTGTATTAGTGTGGCAAAACCACTTTTCGCACTTGTGTTAGTGTTGAAAAACCACTTTTCGCACTTGTGTTAGTGTTGAAAAACCACTTTTCGCACTTGTGTTGGTGCAGGAAACCACTTTTGCACTTGTATTAGTGTGGAAAAAACACTTTTTACACTTGTGATAGTGTTGAAAAACCACTTTTCGCACTTGTGTTAGTGTTGAAAAACCACTTTTCGCACTTGTGTTAGTGTTGAAGAACCACTTTTCGCACTTGTGTTGGTGCAGGAAACCACTTTTGCACTTGTATTAGTGTGGAAAAAACACTTTTTGCACTTGTGATAGTGTTGAAAAACTACTTTTCGCACTTGTGTTAGTGTTGAAAAACCACTTTTAGCACTTGTGTTGGTGAAGGAAACCACTTTTGCACTTGTATTAGTGTGGAAAAACCACTTTTCTCACTTGTGTTAGTGTTGAAAAACCACTTTTTGCACTTGTGTTAGTGTTGAAAAACCGCTTTTTGCACTTGTGTTGGTGCAGGAAACCACTTTTGCACTTGTATTAGTGTGGAAAAAACACTTTTTGCACTTGTGATGGTGTTGAAAAACCACTTTTCGCACTTGTGTTAGTGTTGAAAAAACACATTTCGCACTTGTGTTTGTGTTGAAAAACCACTTTTCGCACTTGTGTTGGTGCAGGAAACCACTTTTGCACTTGTATTAGTGTGGAAAAACCACTTTTCTCACTTGTGTTAGTGTTGAAAAACCACTTTTTGCACTTGTGTTAGTGTTGAAAAACCGCTTTTTGCACTTGTGTTGGTGCAGGAAACCACTTTTGCACTTGTATTAGTGTGGAAAAAACACTTTTTGCACTTGTGATGGTGTTGAAAAACCACTTTTCGCACTTGTGTTAGTGTTGAAAAACCACTTTTCGCACTTGTGTTAGTGTTGAAAAACCACTTTTCTCACTTGTGTTGGTGCAGGAAATCACTTTTGCACTTGTATTAGTGTGGAAAAAACACTTTTTGCACTTGTGATAGTGTTGAAAAACCACTTTTCGCACTTGTGTTAGTGTTCAAAAACCACTTTTCGCACTTGTGTTGGTGCAGGAAACCACTTTTGCACTTGTATTGGTGTGGAAAAAACACTTTTCACACTTTTGTTAGTGTTGAAAACCCACTTTTCGCACTTGTGTTGGTGTTGAAAAACCACTTTTCGCACTTGTGTTGGTGCAGGAAACCACTTTTGCACTTGTATTAGTGTGGAAAAAACACTTTTTGCACTTGTGATAGTGTTGAAAAACCACTTTTCGCACTTGTTTTAGTGTTGAAAAACCACTTTTCGCACTTGTGTTGGTGCAGGAAATCACTTTTGCACTTGTACTAGTGTGGAAAAAACACTTTTTGCACTTGTGATAGTGTTGAAAAACCACTTTTCGCACTTGTGTTAGTGTTGAAAAACCACTTTTCGCACTTGTGTTGGTGCAGGAAACCACTTTTGCACTTGTATTGGTGTGGAAAAAACACTTTTCACACTTGTGTTAGTGTTGAAAACCCACTTTTCGCACTTGTGTTAGTGTTGAAAAACCACTTTTCGCACTTGTGTTGGTGCAGGAAACCACTTTTACACTTGTATTAGTGTGGAAAAAACACTTTTTGCACTTGTGATAGTGTTGAAAAACTACTTTTCGCACTTGTGTTAGTGTTGAAAAACCACTTTTAGCACTTGTGTTGGTGAAGGAAACCACTTTTGCACTTGTATTAGTGTGGAAAAACCACTTTTCTCACTTGTGTTAGTGTTGAAAAACCACTTTTCGCACTTGTGTTGGTGTGGAAAAAACACTTTTTGCACTTGTGATAGTGTTGAAAAACCACTTTTCGCACTTGTGTTAGTGTTGAAAAACCACTTTTCGCACTTGTGTTGGTGAAGGAAACCACTTTTGCACTTGTATTAGTGTGGAAAAACCACTTTTCGCACTTGTGATAGTGTTGAAGAACCACTTTTCGCACTTCTTTTAGTGTTGAAAAACCACTTTTCGCACTTGTGTTGGTGCAGGAAACCACTTTTGCACTTGTATTAGTGTGGAAAAAACACTTTTTGCACTTGTGATAGTGTTGAAAAACCACTTTTCGCACTTGTGTTAGTGTTGGAAAACCACTTTTCGCACTTGTGTTAGTGTTGAAAAAACACTTTTCGCACTTGTGTTGGTGCAGGAAACCACTTTTGCACTTGTATTAGTGTGGAAAACCACTTTTCGCACATGTGTTAGTGTTGAAAAACAACTTTTCGCACTTGTGTTGGTGTTGAAAAACCACTTTTCGCACTTGTGTTGGTGCAGGAAACCACTTTTGCACTTGTATTAGTGTGGAAAAAACACTTTTCGCAATTGTGTTAGTGTTGAAAAACCACTTTTTGCACTTGTGTTAGTGTTGAAAAACCACTTTTCGCACTTGTGTTGGTGCAGGAAACCACTTTTGCACTTGTATTAGTGTGGAAAAAACACTTTTTGCACTTGTGATAGTGTTGAAAAACCACTTTTCGCACTTGTGTTAGTGTTGAAAAACCACTTTTCGCACTTGTGTTAGTGTTGAAAAACCACTTTTCGCACTTGTGTTAGTGTTGAAAAACCACTTTTCGCACTTGTGTTGGTGCAGGAAACCACTTTTGCACTTGTATTAGTGTGGAAAAAACACTTTTCGCACTTGTGTTAGTGTTGAAAACCCACTTTTCGCACTTGTGTTAGTGTTGAAAAACCACTTTTCGCACTTGTGTTGGTGCAGGAAACCACTTTTGCACTTGTATTAGTGTGGCAAAACCACTTTTCGCACTTGTGTTAGTGCTGAAAAACCACTTTTCGCACTTGTGTTAGTGTTGAAAAACCACTTTTCGCACTTGTGTTGGTGCAGGAAACCACTTTTGCACTTGTATTAGTGTGGAAAAAACACTTTTTACACTTGTGATAGTGTTGAAAAACCACTTTTCGCACTTGTGTTAGTGTTGAAAAACCACTTTTCGCACTTGTGTTAGTGTTGAAAAACCACTTTTCGCACTTGTGTTGGTGCAGGAAACCACTTTTGCACTTGTATTAGTGTGGAAAAAACACTTTTTGCACTTGTGATAGTGTTGAAAAACCACTTTTCGCACTTGTGTTAGTGTTGAAAAACCACTTTTCGCACTTGTGTTAGTGTTGAAAAACCACTTTTCGCACTTGTGTTGGTGCAGGAAACCACTTTTGCCCTTGTATTAGTGTGGAAAAAACACTTTTTGCACTTGTGATAGTGTTGAAAAACCACTTTTCGCACTTGTGTTAGTGTTGAAAAACCACTTTTAGCACTTGTGTTGGTGAAGGAAACCACTTTTGCACTTGTATTAGTGTGGAAAACCACTTTTCTCACTTGTGTTAGTGTTGAAAAACCACTTTTTGCACTTGTGTTAGTGTTGAAAAACCGCTTTTCGCACTTGTGTTGGTGCAGGAAACCACTTTTGCACTTGTATTAGTGTGGAAAAAACACTTTTTGCACTTGTGATGGTGTTGAAAAACCACTTTTCGCACTTGTGTTAGTGTTGAAAAAACACATTTCGCACTTGTGTTTGTGTTGAAAAACCACTTTTCGCACTTGTGTTGGTGCAGGAAACCACTTTTGCACTTGTATTAGTGTGGAAAAACCACTTTTCGCACTTGTGATAGTGTTGAAGAACCACTTTTCGCACTTGTTTTAGTGTTGAAAAACCACTTTTCGCACTTGTGTTGGTGCAGGAAACCACTTTTGCACTTGTATTAGTGTGGAAAAAACACTTTTTGCACTTGTGATAGTGTTGAAAAACACTTTTTGCACTTGTGATAGTGTTGAAAAACCACTTTTCGCACTTGTGTTAGTGTTGAAAAAACACTTTTCGCACTTGTGTTGGTGCAGGAAACCACTTTTGCACTTGTATTAGTGTGGAAAACCACTTTTCGCACATGTGTTAGTGTTGAAAAACAACTTTTCGCACTTGTGTTAGTGTTGAAAAAACACTTTTCGCACTTGTGTTGGTGCAGGAAACCACTTTTGCACTTGTATTAGTGTGGAAAACCACTTTTCGCACATGTGTTAGTGTTGAAAAACAACTTTTCGCACTTGTGTTGGTGTTGAAAAACCACTTTTCGCACTTGTGTTAGTGTTGAAAAACCACTTTTCGCACTTGTGTTGGTGCAGGAAACCACTTTTGCACTTGTATTAGTGTGGAAAAAACACTTTTTGCACTTGTGATAGTGTTGAAAAACCACTTTTCGCACTTGTGTTAGTGTTGAAAAACCACTTTTCGCACTTGTGTTAGTGTTGAAAAACCACTTTTCGCACTTGTGTTAGTGTTGAAAAACCACTTTTCGCACTTGTGTTGGTGCAGGAAACCACTTTTGCACTTGTATTAGTGTGGAAAAAACACTTTTCGCACTTGTGTTAGTGTTGAAAACCCACTTTTCGCACTTGTGTTAGTGTTGAAAAACCACTTTTCGCACTTGTGTTGGTGCAGGAAACCACTTTTGCACTTGTATTAGTGTGGCAAAACCACTTTTCGCACTTGTGTTAGTGTTGAAAAACCACTTTTCGCACTTGTGTTAGTGTTGAAAAACCACTTTTCGCACTTGTGTTGGTGCAGGAAACCACTTTTGCACTTGTATTAGTGTGGAAAAAACACTTTTTACACTTGTGATAGTGTTGAAAAACCACTTTTCGCACTTGTGTTAGTGTTGAAAAACCACTTTTCGCACTTGTGTTAGTGTTGAAGAACCACTTTTCGCACTTGTGTTGGTGCAGGAAACCACTTTTGCACTTGTATTAGTGTGGAAAAAACACTTTTTGCACTTGTGATAGTGTTGAAAAACCACTTTTCGCACTTGTGTTAGTGTTGAAAAACCACTTTTAGCACTTGTGTTGGTGAAGGAAACCACTTTTGCACTTGTATTAGTGTGGAAAAACCACTTTTCTCACTTGTGTTAGTGTTGAAAAACCACTTTTTGCACTTGTGTTAGTGTTGAAAAACCGCTTTTTGCACTTGTGTTGGTGCAGGAAACCACTTTTGCACTTGTATTAGTGTGGAAAAAACACTTTTTGCACTTGTGATGGTGTTGAAAAACCACTTTTCGCACTTGTGTTAGTGTTGAAAAAACACATTTCGCACTTGTGTTTGTGTTGAAAAACCACTTTTCGCACTTGTGTTGGTGTTGAAAAACCACTTTTCGCACTTGTGTTAGTGTTGAAAAAACACATTTCGCACTTGTGTTTGTGTTGAAAAACCACTTTTCGCACTTGTGTTGGTGCAGGAAACCACTTTTGCACTTGTATTAGTGTGGAAAAAACACTTTTTGCACTTGTGTTAGTGTTGAAAAACCACTTTTCGCACTTGTGTTGGTGCAGGAAACCACTTTTGCACTTGTATTAGTGTGGAAAAACCACTTTTCACACTTGTGTTAGTTTTGAAAAACCACTTTTCGCACTTGTGTTAGTGTGGAAAAAACACTTTTTGCACTTGTGATAGTGTTGAAAAACCACTTTTCGCACTTGTGTTAGTGTTGAAAAACCACTTTTCGCACTTGTGTTGGTGCAGGAAACCACTTTTGCACTTGTATTAGTGTGGAAAAAACACTTTTTGCACTTGTGATAGTGTTGAAAAACTACTTTTCGCACTTGTGTTAGTGTTGAAAAACCACTTTTCGCACTTGTGTTAGTGTTGAAAAACCACTTTTCGCACTTGTGTTAGTGTTGAAAAACCACTTTTCGCACTTGTGTTGGTGCAGGAAACCACTTTTGCACTTGTATTAGTGTGGAAAAAACACTTTCCGCACTTGTGTTAGTGTTGAAAACCCACTTTTCGCACTTGTGTTAGTGTTGAAAAACCACTTTTCGCACTTGTGTTCGTGCAGGAAACCACTTTTGCACTTGTATTAGTGTGGCAAAACCACTTTTCGCACTTGTGTTAGTGTTGAAAAACCACTTTTCGCACTTGTGTTAGTGTTGAAAAACCACTTTTCGCACTTGTGTTGGTGCAGGAAACCACTTTTGCACTTGTATTAGTGTGGAAAAAACACTTTTTACACTTGTGATAGTGTTGAAAAACCACTTTTCGCACTTGTGTTAGTGTTGAAAACCCACTTTTCGCACTTGTGTTAGTGTTGAAAAACCACTTTTCGCACTTGTGTTGGTGTGGAAAAAACACTTTTTGCACTTGTGATAGTGTTGAAAAACCACTTTTCGCACTTGTGTTAGTGTTGAAAAACCACTTTTCGCACTTGTGTTGGTGAAGGAAACCACTTTTGCACTTGTATTAGTGTGGAAAAACCACTTTTCGCACTTGTGATAGTGTTGAAGAACCACTTTTCGCACTTGTTTTAGTGTTGAAAAACCACTTTTCGCACTTGTGTTGGTGCAGGAAACCACTTTTGCACTTGTATTAGTGTGGAAAAAACACTTTTTGCACTTGTGATAGTGTTGAAAAACCACTTTTCGCACTTGTGTTAGTGTTGGAAAACCACTTTTCGCACTTGTGTTAGTGTTGAAAAAACACTTTTCGCACTTGTGTTGGTGCAGGAAACCACTTTTGCACTTGTATTAGTGTGGAAAACCACTTTTCGCACATGTGTTAGTGTTGAAAAACAACTTTTCGCACTTGTGTTGGTGTTGAAAAACCACTTTTCGCACTTGTGTTGGTGCAGGAAACCACTTTTGCACTTGTATTAGTGTGGAAAAAACACTTTTCGCAATTGTGTTAGTGTTGAAAAACCACTTTTTGCACTTGTGTTAGTGTTGAAAAACCACTTTTCGCACTTGTGTTGGTGCAGGAAACCACTTTTGCACTTGTATTAGTGTGGAAAAAACACTTTTTGCACTTGTGATAGTGTTGAAAAACCACTTTTCGCACTTGTGTTAGTGTTGAAAAACCACTTTTCACACTTGTGTTAGTGTTGAAAAACCACTTTTCGCACTTGTGTTAGTGTTGAAAAACCACTTTTCGCACTTGTGTTGGTGCAGGAAACCACTTTTGCACTTGTATTAGTGTGGAAAAAACACTTTTCGCACTTGTGTTAGTGTTGAAAACCCACTTTTCGCACTTGTGTTAGTGTTGAAAAACCACTTTTCGCACTTGTGTTGGTGCAGGAAACCACTTTTGCACTTGTATTAGTGTGGCAAAACCACTTTTCGCACTTGTGTTAGTGCTGAAAAACCACTTTTCGCACTTGTGTTAGTGTTGAAAAACCACTTTTCGCACTTGTGTTGGTGCAGGAAACCACTTTTGCACTTGTATTAGTGTGGAAAAAACACTTTTTACACTTGTGATAGTGTTGAAAAACCACTTTTCGCACTTGTGTTAGTGTTGAAAAACCACTTTTCGCACTTGTGTTAGTGTTGAAAAACCACTTTTCGCACTTGTGTTGGTGCAGGAAACCACTTTTGCACTTGTATTAGTGTGGAAAAAACACTTTTTGCACTTGTGATAGTGTTGAAAAACCACTTTTCGCACTTGTGTTAGTGTTGAAAAACCACTTTTCGCACTTGTGTTAGTGTTGAAAAACCACTTTTCGCACTTGTGTTAGTGTTGAAAAACCACTTTTCGCACTTGTGTTGGTGCAGGAAACCACTTTTGCACTTGTATTAGTGTGGAAAAAACACTTTTCGCACTTGTGTTAGTGTTGAAAAACCACTTTTCGCACTTGTGTTGGTGCAGGAAACCACTTTTGCACTTGTATTAGTGTGGCAAAACCACTTTTCGCACTTGTGTTAGTGCTGAAAAACCACTTTTCGCACTTGTGTTAGTGTTGAAAAACCACTTTTCGCACTTGTGTTGGTGCAGGAAACCACTTTTGCACTTGTATTAGTGTGGAAAAAACACTTTTTACACTTGTGATAGTGTTGAAAAACCACTTTTCGCACTTGTGTTAGTGTTGAAAAACCACTTTTCGCACTTGTGTTAGTGTTGAAAAACCACTTTTCGCACTTGTGTTGGTGCAGGAAACCACTTTTGCACTTGTATTAGTGTGGAAAAAACACTTTTTGCACTTGTGATAGTGTTGAAAAACCACTTTTCGCACTTGTGTTAGTGTTGAAAAACCACTTTTCGCACTTGTGTTAGTGTTGAAAAACCACTTTTCGCACTTGTGTTGGTGCAGGAAACCACTTTTGCCCTTGTATTAGTGTGGAAAAAACACTTTTTGCACTTGTATTAGTGTGGAAAAACCACTTTTCTCACTTGTGTTAGTGTTGAAAAACCACTTTTTGCACTTGTGTTAGTGTTGAAAAACCGCTTTTTGCACTTGTGTTGGTGCAGGAAACCACTTTTGCACTTGTATTAGTGTGGAAAAAACACTTTTTGCACTTGTGATGGTGTTGAAAAACCACTTTTCGCACTTGTGTTAGTGTTGAAAAAACACATTTCGCACTTGTGTTTGTGTTGAAAAACCACTTTTCGCACTTGTGTTGGTGCAGGAAACCACTTTTGCACTTGTATTAGTGTGGAAAAAACACTTTTTGCACTTGTGATAGTGTTGAAAAACCACTTTTCGCACTTGTGTTAGTGTTGAAAAACCACTTTTCGCACTTGTGTTGGTGCAGGAAACCACTTTTGCACTTGTATTAGTGTGGAAAAACCACTTTTCACACTTGTGTTAGTTTTGAAAAACCACTTTTCGCACTTGTATTAGTGTGGAAAAAACACTTTTTGCACTTGTGATAGTGTTGAAAAACCACTTTTCGCACTTGTGTTAGTGTTGAAAAACCACTTTTCGCACTTGTGTTGGTGCAGGAAACCACTTTTGCACTTGTATTAGTGTGGAAAAAACACTTTTTGCACTTGTGATAGTGTTGAAAAACTACTTTTCGCACTTGTGTTAGTGTTGAAAAACCCTTTTCGCACTTGTGTTAGTGTTGAAAAACCACTTTTCGCACTTGTGTTAGTGTTGAAAAACCACTTTTCGCACTTGTGTTGGTGCAGGAAACCACTTTTGCACTTGTATTAGTGTGGAAAAAACACTTTCCGCACTTGTGTTAGTGTTGAAAACCCACTTTTCGCACTTGTGTTAGTGTTGAAAAACCACTTTTCGCACTTGTGTTGGTGCAGGAAACCACTTTTGCACTTGTATTAGTGTGGCAAAACCACTTTTCGCACTTGTGTTAGTGTTGAAAAACCACTTTTCGCACTTGTGTTAGTGTTGAAAAACCACTTTTCGCACTTGTGTTGGTGCAGGAAACCACTTTTGCACTTGTATTAGTGTGGAAAAAACACTTTTTACACTTGTGATAGTGTTGAAAAACCACTTTTCGCACTTGTGTTAGTGTTGAAAACCCACTTTTCGCACTTGTGTTAGTGTTGAAAAACCACTTTTCGCACTTGTGTTGGTGTGGAAAAAACACTTTTTGCACTTGTGATAGTGTTGAAAAACCACTTTTCGCACTTGTGTTAGTGTTGAAAAACCACTTTTCGCACTTGTGTTGGTGAAGGAACCCACTTTTGCACTTGTATTAGTGTGGAAAAACCACTTTTCGCACTTGTGATAGTGTTGAAGAACCACTTTTCGCACTTGTTTTAGTGTTGAAAAACCACTTTTCGCACTTGTGTTGGTGCAGGAAACCACTTTTGCACTTGTATTAGTGTGGAAAAAACACTTTTTGCACTTGTGATAGTGTTGAAAAACCACTTTTCGCACTTGTGTTAGTGTTGGAAAACCACTTTTCGCACTTGTGTTAGTGTTGAAAAAACACTTTTCGCACTTGTGTTGGTGCAGGAAACCACTTTTGCACTTGTATTAGTGTGGAAAACCACTTTTCGCACATGTGTTAGTGTTGAAAAACAACTTTTCGCACTTGTGTTGGTGTTGAAAAACCACTTTTCGCACTTGTGTTGGTGCAGGAAACCACTTTTGCACTTGTATTAGTGTGGAAAAAACACTTTTCGCAATTGTGTTAGTGTTGAAAAACCACTTTTTGCACTTGTGTTAGTGTTGAAAAACCACTTTTCGCACTTGTGTTGGTGCAGGAAACCACTTTTGCACTTGTATTAGTGTGGAAAAAACACTTTTTGCACTTGTGATAGTGTTGAAAAACCACTTTTCGCACTTGTGTTAGTGTTGAAAAACCACTTTTCGCACTTGTGTTAGTGTTGAAAAACCACTTTTCGCACTTGTGTTAGTGTTGAAAAACCACTTTTAGCACTTGTGTTGGTGAAGGAAACCACTTTTGCACTTGTATTAGTGTGGAAAACCACTTTTCTCACTTGTGTTAGTGTTGAAAAACCACTTTTTGCACTTGTGTTAGTGTTGAAAAACCGCTTTTCGCACTTGTGTTGGTGCAGGAAACCACTTTTGCACTTGTATTAGTGTGGAAAAAACACTTTTTGCACTTGTGATGGTGTTGAAAAACCACTTTTCGCACTTGTGTTAGTGTTGAAAAAACACATTTCGCACTTGTGTTTGTGTTGAAAAACCACTTTTCGCACTTGTGTTGGTGCAGGAAACCACTTTTGCACTTGTATTAGTGTGGAAAAAACACTTTTCACACTTGTGTTAGTTTTGAAAAACCACTTTTCGCACTTGTATTAGTGTGGAAAAAACACTTTTTGCACTTGTGTTAATGTTGAAAAAACACATTTCGCACTTGTGTTTGTGTTGAAAAACCACTTTTCGCACTTGTGTTGGTGCAGGAAACCACTTTTGCACTTGTATTAGTGTGGAAAAACCACTTTTCACACTTGTGTTAGTTTTGAAAAACCACTTTTCGCACTTGTATTAGTGTGGAAAAAACACTTTTTGCACTTGTGATAGTGTTGAAAAACCACTTTTCGCACTTGTGTTAGTGTTGAAAAACCAGTTTTCGCACTTGTGTTGGTGCAGGAAACCACTTTTGCACTTGTATTAGTGTGGAAAAAACACTTTTTGCACTTGTGATAGTGTTGAAAAACCACTTTTCGCACTTGTATTAGTGTGGAAAAAACACTTTTTGCACTTGTGTTAGTGTTGAAAAACCACTTTTCGCACTTGTGTTGGTGCAGGAAACCACTTTTGCACTTGTATTAGTGTGGAAAAAACACTTTTTACACTTGTGATAGTGTTGAAAAACCACTTTTCGCACTTGTGTTAGTGTTGAAAACCCACTTTTCGCACTTGTGTTAGTGTTGAAAAACCACTTTTCGCACTTGTGTTGGTGTGGAAAAAACACTTTTTGCACTTGTGATAGTGTTGAAAAACCACTTTTCGCACTTGTGTTAGTGTTGAAAAACCACTTTTCGCACTTGTGTTGGTGAAGGAAACCACTTTTGCACTTGTATTAGTGTGGAAAAACCACTTTTCGCACTTGTGATAGTGTTGAAGAACCACTTTTCGCACTTGTTTTAGTGTTGAAAAACCACTTTTCGCACTTGTGTTGGTGCAGGAAACCACTTTTGCACTTGTATTAGTGTGGAAAAAACACTTTTTGCACTTGTGATAGTGTTGAAAAACCACTTTTCGCACTTGTGTTATTGTTGGAAAACCACTTTTCGCACTTGTGTTAGTGTTGAAAAAACACTTTTCGCACTTGTGTTGGTGCAGGAAACCACTTTTGCACTTGTATTAGTGTGGAAAACCACTTTTCGCACATGTGTTAGTGTTGAAAAACAACTTTTCGCACTTGTGTTGGTGTTGAAAAACCACTTTTCGCACTTGTGTTGGTGCAGGAAACCACTTTTGCACTTGTATTAGTGTGGAAAAAACACTTTTCGCAATTGTGTTAGTGATGAAAAACCACTTTTTGCACTTGTGTTAGTGTTGAAAAACCACTTTTCGCACTTGTGTTGGTGCAGGAAACCACTTTTGCACTTGTATTAGTGTGGAAAAAACACTTTTTGCACTTGTGATAGTGTTGAAAAACCACTTTTCGCACTTGTGTTAGTGTTGAAAAACCACTTTTCGCACTTGTGTTAGTGTTGAAAAACCACTTTTCGCACTTGTGTTAGTGTTGAAAAACCACTTTTCGCACTTGTGTTGGTGCAGGAAACCACTTTTGCACTTGTATTAGTGTGGAAAAAACACTTTTCGCACTTGTGTTAGTGTTGAAAACCCACTTTTCGCACTTATGTTAGTGTTGAAAAACCACTTTTCGCACTTGTGTTGGTGCAGGAAACCACTTTTGCACTTGTATTAGTGTGGCAAAACCACTTTTCGCACTTGTGTTAGTGCTGAAAAACCACTTTTCGCACTTGTGTTAGTGTTGAAAAACCACTTTTCGCACTTGTGTTGGTGCAGGAAACCACTTTTGCACTTGTATTAGTGTGGAAAAAACACTTTTTACACTTGTGATAGTGTTGAAAAACCACTTTTCGCACTTGTGTTAGTGTTGAAAAACCACTTTTCGCACTTGTGTTAGTGTTGAAAAACCACTTTTCGCACTTGTGTTGGTGCAGGAAACCACTTTTGCACTTGTATTAGTGTGGAAAAAACACTTTTTGCACTTGTGATAGTGTTGAAAAACCACTTTTCGCACTTGTGTTAGTGTTGAAAAACCACTTTTCGCACTTGTGTTAGTGTTGAAAAACCACTTTTCGCACTTGTGTTGGTGCAGGAAACCACTTTTGCCCTTGTATTAGTGTGGAAAAAACACTTTTTGCACTTGTGATAGTGTTGAAAAACCACTTTTCGCACTTGTGTTAGTGTTGAAAAACCACTTTTAGCACTTGTGTTGGTGAAGGAAACCACTTTTGCACTTGTATTAGTGTGGAAAACCACTTTTCTCACTTGTGTTAGTGTTGAAAAACCACTTTTTGCACTTGTGTTAGTGTTGAAAAACCGCTTTTCGCACTTGTGTTGGTGCAGGAAACCACTTTTGCACTTGTATTAGTGTGGAAAAAACACTTTTTGCACTTGTGATGGTGTTGAAAAACCACTTTTCGCACTTGTGTTAGTGTTGAAAAAACACATTTCGCACTTGTATTTGTGTTGAAAAACCACTTTTCGCACTTGTGTTGGTGCAGGAAACCACTTTTGCACTTGTATTAGTGTGGAAAAAACACTTTTCACACTTGTGTTAGTTTTGAAAAACCACTTTTCGCACTTGTATTAGTGTGGAAAAAACACTTTTTGCACTTGTGTTAATGTTGAAAAAACACATTTCGCACTTGTGTTTGTGTTGAAAAACCACTTTTCGCACTTGTGTTGGTGCAGGAAACCACTTTTGCACTTGTATTAGTGTGGAAAAACCACTTTTCACACTTGTGTTAGTTTTGAAAAACCACTTTTCGCACTTGTATTAGTGTGGAAAAAACACTTTTTGCACTTGTGATAGTGTTGAAAAACCACTTTTCGCACTTGTGTTAGTGTTGAAAAACCAGTTTTCGCACTTGTGTTGGTGCAGGAAACCACTTTTGCACTTGTATTAGTGTGGAAAAAACACTTTTTGCACTTGTGATAGTGTTGAAAAACCACTTTTCGCACTTGTGTTAGTGTTGAAAAACCACTTTTCGCACTTGTGTTAGTGTTGAAAAACCACTTTTCGCACTTGTGTTAGTGTTGAAAAACCACTTTTCGCACTTGTGTTGGTGCAGGAAACCACTTTTGCACTTGTATTAGTGTGGAAAAAACACTTTCTGCACTTGTGTTAGTGTTGAAAACCCACTTTTCGCACTTGTGTTAGTGTTGAAAAACCACTTTTCGCACTTGTGTTGGTGCAGGAAACCACTTTTGCACTTGTATTAGTGTGGCAAAACCACTTTTCGCACTTGTGTTAGTGTTGAAAAACCACTTTTCGCACTTGTGTTAGTGTTGAAAAACCACTTTTCGCACTTGTGTTGGTGCAGGAAACCACTTTTGCACTTGTATTAGTGTGGAAAAAACACTTTTTACACTTGTGATAGTGTTGAAAAACCACTTTTCGCACTTGTGTTAGTGTTGAAAACCCACTTTTCGCACTTGTGTTAGTGTTGAAAAACCACTTTTCGCACTTGTGTTGGTGTGGAAAAAACACTTTTTGCACTTGTGATAGTGTTGAAAAACCACTTTTCGCACTTGTGTTAGTGTTGAAAAACCACTTTTCGCACTTGTGTTGGTGAAGGAAACCACTTTTGCACTTGTATTAGTGTGGAAAAACCACTTTTCGCACTTGTGATAGTGTTGAAGAACCACTTTTCGCACTTGTTTTAGTGTTGAAAAACCACTTTTCGCACTTGTGTTGGTGCAGGAAACCACTTTTGCACTTGTATTAGTGTGGAAAAAACACTTTTTGCACTTGTGATAGTGTTGAAAAACCACTTTTCGCACTTGTGTTAGTGTTGGAAAACCACTTTTCGCACTTGTGTTAGTGTTGAAAAAACACTTTTCGCACTTGTGTTAGTTTTGAAAAACCACTTTTCGCACTTGTATTAGTGTGGAAAAAACACTTTTTGCACTTGTGATAGTGTTGAAAAACCACTTTTCGCACTTGTGTTAGTGTTGAAAAACCACTTTTCGCACTTGTGTTGGTGCAGGAAACCACTTTTGCACTTGTATTAGTGTGGAAAAAACACTTTTTGCACTTGTGATAGTGTTGAAAAACCACTTTTCGCACTTGTGTTAGTGTTGAAAAACCACTTTTCGCACTTGTGTTAGTGTTGAAAAACCACTTTTCGCACTTGTGTTAGTGTTGAAAAACCACTTTTCGCACTTGTGTTGGTGCAGGAAACCACTTTTGCACTTGTATTAGTGTGGAAAACCACTTTTCGCACATGTGTTAGTGTTGAAAAACAACTTTTCGCACTTGTGTTGGTGTTGAAAAACCACTTTTCGCACTTGTGTTGGTGCAGGAAACCACTTTTGCACTTGTATTAGTGTGGAAAAAACACTTTTCGCAATTGTGTTAGTGTTGAAAAACCACTTTTTGCACTTGTGTTAGTGTTGAAAAACCACTTTTCGCACTTGTGTTGGTGCAGGAAACCACTTTTGCACTTGTATTAGTGTGGAAAAAACACTTTTTGCACTTGTGATAGTGTTGAAAAACCACTTTTCGCACTTGTGTTAGTGTTGAAAAACCACTTTTCGCACTTGTGTTAGTGTTGAAAAACCACTTTTCGCACTTGTGTTAGTGTTGAAAAACCACTTTTCGCACTTGTGTTGGTGCAGGAAACCACTTTTGCACTTGTATTAGTGTGGAAAAAACACTTTTCGCACTTGTGTTAGTGTTGAAAACCCACTTTTCGCACTTATGTTAGTGTTGAAAAACCACTTTTCGCACTTGTGTTGGTGCAGGAAACCACTTTTGCACTTGTATTAGTGTGGCAAAACCACTTTTCGCACTTGTGTTAGTGCTGAAAAACCACTTTTCGCACTTGTGTTAGTGTTGAAAAACCACTTTTCGCACTTGTGTTGGTGCAGGAAACCACTTTTGCACTTGTATTAGTGTGGAAAAAACACTTTTTACACTTGTGATAGTGTTGAAAAACCACTTTTCGCACTTGTGTTAGTGTTGAAAAACCACTTTTCGCACTTGTGTTAGTGTTGAAAAACCACTTTTCGCACTTGTGTTGGTGCAGGAAACCACTTTTGCACTTGTATTAGTGTGGAAAAAACACTTTTTGCACTTGTGATAGTGTTGAAAAACCACTTTTCGCACTTGTGTTAGTGTTGAAAAACCACTTTTCGCACTTGTGTTAGTGTTGAAAAACCACTTTTCGCACTTGTGTTGGTGCAGGAAACCACTTTTGCCCTTGTATTAGTGTGGAAAAAACACTTTTTGCACTTGTGATAGTGTTGAAAAACCACTTTTCGCACTTGTGTTAGTGTTGAAAAACCACTTTTAGCACTTGTGTTGGTGAAGGAAACCACTTTTGCACTTGTATTAGTGTGGAAAACCACTTTTCTCACTTGTGTTAGTGTTGAAAAACCACTTTTTGCACTTGTGTTAGTGTTGAAAAACCGCTTTTCGCACTTGTGTTGGTGCAGGAAACCACTTTTGCACTTGTATTAGTGTGGAAAAAACACTTTTTGCACTTGTGATGGTGTTGAAAAACCACTTTTCGCACTTGTGTTAGTGTTGAAAAAACACATTTCGCACTTGTATTTGTGTTGAAAAACCACTTTTCGCACTTGTGTTGGTGCAGGAAACCACTTTTGCACTTGTATTAGTGTGGAAAAAACACTTTTCACACTTGTGTTAGTTTTGAAAAACCACTTTTCGCACTTGTATTAGTGTGGAAAAAACACTTTTTGCACTTGTGTTAATGTTGAAAAAACACATTTCGCACTTGTGTTTGTGTTGAAAAACCACTTTTCGCACTTGTGTTGGTGCAGGAAACCACTTTTGCACTTGTATTAGTGTGGAAAAACCACTTTTCACACTTGTGTTAGTTTTGAAAAACCACTTTTCGCACTTGTATTAGTGTGGAAAAAACACTTTTTGCACTTGTGATAGTGTTGAAAAACCACTTTTCGCACTTGTGTTAGTGTTGAAAAACCAGTTTTCGCACTTGTGTTGGTGCAGGAAACCACTTTTGCACTTGTATTAGTGTGGAAAAAACACTTTTTGCACTTGTGATAGTGTTGAAAAACCACTTTTCGCACTTGTGTTAGTGTTGAAAAACCACTTTTCGCACTTGTGTTAGTGTTGAAAAACCACTTTTCGCACTTGTGTTAGTGTTGAAAAACCACTTTTCGCACTTGTGTTGGTGCAGGAAACCACTTTTGCACTTGTATTAGTGTGGAAAAAACACTTTCTGCACTTGTGTTAGTGTTGAAAACCCACTTTTCGCACTTGTGTTAGTGTTGAAAAACCACTTTTCGCACTTGTGTTGGTGCAGGAAACCACTTTTGCACTTGTATTAGTGTGGCAAAACCACTTTTCGCACTTGTGTTAGTGTTGAAAAACCACTTTTCGCACTTGTGTTAGTGTTGAAAAACCACTTTTCGCACTTGTGTTGGTGCAGGAAACCACTTTTGCACTTGTATTAGTGTGGAAAAAACACTTTTTACACTTGTGATAGTGTTGAAAAACCACTTTTCGCACTTGTGTTAGTGTTGAAAACCCACTTTTCGCACTTGTGTTAGTGTTGAAAAACCACTTTTCGCACTTGTGTTGGTGTGGAAAAAACACTTTTTGCACTTGTGATAGTGTTGAAAAACCACTTTTCGCACTTGTGTTAGTGTTGAAAAACCACTTTTCGCACTTGTGTTGGTGAAGGAAACCACTTTTGCACTTGTATTAGTGTGGAAAAACCACTTTTCGCACTTGTGATAGTGTTGAAGAACCACTTTTCGCACTTGTTTTAGTGTTGAAAAACCACTTTTCGCACTTGTGTTGGTGCAGGAAACCACTTTTGCACTTGTATTAGTGTGGAAAAAACACTTTTTGCACTTGTGATAGTGTTGAAAAACCACTTTTCGCACTTGTGTTAGTGTTGGAAAACCACTTTTCGCACTTGTGTTAGTGTTGAAAAAACACTTTTCGCACTTGTGTTAGTTTTGAAAAACCACTTTTCGCACTTGTATTAGTGTGGAAAAAACACTTTTTGCACTTGTGATAGTGTTGAAAAACCACTTTTCGCACTTGTGTTAGTGTTGAAAAACCACTTTTCGCACTTGTGTTGGTGCAGGAAACCACTTTTGCACTTGTATTAGTGTGGAAAAAACACTTTTTGCACTTGTGATAGTGTTGAAAAACCACTTTTCGCACTTGTGTTAGTGTTGAAAAACCACTTTTCGCACTTGTGTTAGTGTTGAAAAACCACTTTTCGCACTTGTGTTAGTGTTGAAAAACCACTTTTCGCACTTGTGTTGGTGCAGGAAACCACTTTTGCACTTGTATTAGTGTGGAAAAAACACTTTCCGCACTTGTGTTAGTGTTGAAAACCCACTTGTCGCACTAGTGTTAGTGTTGAAAAACCACTTTTCGCACTTGTGTTGGTGCAGGAAACCACTTTTGCACTTGTATTAGTGTGGAAAAAACACTTTTTGCACTTGTGATGGTGTTGAAAAACCACTTTTCGCACTTGTGTTAGTGTTGAAAAAACACATTTCGCACTTGTGTTTGTGTTGAAAAACCACTTTTCGCACTTGTGTTGGTGCAGGAAACCACTTTTGCACTTGTATTAGTGTGGAAAAAACACTTTTCACACTTGTGTTAGTTTTGAAAAACCACTTTTCGCACTTGTATTAGTGTGGAAAAAACACTTTTTGCACTTGTGTTAATGTTGAAAAAACACATTTCGCACTTGTGTTTGTGTTGAAAAACCACTTTTCGCACTTGTGTTGGTGCAGGAAACCACTTTTGCACTTGTATTAGTGTGGAAAAACCACTTTTCACACTTGTGTTAGTTTTGAAAAACCACTTTTCGCACTTGTATTAGTGTGGAAAAAACACTTTTTGCACTTGTGATAGTGTTGTAAAACCACTTTTCGCACTTGTGTTAGTGTTGAAAAACCAGTTTTCGCACTTGTGTTGGTGCAGGAAACCACTTTTGCACTTGTATTAGTGTGGAAAAAACACTTTTTGCACTTGTGATAGTGTTGAAAAACCACTTTTCGCACTTGTATTAGTGTGGAAAAAACACTTTTTGCACTTGTGTTAGTGTTGAAAAACCACTTTTCGCACTTGTGTTGGTGCAGGAAACCACTTTTGCACTTGTATTAGTGTGGAAAAAACACTTTTTACACTTGTGATAGTGTTGAAAAACCACTTTTCGCACTTGTGTTAGTGTTGAAAACCCACTTTTCGCACTTGTGTTAGTGTTGAAAAACCACTTTTCGCACTTGTGTTGGTGTGGAAAAAACACTTTTTGCACTTGTGATAGTGTTGAAAAACCACTTTTCGCACTTGTGTTAGTGTTGAAAAACCACTTTTCGCACTTGTGTTGGTGAAGGAAACCACTTTTGCACTTGTATTAGTGTGGAAAAACCACTTTTCGCACTTGTGATAGTGTTGAAGAACCACTTTTCGCACTTGTTTTAGTGTTGAAAAACCACTTTTCGCACTTGTGTTGGTGCAGGAAACCACTTTTGCACTTGTATTAGTGTGGAAAAAACACTTTTTGCACTTGTGATAGTGTTGAAAAACCACTTTTCGCACTTGTGTTATTGTTGGAAAACCACTTTTCGCACTTGTGTTAGTGTTGAAAAAACACTTTTCGCACTTGTGTTGGTGCAGGAAACCACTTTTGCACTTGTATTAGTGTGGAAAACCACTTTTCGCACATGTGTTAGTGTTGAAAAACAACTTTTCGCACTTGTGTTGGTGTTGAAAAACCACTTTTCGCACTTGTGTTGGTGCAGGAAACCACTTTTGCACTTGTATTAGTGTGGAAAAAACACTTTTCGCAATTGTGTTAGTGTTGAAAAACCACTTTTTGCACTTGTGTTAGTGTTGAAAAACCACTTTTCGCACTTGTGTTGGTGCAGGAAACCACTTTTGCACTTGTATTAGTGTGGAAAAAACACTTTTTGCACTTGTGATAGTGTTGAAAAACCACTTTTCGCACTTGTGTTAGTGTTGAAAAACCACTTTTCGCACTTGTGTTAGTGTTGAAAAACCACTTTTCGCACTTGTGTTAGTGTTGAAAAACCACTTTTCGCACTTGTGTTGGTGCAGGAAACCACTTTTGCACTTGTATTAGTGTGGAAAAAACACTTTTCGCACTTGTGTTAGTGTTGAAAACCCACTTTTCGCACTTATGTTAGTGTTGAAAAACCACTTTTCGCACTTGTGTTGGTGCAGGAAACCACTTTTGCACTTGTATTAGTGTGGCAAAACCACTTTTCGCACTTGTGTTAGTGCTGAAAAACCACTTTTCGCACTTGTGTTAGTGTTGAAAAACCACTTTTCGCACTTGTGTTGGTGCAGGAAACCACTTTTGCACTTGTATTAGTGTGGAAAAAACACTTTTTGCACTTGTGATAGTGTTGAAAAACCACTTTTCGCACTTGTGTTAGTGTTGAAAAACCACTTTTCGCACTTGTGTTAGTGTTGAAAAACCACTTTTCGCACTTGTGTTGGTGCAGGAAACCACTTTTGCCCTTGTATTAGTGTGGAAAAAACACTTTTTGCACTTGTGATAGTGTTGAAAAACCACTTTTCGCACTTGTGTTAGTGTTGAAAAACCACTTTTAGCACTTGTGTTGGTGAAGGAAACCACTTTTGCACTTGTATTAGTGTGGAAAACCACTTTTCTCACTTGTGTTAGTGTTGAAAAACCACTTTTTGCACTTGTGTTAGTGTTGAAAAACCGCTTTTCGCACTTGTGTTGGTGCAGGAAACCACTTTTGCACTTGTATTAGTGTGGAAAAAACACTTTTTGCACTTGTGATGGTGTTGAAAAACCACTTTTCGCACTTGTGTTAGTGTTGAAAAAACACATTTCGCACTTGTATTTGTGTTGAAAAACCACTTTTCGCACTTGTGTTGGTGCAGGAAACCACTTTTGCACTTGTATTAGTGTGGAAAAAACACTTTTCACACTTGTGTTAGTTTTGAAAAACCACTTTTCGCACTTGTATTAGTGTGGAAAAAACACTTTTTGCACTTGTGTTAATGTTGAAAAAACACATTTCGCACTTGTGTTTGTGTTGAAAAACCACTTTTCGCACTTGTGTTGGTGCAGGAAACCACTTTTGCACTTGTATTAGTGTGGAAAAACCACTTTTCACACTTGTGTTAGTTTTGAAAAACCACTTTTCGCACTTGTATTAGTGTGGAAAAAACACTTTTTGCACTTGTGATAGTGTTGAAAAACCACTTTTCGCACTTGTGTTAGTGTTGAAAAACCAGTTTTCGCACTTGTGTTGGTGCAGGAAACCACTTTTGCACTTGTATTAGTGTGGAAAAAACACTTTTTGCACTTGTGATAGTGTTGAAAAACCACTTTTCGCACTTGTGTTAGTGTTGAAAAACCACTTTTCGCACTTGTGTTAGTGTTGAAAAACCACTTTTCGCACTTGTGTTAGTGTTGAAAAACCACTTTTCGCACTTGTGTTGGTGCAGGAAACCACTTTTGCACTTGTATTAGTGTGGAAAAAACACTTTCTGCACTTGTGTTAGTGTTGAAAACCCACTTTTCGCACTTGTGTTAGTGTTGAAAAACCACTTTTCGCACTTGTGTTGGTGCAGGAAACCACTTTTGCACTTGTATTAGTGTGGCAAAACCACTTTTCGCACTTGTGTTAGTGTTGAAAAACCACTTTTCGCACTTGTGTTAGTGTTGAAAAACCACTTTTCGCACTTGTGTTGGTGCAGGAAACCACTTTTGCACTTGTATTAGTGTGGAAAAAACACTTTTTACACTTGTGATAGTGTTGAAAAACCACTTTTCGCACTTGTGTTAGTGTTGAAAACCCACTTTTCGCACTTGTGTTAGTGTTGAAAAACCACTTTTCGCACTTGTGTTGGTGTGGAAAAAACACTTTTTGCACTTGTGATAGTGTTGAAAAACCACTTTTCGCACTTGTGTTAGTGTTGAAAAACCACTTTTCGCACTTGTGTTGGTGAAGGAAACCACTTTTGCACTTGTATTAGTGTGGAAAAACCACTTTTCGCACTTGTGATAGTGTTGAAGAACCACTTTTCGCACTTGTTTTAGTGTTGAAAAACCACTTTTCGCACTTGTGTTGGTGCAGGAAACCACTTTTGCACTTGTATTAGTGTGGAAAAAACACTTTTTGCACTTGTGATAGTGTTGAAAAACCACTTTTCGCACTTGTGTTAGTGTTGGAAAACCACTTTTCGCACTTGTGTTAGTGTTGAAAAAACACTTTTCGCACTTGTGTTAGTTTTGAAAAACCACTTTTCGCACTTGTATTAGTGTGGAAAAAACACTTTTTGCACTTGTGATAGTGTTGAAAAACCACTTTTCGCACTTGTGTTAGTGTTGAAAAACCACTTTTCGCACTTGTGTTGGTGCAGGAAACCACTTTTGCACTTGTATTAGTGTGGAAAAAACACTTTTTGCACTTGTGATAGTGTTGAAAAACCACTTTTCGCACTTGTGTTAGTGTTGAAAAACCACTTTTCGCACTTGTGTTAGTGTTGAAAAACCACTTTTCGCACTTGTGTTAGTGTTGAAAAACCACTTTTCGCACTTGTGTTGGTGCAGGAAACCACTTTTGCACTTGTATTAGTGTGGAAAAAACACTTTCCGCACTTGTGTTAGTGTTGAAAACCCACTTTTCGCACTAGTGTTAGTGTTGAAAAACCACTTTTCGCACTTGTGTTGGTGCAGGAAACCACTTTTGCACTTGTATTAGTGTGGCAAAACCACTTTTCGCACTTGTGTTAGTGTTGAAAAACCACTTTTCGCACTTGTGTTAGTGTTGAAAAACCACTTTTCGCACTTGTGTTGGTGCAGGAAACCACTTTTGCACTTGTATTAGTGTGGAAAAAACACTTTTTACACTTGTGATAGTGTTGAAAAACCACTTTTCGCACTTGTGTTAGTGTTGAAAACCCACTTTTCGCACTTGTGTTAGTGTTGAAAAACCACTTTTCGCACTTGTGTTGGTGTGGAAAAAACACTTTTTGCACTTGTGATAGTGTTGAAAAACCACTTTTCGCACTTGTGTTAGTGTTGAAAAACCACTTTTCGCACTTGTGTTGGTGAAGGAAACCACTTTTGCACTTGTATTAGTGTGGAAAAACCACTTTTCGCACTTGTGATAGTGTTGAAGAACCACTTTTTGCACTTGTTTTAGTGTTGAAAAACCACTTTTCGCACTTGTGTTGGTGCAGGAAACCACTTTTGCACTTGTATTAGTGTGGAAAAAACACTTTTTGCACTTGTGATAGTGTTGAAAAACCACTTTTCGCACTTGTGTTAGTGTTGGAAAACCACTTTTCGCACTTGTGTTAGTGTTGAAAAAACACTTTTCGCACTTGTGTTGGTGCAGGAAACCACTTTTGCACTTGTATTAGTGTGGAAAAAACACTTTCCGCACTTGTGTTAGTGTTGAAAACCCACTTTTCGCACTTGTGTTAGTGTTGAAAAACCACTTTTCGCACTTGTGTTGGTGCAGGAAACCACTTTTGCACTTGTATTAGTGTGGCAAAACCACTTTTCGCACTTGTGTTAGTGTTGAAAAACCACTTTTCGCACTTGTGTTAGTGTTGAAAAACCACTTTTCGCACTTGTGTTGGTGCAGGAAACCACTTTTGCACTTGTATTAGTGTGGAAAAAACACTTTTTACACTTGTGATAGTGTTGAAAAACCACTTTTCGCACTTGTGTTAGTGTTGAAAACCCACTTTTCGCACTTGTGTTAGTGTTGAAAAACCACTTTTCGCACTTGTGTTGGTGTGGAAAAAACACTTTTTGCACTTGTGATAGTGTTGAAAAACCACTTTTCGCACTTGTGTTAGTGTTGAAAAACCACTTTTCGCACTTGTGTTGGTGAAGGAAACCACTTTTGCACTTGTATTAGTGTGGAAAAACCACTTTTCGCACTTGTGATAGTGTTGAAGAACCACTTTTCGCACTTCTTTTAGTGTTGAAAAACCACTTTTCGCACTTGTGTTGGTGCAGGAAACCACTTTTGCACTTGTATTAGTGTGGAAAAAACACTTTTTGCACTTGTGATAGTGTTGAAAAACCACTTTTCGCACTTGTGTTAGTGTTGGAAAACCACTTTTCGCACTTGTGTTAGTGTTGAAAAAACACTTTTCGCACTTGTGTTGGTGCAGGAAACCACTTTTGCACTTGTATTAGTGTGGAAAACCACTTTTCGCACATGTGTTAGTGTTGAAAAACAACTTTTCGCACTTGTGTTGGTGTTGAAAAACCACTTTTCGCACTTGTGTTGGTGCAGGAAACCACTTTTGCACTTGTATTAGTGTGGAAAAAACACTTTTCGCAATTGTGTTAGTGTTGAAAAACCACTTTTTGCACTTGTGTTAGTGTTGAAAAACCACTTTTCGCACTTGTGTTGGTGCAGGAAACCACTTTTGCACTTGTATTAGTGTGGAAAAAACACTTTTTGCACTTGTGATAGTGTTGAAAAACCACTTTTCGCACTTGTGTTAGTGTTGAAAAACCACTTTTCGCACTTGTGTTAGTGTTGAAAAACCACTTTTCGCACTTGTGTTAGTGTTGAAAAACCACTTTTCGCACTTGTGTTGGTGCAGGAAACCACTTTTGCACTTGTATTAGTGTGGAAAAAACACTTTTCGCACTTGTGTTAGTGTTGAAAACCCACTTTTCGCACTTGTGTTAGTGTTGAAAAACCACTTTTCGCACTTGTGTTGGTGCAGGAAACCACTTTTGCACTTGTATTAGTGTGGCAAAACCACTTTTCGCACTTGTGTTAGTGCTGAAAAACCACTTTTCGCACTTGTGTTAGTGTTGAAAAACCACTTTTCGCACTTGTGTTGGTGCAGGAAACCACTTTTGCACTTGTATTAGTGTGGAAAAAACACTTTTTACACTTGTGATAGTGTTGAAAAACCACTTTTCGCACTTGTGTTAGTGTTGAAAAACCACTTTTCGCACTTGTGTTAGTGTTGAAAAACCACTTTTCGCACTTGTGTTGGTGCAGGAAACCACTTTTGCACTTGTATTAGTGTGGAAAAAACACTTTTTGCACTTGTGATAGTGTTGAAAAACCACTTTTCGCACTTGTGTTAGTGTTGAAAAACCACTTTTCGCACTTGTGTTAGTGTTGAAAAACCACTTTTCGCACTTGTGTTGGTGCAGGAAACCACTTTTGCCCTTGTATTAGTGTGGAAAAAACACTTTTTGCACTTGTGATAGTGTTGAAAAACCACTTTTCGCACTTGTGTTAGTGTTGAAAAACCACTTTTAGCACTTGTGTTGGTGAAGGAAACCACTTTTGCACTTGTATTAGTGTGGAAAACCACTTTTCTCACTTGTGTTAGTGTTGAAAAACCACTTTTTGCACTTGTGTTAGTGTTGAAAAACCGCTTTTCGCACTTGTGTTGGTGCAGGAAACCACTTTTGCACTTGTATTAGTGTGGAAAAAACACTTTTTGCACTTGTGATGGTGTTGAAAAACCACTTTTCGCACTTGTGTTAGTGTTGAAAAAACACATTTCGCACTTGTGTTTGTGTTGAAAAACCACTTTTCGCACTTGTGTTGGTGCAGGAAACCACTTTTGCACTTGTATTAGTGTGGAAAAAACACTTTTCACACTTGTGTTAGTTTTGAAAAACCACTTTTCGCACTTGTATTAGTGTGGAAAAAACACTTTTTGCACTTGTGTTAATGTTGAAAAAACACATTTCGCACTTGTGTTTGTGTTGAAAAACCACTTTTCGCACTTGTGTTGGTGCAGGAAACCACTTTTGCACTTGTATTAGTGTGGAAAAACCACTTTTCACACTTGTGTTAGTTTTGAAAAACCACTTTTCGCACTTGTATTAGTGTGGAAAAAACACTTTTTGCACTTGTGATAGTGTTGAAAAACCACTTTTCGCACTTGTGTTAGTGTTGAAAAACCACTTTTCGCACTTATGTTGGTGCAGGAAACCACTTTTGCACTTGTATTAGTGTGGAAAAAACACTTTTTGCACTTGTGATAGTGTTGAAAAACCACTTTTCGCACTTGTGTTAGTGTTGAAAAACCACTTTTCGCACTTGTGTTAGTGTTGAAAAACGACTTTTCGCACTTGTGTTAGTGTTGAAAAACGACTTTTCGCACTTGTGTTGGTGCAGGAAACCACTTTTGCACTTGTATTAGTGTGGAAAAAACACTTTCCGCACTTGTGTTAGTGTTGAAAACCCACTTTTCGCACTTGTGTTAGTGTTGAAAACCCACTTTTCGCACTTGTGTTGGTGCAGGAAACCACTTTTGCACTTGTATTAGTGTGGCAAAACCACTTTTCGCACTTGTGTTAGTGTTGAAAAACCACTTTTCGCACTTGTGTTAGTGTTGAAAAACCACTTTTCGCACTTGTGTTGGTGCAGGAAACCACTTTTGCACTTGTATTAGTGTGGAAAAAACACTTTTTACACTTGTGATAGTGTTGAAAAACCACTTTTCGCACTTGTGTTAGTGTTGAAAACCCACTTTTCGCACTTGTGTTAGTGTTGAAAAACCACTTTTCGCACTTGTGTTGGTGTGGAAAAAACACTTTTTGCACTTGTGATAGTGTTGAAAAACCACTTTTCGCACTTGTGTTAGTGTTGAAAAACCACTTTTCGCACTTGTGTTGGTGAAGGAAACCACTTTTGCACTTGTATTAGTGTGGAAAAACCACTTTTCGCACTTGTGATAGTGTTGAAGAACCACTTTTCGCACTTGTTTTAGTGTTGAAAAACCACTTTTCGCACTTGTGTTGGTGCAGGAAACCACTTTTGCACTTGTATTAGTGTGGAAAAAACACTTTTTGCACTTGTGATAGTGTTGAAAAACCACTTTTCGCACTTGTGTTAGTGTTGGAAAACCACTTTTCGCACTTGTGTTAGTGTTGAAAAAACACTTTTCGCACTTGTGTTAGTTTTGAAAAACCACTTTTCGCACTTGTATTAGTGTGGAAAAAACACTTTTTGCACTTGTGATAGTGTTGAAAAACCACTTTTCGCACTTGTGTTAGTGTTGAAAAACCACTTTTCGCACTTGTGTTGGTGCAGGAAACCACTTTTGCACTTGTATTAGTGTGGAAAAAACACTTTTTGCACTTGTGATAGTGTTGAAAAACCACTTTTCGCACTTGTGTTAGTGTTGAAAAACCACTTTTCGCACTTGTGTTAGTGTTGAAAAACCACTTTTCGCACTTGTGTTAGTGTTGAAAAACCACTTTTCGCACTTGTGTTGGTGCAGGAAACCACTTTTGCACTTGTATTAGTGTGGAAAAAACACTTTCCGCACTTGTGTTAGTGTTGAAAACCCACTTTTCGCACTTGTGTTAGTGTTGAAAAACCACTTTTCGCACTTGTGTTGGTGCAGGAAACCACTTTTGCACTTGTATTAGTGTGGCAAAACCACTTTTCGCACTTGTGTTAGTGTTGAAAAACCACTTTTCGCACTTGTGTTAGTGTTGAAAAACCACTTTTCGCACTTGTGTTGGTGCAGGAAACCACTTTTGCACTTGTATTAGTGTGGAAAAAACACTTTTTACACTTGTGATAGTGTTGAAAAACCACTTTTCGCACTTGTGTTAGTGTTGAAAACCCACTTTTCGCACTTGTGTTAGTGTTGAAAAACCACTTTTCGCACTTGTGTTGGTGTGGAAAAAACACTTTTTGCACTTGTGATAGTGTTGAAAAACCACTTTTCGCACTTGTGTTAGTGTTGAAAAACCACTTTTCGCACTTGTGTTGGTGAAGGAAACCACTTTTGCACTTGTATTAGTGTGGAAAAACCACTTTTCGCACTTGTGATAGTGTTGAAGAACCACTTTTCGCACTTGTTTTAGTGTTGAAAAACCACTTTTCGCACTTGTGTTGGTGCAGGAAACCACTTTTGCACTTGTATTAGTGTGGAAAAAACACTTTTTGCACTTGTGATAGTGTTGAAAAACCACTTTTCGCACTTGTGTTAGTGTTGGAAAACCACTTTTCGCACTTGTGTTAGTGTTGAAAAAACACTTTTCGCACTTGTGTTGGTGCAGGAAACCACTTTTGCACTTGTATTAGTGTGGAAAACCACTTTTCGCACATGTGTTAGTGTTGGAAAACAAGTTTTCGCACTTGTGTTGGTGTTGAAAAACCACTTTTCGCACTTGTGTTGGTGCAGGAAACCACTTTTGCACTTGTATTAGTGTGGAAAAAACACTTTTTGCACTTGTGATAGTGTTGAAAAACCACTTTTCGCACTTGTGTTAGTGTTGAAAAACCACTTTTCGCACTTGTGTTAGTGTTGAAAAACCACTTTTCGCACTTGTGTTGGTGCAGGAAACCACTTTTGCACTTGTATTAGTGTGGAAAAAACACTTTTTGCACTTGTGATAGTGTTGAAAAACCACTTTTCGCACTTGTGTTAGTGTTGAAAAACCACTTTTAGCACTTGTGTTGGTGAAGGAAACCACTTTTGCACTTGTATTAGTGTGGAAAACCACTTTTCTCACTTGTGTTAGTGTTGAAAAACCACTTTTTGCACTTGTGTTGGTGCAGGAAACCACTTTTGCACTTGTATTAGTGTGGAAAAAACACTTTTTGCACTTGTGATGGTGTTGAAAAACCACTTTTCGCACTTGTGTTAGTGTTGAAAAAACACATTTCGCACTTGTGTTTGTGTTGAAAAACCACTTTTCGCACTTGTGTTGGTGCAGGAAACCACTTTTGCACTTGTATTAGTGTGGAAAAAACACTTTTCACACTTGTGTTAGTTTTGAAAAACCACTTTTCGCACTTGTATTAGTGTGGAAAAAACACTTTTTGCACTTGTGTTAATGTTGAAAAAACACATTTCGCACTTGTGTTTGTGTTGAAAAACCACTTTTCGCACTTGTGTTGGTGCAGGAAACCACTTTTGCACTTGTATTAGTGTGGAAAAACCACTTTTCACACTTGTGTTAGTTTTGAAAAACCACTTTTCGCACTTGTATTAGTGTGGAAAAAACACTTTTTGCACTTGTGATAGTGTTGAAAAACCACTTTTCGCACTTGTGTTAGTGTTGAAAAACCACTTTTCGCACTTGTGTTGGTGCAGGAAACCACTTTTGCACTTGTATTAGTGTGGAAAAAACACTTTTTGCACTTGTGATAGTGTTGAAAAACCACTTTTCGCACTTGTGTTAGTGTTGAAAAACCACTTTTCGCACTTGTGTTAGTGTTGAAAAACCACTTTTCGCACTTGTGTTAGTGTTGAAAAACCACTTTTCGCACTTGTGTTGGTGCAGGAAACCACTTTTGCACTTGTATTAGTGTGGAAAAAACACTTTCCGCACTTGTGTTAGTGTTGAAAACCCACTTTTCGCACTTGTGTTAGTGTTGAAAAACCACTTTTCGCACTTGTGTTGGTGCAGGAAACCACTTTTGCACTTGTATTAGTGTGGCAAAACCACTTTTCGCACTTGTGTTAGTGTTGAAAAACCACTTTTCGCACTTGTGTTAGTGTTGAAAAACCACTTTTCGCACTTGTGTTGGTGCAGGAAACCACTTTTGCACTTGTATTAGTGTGGAAAAAACACTTTTTACACTTGTGATAGTGTTGAAAAACCACTTTTCGCACTTGTGTTAGTGTTGAAAACCCACTTTTCGCACTTGTGTTAGTGTTGAAAAACCACTTTTCGCACTTGTGTTGGTGTGGAAAAAACACTTTTTGCACTTGTGATAGTGTTGAAAAACCACTTTTCGCACTTGTGTTAGTGTTGAAAAACCACTTTTCGCACTTGTGTTGGTGAAGGAAACCACTTTTGCACTTGTATTAGTGTGGAAAAACCACTTTTCGCACTTGTGATAGTGTTGAAGAACCACTTTTCGCACTTGTTTTAGTGTTGAAAAACCACTTTTCGCACTTGTGTTGGTGCAGGAAACCACTTTTGCACTTGTATTAGTGTGGAAAAAACACTTTTTGCACTTGTGATAGTGTTGAAAAACCACTTTTCGCACTTGTGTTAGTGTTGGAAAACCACTTTTCGCACTTGTGTTAGTGTTGAAAAAACACTTTTCGCACTTGTGTTAGTTTTGAAAAACCACTTTTCGCACTTGTATTAGTGTGGAAAAAACACTTTTTGCACTTGTGATAGTGTTGAAAAACCACTTTTCGCACTTGTGTTAGTGTTGAAAAACCACTTTTCGCACTTGTGTTGGTGCAGGAAACCACTTTTGCACTTGTATTAGTGTGGAAAAAACACTTTCCGCACTTGTGTTAGTGTTGAAAACCCACTTTTCGCACTTGTGTTAGTGTTGAAAAACCACTTTTCGCACTTGTGTTGGTGCAGGAAACCACTTTTGCACTTGTATTAGTGTGGCAAAACCACTTTTCACACTTGTGTTAGTGTTGAAAAACCACTTTTCGCACTTGTGTTAGTGTTGAAAAACCACTTTTCGCACTTGTGTTGGTGCAGGAAACCACTTTTGCACTTGTATTAGTGTGGAAAAAACACTTTTTACACTTGTGATAGTGTTGAAAAACCACTTTTCGCACTTGTGTTAGTGTTGAAAACCCACTTTTCGCACTTGTGTTAGTGTTGAAAAACCACTTTTCGCACTTGTGTTGGTGTGGAAAAAACACTTTTTGCACTTGTGATAGTGTTGAAAAACCACTTTTCACACTTGTGTTAGTGTTGAAAAACCACTTTTCGCACTTGTGTTGGTGAAGGAAACCACTTTTGCACTTGTATTAGTGTGGAAAAACCACTTTTCGCACTTGTGATAGTGTTGAAGAACCACTTTTCGCACTTGTTTTAGTGTTGAAAAACCACTTTTCGCACTTGTGTTGGTGCAGGAAACCACTTTTGCACTTGTATTAGTGTGGAAAAAACACTTTTTGCACTTGTGATAGTGTTGAAAAACCACTTTTCGCACTTGTGTTAGTGTTGGAAAACCACTTTTCGCACTTGTGTTAGTGTTGAAAAAACACTTTTCGCACTTGTGTTGGTGCAGGAAACCACTTTTGCACTTGTATTAGTGTGGAAAACCACTTTTCGCACATGTGTTAGTGTTGAAAAACAACTTTTCGCACTTGTGTTGGTGTTGAAAAACCACTTTTCGCACTTGTGTTGGTGCAGGAAACCACTTTTGCACTTGTATTAGTGTGGAAAAAACACTTTTTGCACTTGTGATAGTGTTGAAAAACCACTTTTCGCACTTGTGTTAGTGTTGAAAAACCACTTTTCGCACTTGTGTTAGTGTTGAAAAACCACTTTTCGCACTTGTGTTGGTGCAGGAAACCACTTTTGCACTTGTATTAGTGTGGAAAAAACACTTTTTGCACTTGTGATAGTGTTGAAAAACCACTTTTCGCACTTGTGTTAGTGTTGAAAAACCACTTTTAGCACTTGTGTTGGTGAAGGAAACCACTTTTGCACTTGCATTAGTGTGGAAAAAACACTTTTTGCACTTGTGATGGTGTTGAAAAACCACTTTTCGCACTTGTGTTAGTGTTGAAAAAACACATTTCGCACTTGTGTTTGTGTTGAAAAACCACTTTTCGCACTTGTGTTGGTGCAGGAAACCACTTTTGCACTTGTATTAGTGTGGAAAAACCACTTTTCACACTTGTGTTAGTTTTGAAAAACCACTTTTCGCACTTGTATTAGTGTGGAAAAAACACTTTTTGCACTTGTGATAGTGTTGAAAAACCACTTTTCGCACTTGTGTTAGTGTTGAAAAACCACTTTTCGCACTTGTGTTGGTGCAGGAAACCACTTTTGCACTTGTATTAGTGTGGAAAAAAACACTTTTTGCACTTGTGATAGTGTTGAAAAACCACTTTTCGCACTTGTGTTAGTGTTGAAAAACCACTTTTCGCACTTGTGTTAGTGTTGAAAAACCACTTTTCGCACTTGTGTTAGTGTTGAAAAACCACTTTTCGCACTTGTGTTGGTGCAGGAAACCACTTTTGCACTTGTATTAGTGTGGAAAAAACACTTTCCGCACTTGTGTTAGTGTTGAAAACCCATTTTTCGCACTTGTGTTAGTGTTGAAAAACCACTTTTCGCACTTGTGTTGGTGCAGGAAACCACTTTTGCACTTGTATTAGTGTGGCAAAACCACTTTTCGCACTTGTGATAGTGTTGAAAAACCACTTTTCGCACTTGTGTTAGTGTTGAAAAACCACTTTTCGCACTTGTGTTGGTGCAGGAAACCACTTTTGCACTTGTATTAGTGTGGAAAAAACACTTTTTACACTTGTGATAGTGTTGAAAAACCACTTTTTGCACTTGTGTTAGTGTTGAAAACCCACTTTTCGCACTTGTGTTAGTGTTGAAAAACCACTTTTCGCACTTGTGTTGGTGTGGTAAAAACACTTTTTGCACTTGTGATAGTGTTGAAAAACCACTTTTCGCACTTGTGTTAGTGTTGACAAACCACTTTTCGCACTTGTGTTAGTGTTGAAAAAACACTTTTCGCACTTGTGTTGGTGCAGGAAACCACTTTTGCACTTGTATTAGTGTGGAAAAAACACTTTTTGCACTTGTGATAGTGTTGAAAAACCACTTTTCGCACTTGTGTTAGTGTTGACAAACCACTTTCCGCACTTGTGTTAGTGTTGAAAACCCACTTTTTGCACTTGTGTTAGTGTTGAAAAACCACTTTTGCACTTGTATTAGTGTGGAAAAAACACTTTTTGCACTTGTGATAGTGTTGAAAAACCACTTTTCGCACTTGTGTTAGTGTTGGAAAACCACTTTTCGCACTTGTGTTAGTGTTGAAAAAACACTTTTCGCACTTGTGTTGGTGCAGGAAACCACTTTTGCACTTGTATTAGTGTGGAAAACCACTTTTCGCACATGTGTTAGTGTTGAAAAACAACTTTTCGCACTTGTGTTGGTGTTGAAAAACCACTTTTCGCACTTGTGTTGGTGCAGGAAACCACTTTTGCACTTGTATTAGTGTGGAAAAAACACTTTTCGCAATTGTGTTAGTGTTGAAAAACCACTTTTTGCACTTGTGTTAGTGTTGAAAAACCACTTTTCGCACTTGTGTTGGTGCAGGAAACCACTTTTGCACTTGTATTAGTGTGGAAAAAACACTTTTTGCACTTGTGATAGTGTTGAAAAACCACTTTTCACACTTGTGTTAGTTTTGAAAAACCACTTTTCGCACTTGTGTTAGTGTTGAAAAACCACTTTTCGCACTTGTGTTAGTGTTGAAAAACCACTTTTCGCACTTGTGTTGGTGCAGGAAACCACTTTTGCACTTGTATTAGTGTGGAAAAAACACTTTTCGCACTTGTGTTAGTGTTGAAAACCCACTTTTCGCACTTGTGTTAGTGTTGAAAAACCACTTTTCGCACTTGTGTTGGTGCAGGAAACCACTTTTGCACTTGTATTAGTGTGGCAAAACCACTTTTCGCACTTGTGTTAGTGTTGAAAAACCACTTTTCGCACTTGTGTTAGTGTTGAAAAACCACTTTTCGCACTTGTGTTGGTGCAGGAAACCACTTTTGCACTTGTATTAGTGTGGAAAAAACACTTTTTACACTTGTGATAGTGTTGAAAAACCACTTTTCGCACTTGTGTTAGTGTTGAAAAACCACTTTTTGCACTTGTGTTAGTGTTGAAAAACCACTTTTCGCACTTGTGTTGGTGCAGGAAACCACTTTTGCACTTGTATTAGTGTGGAAAAAACACTTTTTGCACTTGTGATAGTGTTGAAAAACCACTTTTCGCACTTGTGTTAGTGTTGAAAAACCACTTTTAGCACTTGTGTTGGTGAAGGAAACCACTTTTGCACTTGTATTAGTGTGGAAAAACCACTTTTCTCACTTGTGTTAGTGTTGAAAAACCACTTTTTGCACTTGTGTTAGTGTTGAAAAACTGCTTTTCGCACTTGTGTTGGTGCAGGAAACCACTTTTGCACTTGTATTAGTGTGGAAAAAACACTTTTTGCACTTGTGATGGTGTTGAAAAACCACTTTTCGCACTTGTGTTAGTGTTGAAAAAATACATATTCGCACTTGTGTTTGTGTTGAAAAACCACTTTTCGCACTTGTGTTGGTGCAGGAAACCACTTTTGCACTTGTATTAGTGTGGAAAAAACACTCTTTGCACTTGTGATAGTGTTGAAAAACCACTTTTCGCACTTGTGTTAGTGTTGAAAAACCACTTTTCGCACTTGTGTTCATGTTGAAAAACCACTTTTCGCACTTGTGTTGGTGCAGGAAACTACTTTTGCACTTGTATTAGTGTGGAAAAACCACTTTTCGCACTTGTGTTAATGTTGAAAAACCCCTTTTCGCACTTGTGTTAATGTTGAAAAACCACTTTTCGCACTTGTGTTGGTGCAGGAAACCACTTTTGCACTTGTATTAGTGTGGAAAAAACACTTTTTGCACTTGTGATAGTGTTGAAAAACCACATTTCGCACTTGTGTTAGTGTTGAAAAACCACTTTTCGCACTTGTGTTGGTGCAGGAAACCACTTTTGCACTTGTATTAGTGTGGAAAAACCACTTTTCACACTTGTGTTAGTGTTGAAAAACCACTTTTCGCACTTGTATTAGTGTGGAAAAAACACTTTTTGCACTTGTGATAGTGTTGAAAAACCACTTTTCGCACTTGTGTTAGTGTTGAAAAACCACTTTTCGCACCTGTGTTGGTGCAGGAAACCACTTTTGCACTTGTATTAGTGTGGAAAAAACACTTTTTGCACTTGTGATAGTGTTGAAAAACCACTTTTCGCACTTGTGTTAGTGTTGAAAAACCACTTTTCGCACTTGTGTTAGTGTTGAAAAACCACTTTTCACACTTGTGTTAGTGTTGAAAAACCACTTTTCGCACTTGTGTTGGTGCAGTAAACCACTTTTGCACTTGTATTAGTGTGGAAAAAACACTTTTCGCACTTGTGTTAGTGTTGAAAACCCACTTTTCGCACTTGTGTTAGTGTTGAAAAACCACTTTTCGCACTTGTGTTGGTGCAGGAAACCACTTTTGCACTTGTATTAGTGTGGCAAAACCACTTTTCGCACTTGTGTTAGTGTTGAAAAACCACTTTTCGCACTTGTGTTAGTGTTGAAAAACCACTTTTCGCACTTGTGTTGGTGCAGGAAACCACTTTTGCACTTGTATTAGTGTGGAAAAAACACTTTTTACACTTGTGATAGTGTTGAAAAACCACTTTTCGCACTTGTGTTAGTGTTGAAAAACCACTTTTCGCACTTGTGTTAGTGTTGAAAAACCACTTTTCGCACTTGTGTTGGTGCAGGAAACCACTTTTGCACTTGTATTAGTGTGGAAAAAACACTTTTTGCACTTGTGATAGTGTTGAAAAACCACTTTTCGCACTTGTGTTAGTGTTGAAAAACCACTTTTAGCACTTGTGTTGGTGAAGGAAACCACTTTTGCACTTGTATTAGTGTGGAAAAACCACTTTTCTCACTTGTGTTAGTGTTGAAAAACCACTTTTTGCACTTGTGTTAGTGTTGAAAAACCGCTTTTCGCACTTGTGTTGGTGCAGGAAACCACTTTTGCACTTGTATTAGTGTGGAAAAAACACTTTTTGCACTTGTGATGGTGTTGAAAAACCACTTTTCGCACTTGTGTTAGTGTTGAAAAAACACATTTCGCACTTGTGTTTGTGTTGAAAAACCACATTTCGCACTTGTGTTGGTGCAGGAAACCACTTTTGCACTTGTATTAGTGTGGAAAAAACACTTTTTGCACTTGTGATAGTGTTGAAAAACCACTTTTCGCACTTGTGTTAGTGTTGAAAAACCACTTTTCGCACTTGTGTTCGTGTTGAAAAACCACTTTTCGCACTTGTGTTGGTGCAGGAAACTACTTTTGCACTTGTATTAGTGTGGAAAAACCACTTTTCGCACTTGTGTTAATGTTGAAAAACCCCTTTTCGCACTTGTGTTAATGTTGAAAAACCACTTTTCGCACTTGTGTTGGTGCAGGAAACTACTTTTGCACTTGTATTAGTGTGGAAAAACCACTTTTCGCACTTGTGTTAGTGTTGAAAACCCACTTTTCGCACTTGTGTTAGTGTTGAAAAACCACTTTTCGCACTTGTGTTAGTGTTGAAAAACCACTTTTCGCACATGTGTTGGTGCAGGAAACCACTTTTGCACTTGTATTAGTGTGGAAAAAACACTTTTTGCACTTGTGATAGTGTTGAAAAACCACTTTTCGCACTTGTGTTAGTGTTGAAAAACCACTTTTAGCACTTGTGTTGGTGAAGGAAACCACTTTTGCACTTGTATTAGTGTGGAAAAACCACTTTTCTCACTTGTGTTAGTGTTGAAAAACCACTTTTTGCACTTGTGTTAGTGTTGAAAAACCGCTTTTCGCACTTGTGTTGGTGAAGGAAACCACTTTTGCACTTGTATTAGTGTGGAAAAAACACTTTTTGCACTTGTGATGGTGTTGAAAAACCACTTTTCGCACTTGTGTTAGTGTTGAAAAAACACATTTCGCACTTGTGTTTGTGTTGAAAAACCACATTTCGCACTTGTGTTGGTGCAGGAAACCACTTTTGCACTTGTATTAGTGTGGAAAAAACACTTTTTGCACTTGTGATAGTGTTGAAAAACCACTTTTCGCACTTGTGTTAGTGTTGAAAAACCACTTTTCGCACTTGTGTTCGTGTTGAAAAACCACTTTTCGCACTTGTATTAGTGTGGAAAAAACACTTTTTGCACTTGTGTTAGTGTTGAAAAACCGATTTTCGCACTTGTGTTGGTGCAGGAAACCACTTTTGCACTTGTATTAGTGTGGAAAAAACACTTTTTGCACTTGTGATGGTGTTGAAAAACCACTTTTCGCACTTGTGTTAGTGTTGAAAAAACACATTTCGCACTTGTGTTTGTGTTGAAAAACCACTTTTCGCACTTGTGTTGGTGCAGGAAACCACTTTTGCACTTGTATTAGTGTGGAAAAAACACTTTTCACACTTGTGTTAGTTTTGAAAAACCACTTTTCGCACTTGTATTAGTGTGGAAAAAACACTTTTTGCACTTGTGTTAATGTTGAAAAAACACATTTCGCACTTGTGTTTGTGTTGAAAACCACTTTTCGCACTTGTGTTGGTGCAGGAAACCACTTTTGCACTTGTATTAGTGTGGAAAAACCACTTTTCACACTTGTGTTAGTTTTGAAAAACCACTTTTCGCACTTGTATTAGTGTGGAAAAAACACTTTTTGCACTTGTGATAGTGTTGAAAAACCACTTTTCGCACTTGTGTTAGTGTTGAAAAACCACTTTTCGCACTTGTGTTGGTGCAGGAAACCACTTTTGCACTTGTATTAGTGTGGAAAAAACACTTTTTGCACTTGTGATAGTGTTGAAAAACCACTTTTCGCACTTGTGTTAGTGTTGAAAAACCACTTTTCGCACTTGTGTTAGTGTTGAAAAACCACTTTTCGCACTTGTGTTAGTGTTGAAAAACCACTTTTCGCACTTGTGTTGGTGCAGGAAACCACTTTTGCACTTGTATTAGTGTGGAAAAAACACTTTCCGCACTTGTGTTAGTGTTGAAAACCCACTTTTCGCACTTGTGTTAGTGTTGAAAAACCACTTTTCGCACTTGTGTTGGTGCAGGAAACCACTTTTGCACTTGTATTAGTGTGGCAAAACCACTTTTCGCACTTGTGTTAGTGTTGAAAAACCACTTTTCGCACTTGTGTTAGTGTTGAAAAACCACTTTTCGCACTTGTGTTGGTGCAGGAAACCACTTTTGCACTTGTATTAGTGTGGAAAAAACACTTTTTACACTTGTGATAGTGTTGAAAAACCACTTTTCACACTTGTGTTAGTGTTGAAAACCCACTTTTCGCACTTGTGTTAGTGTTGAAAAACCACTTTTCGCACTTGTGTTGGTGTGGAAAAAACACTTTTTGCACTTGTGATAGTGTTGAAAAACCACTTTTCGCACTTGTGTTAGTGTTGAAAAACCACTTTTCGCACTTGTGTTGGTGAAGGAAACCACTTTTGCACTTGTATTAGTGTGGAAAAACCACTTTTCGCACTTGTGATAGTGTTGAAGAACCACTTTTCGCACTTGTTTTAGTGTTGAAAAACCACTTTTCGCACTTGTGTTGGTGCAGGAAACCACTTTTGCACTTGTATTAGTGTGGAAAAAACACTTTTTGCACTTGTGATAGTGTTGAAAAACCACTTTTCGCACTTGTGTTAGTGTTGGAAAACCACTTTTCGCACTTGTGTTAGTGTTGAAAAAACACTTTTCGCACTTGTGTTAGTTTTGAAAAACCACTTTTCGCACTTGTATTAGTGTGGAAAAAACACTTTTTGCACTTGTGATAGTGTTGAAAAACCACTTTTCGCACTTGTGTTAGTGTTGAAAAACCACTTTTCGCACTTGTGTTGGTGCAGGAAACCACTTTTGCACTTGTATTAGTGTGGAAAAAACACTTTTTGCACTTGTGATAGTGTTGAAAAACCACTTTTCGCACTTGTGTTAGTGTTGAAAAACCACTTTTCGCACTTGTGTTAGTGTTGAAAAACCACTTTTCGCACTTGTGTTAGTGTTGAAAAACCACTTTTCGCACTTGTGTTGGTGCAGGAAACCACTTTTGCACTTGTATTAGTGTGGAAAAAACACTTTCCGCACTTGTGTTAGTGTTGAAAACCCACTTTTCGCACTTGTGTTAGTGTTGAAAAACCACTTTTCGCACTTGTGTTGGTGCAGGAAACCACTTTTGCACTTGTATTAGTGTGGCAAAACCACTTTTCGCACTTGTGTTAGTGTTGAAAAACCACTTTTCGCACTTGTGTTAGTGTTGAAAAACCACTTTTCGCACTTGTGTTGGTGCAGGAAACCACTTTTGCACTTGTATTAGTGTGGAAAAAACACTTTTTACACTTGTGATAGTGTTGAAAAACCACTTTTCGCACTTGTGTTAGTGTTGAAAACCCACTTTTCGCACTTGTGTTAGTGTTGAAAAACCACTTTTCGCACTTGTGTTGGTGTGGAAAAAACACTTTTTGCACTTGTGATAGTATTGAAAAACCACTTTTCGCACTTGTGTTAGTGTTGAAAAACCACTTTTCGCACTTGTGTTGGTGAAGGAAACCACTTTTGCACTTGTATTAGTGTGGAAAAACCACTTTTCGCACTTGTGATAGTGTTGAAAAACCACTTTTCGCACTTGTATTAGTGTGGAAAAAACACTTTTTGCACTTGTGTTAGTGTTGAAAAACCGATTTTCGCACTTGTGTTGGTGCAGGAAACCACTTTTGCACTTGTATTAGTGTGGAAAAAACACTTTTTGCACTTGTGATGGTGTTGAAAAACCACTTTTCGCACTTGTGTTAGTGTTGAAAAAACACATTTCGCACTTGTGTTTGTGTTGAAAAACCACTTTTTGCACTTGTGTTGGTGCAGGAAACCACTTTTGCACTTGTATTAGTGTGGAAAAAACACTTTTCACACTTGTGTTAGTTTTGAAAAACCACTTTTCGCACTTGTATTAGTGTGGAAAAAACACTTTTTGCACTTGTGTTAATGTTGAAAAAACACATTTCGCACTTGTGTTTGTGTTGAAAAACCACTTTTCGCACTTGTGTTGGTGCAGGAAACCACTTTTGCACTTGTATTAGTGTGGAAAAACCACTTTTCACACTTGTGTTAGTTTTGAAAAACCACTTTTCGCACTTGTATTAGTGTGGAAAAAACACTTTTTGCACTTGTGATAGTGTTGAAAAACCACTTTTCGCACTTGTGTTAGTGTTGAAAAACCACTTTTCGCACTTGTGTTGGTGCAGGAAACCACTTTTGCACTTGTATTAGTGTGGAAAAAACACTTTTTGCACTTGTGATAGTGTTGAAAAACCACTTTTCGCACTTGTGTTAGTGTTGAAAAACCACTTTTCGCACTTGTGTTAGTGTTGAAAAACCACTTTTCGCACTTGTGTTAGTGTTGAAAAACCACTTTTCGCACTTGTGTTGGTGCAGGAAACCACTTTTGCACTTGTATTAGTGTGGAAAAAACACTTTCCGCACTTGTGTTAGTGTTGAAAACCCACTTTTCGCACTTGTGTTAGTGTTGAAAAACCACTTTTCGCACTTGTGTTGGTGCAGGAAACCACTTTTGCACTTGTATTAGTGTGGCAAAACCACTTTTCGCACTTGTGTTAGTGTTGAAAAAACACTTTTCGCACTTGTGTTAGTGTTGAAAAACCACTTTTCGCACTTGTGTTGGTGCAGGAAACCACTTTTGCACTTGTATTAGTGTGGAAAAAACACTTTTTACACTTGTGATAGTGTTGAAAAACCACTTTTCGCACTTGTGTTAGTGTTGAAAACCCACTTTTCGCACTTGTGTTAGTGTTGAAAAACCACTTTTCGCACTTGTGTTGGTGTGGAAAAAACACTTTTTGCACTTGTGATAGTGTTGAAAAACCACTTTTCGCACTTGTGTTAGTGTTGAAAAAACACTTTTCGCACTTGTGTTGGTGAAGGAAACCACTTTTGCACTTGTATTAGTGTGGAAAAACCACTTTTCGCACTTGTGATAGTGTTGAAGAACCACTTTTCGCACTTGTTTTAGTGTTGAAAAACCACTTTTCGCACTTGTGTTGGTGCAGGAAACCACTTTTGCACTTGTATTAGTGTGGAAAAAACACTTTTTGCACTTGTGATAGTGTTGAAAAACCACTTTTCGCACTTGTGTTAGTGTTGGAAAACCACTTTTCGCACTTGTGTTAGTGTTGAAAAAACACTTTTCGCACTTGTGTTAGTTTTGAAAAACCACTTTTCGCACTTGTATTAGTGTGGAAAAAACACTTTTTGCACTTGTGATAGTGTTGAAAAACCACTTTTCGCACTTGTGTTAGTGTTGAAAAACCACTTTTCGCACTTGTGTTGGTGCAGGAAACCACTTTTGCACTTGTATTAGTGTGGAAAAAACACTTTTTGCACTTGTGATAGTGTTGAAAAACCACTTTTCGCACTTGTGTTAGTGTTGAAAAACCACTTTTCGCACTTGTGTTAGTGTTGAAAAACCACTTTTCGCACTTGTGTTAGTGTTGAAAAAACACTTTCCGCACTTGTGTTAGTGTTGAAAACCCACTTTTCGCACTTGTGTTAGTGTTGAAAAACCACTTTTCGCACTTGTGTTGGTGCAGGAAACCACTTTTGCACTTGTATTAGTGTGGCAAAACCACTTTTCGCACTTGTGTTAGTGTTGAAAAACCACTTTTCGCACTTGTGTTAGTGTTGAAAAACCACTTTTCGCACTTGTGTTGGTGCAGGAAACCACTTTTGCACTTGTATTAGTGTGGAAAAAACACTTTTTACACTTGTGATAGTGTTGAAAAACCACTTTTCGCACTTGTGTTAGTGTTGAAAACCCACTTTTCGCACTTGTGTTAGTGTTGAAAAACCACTTTTCGCACTTGTGTTGGTGTGGAAAAAACACTTTTTGCACTTGTGATAGTATTGAAAAACCACTTTTCGCACTTGTGTTAGTGTTGAAAAACCACTTTTCGCACTTGTGTTGGTGAAGGAAACCACTTTTGCACTTGTATTAGTGTGGAAAAACCACTTTTCGCACTTGTGATAGTGTTGAAGAACCACATTTCGCACTTGTTTTAGTGTTGAAAAACCACTTTTCGCACTTGTGTTGGTGCAGGAAACCACTTTTGCACTTGTATTAGTGTGGAAAAAACACTTTTTGCACTTGTGATAGTGTTGAAAAACCACTTTTCGCACTTGTGTTAGTGTTGGAAAACCACTTTTCGCACTTGTGTTAGTGTTGAAAAAACACTTTTCGCACTTGTGTTGGTGCAGGAAACCACTTTTGCACTTGTATTAGTGTGGAAAACCACTTTTCGCACATGTGTTAGTGTTGAAAAACAACTTTTCGCACTTGTGTTGGTGTTGAAAAACCACTTTTCGCACTTGTGTTGGTGCAGGAAACCACTTTTGCACTTGTATTAGTGTGGAAAAAACACTTTTTGCACTTGTGATAGTGTTGAAAAACCACTTTTCGCACTTGTGTTAGTGTTGAAAAACCACTTTTCACACTTGTGTTAGTGTTGAAAAACCACTTTTCGCACTTGTGTTGGTGCAGGAAACCACTTTTGCACTTGTATTAGTGTGGAAAAAACACTTTTTGCACTTGTGATAGTGTTGAAAAACCACTTTTCGCACTTGTGTTAGTGTTGAAAAACCACTTTTAGCACTTGTGTTGGTGAAGGAAACCACTTTTGCACTTGCATTAGTGTGGAAAAAACACTTTTTGCACTTGTGATGGTGTTGAAAAACCACTTTTCGCACTTGTTTTAGTGTTGAAAAAACACATTTCGCACTTGTGTTTGTGTTGAAAAACCACTTTTCGCACTTGTGTTGGTGCAGGAAACCACTTTTGCACTTGTATTAGTGTGGAAAAAACACTTTCACACTTGTGTTAGTTTTGAAAAACCACTTTTCGCACTTGTATTAGTGTGGAAAAAACACTTTTTGCACTTGTGTTAATGTTGAAAAAACACATTTCGCACATGTGTTTGTGTTGAAAAACCACTTTTCGCACTTGTGTTGGTGCAGGAAACCACTTTTGCACTTGTATTAGTGTGGAAAAACCACTTTTCACACTTGTGTTAGTTTTGAAAAACCACTTTTCGCACTTGTATTAGTGTGGAAAAAACACTTTTTGCACTTGTGATAGTGTTGAAAAACCACTTTTCGCACTTGTGTTAGTGTTGAAAAACCACTTTTCGCACTTGTGTTGGTGCAGGAAACCACTTTTGCACTTGTATTAGTGTGGAAAAAACACTTTTTGCACTTGTGATAGTGTTGAAAAACCACTTTTCGCACTTGTGTTAGTGTTGAAAAACCACTTTTCGCACTTGTGTTAGTGTTGAAAAACCACTTTTCGCACTTGTGTTAGTGTTGAAAAACCACTTTTCGCACTTGTGTTGGTGCAGGAAACCACTTTTGCACTTGTATTAGTGTGGAAAAAACACTTTCCGCACTTGTGTTAGTGTTGAAAACCCATTTTTCGCACTTGTGTTAGTGTTGAAAAACCACTTTTCGCACTTGTGTTGGTGCAGGAAACCACTTTTGCACTTGTATTAGTGTGGCAAAACCACTTTTCGCACTTGTGTTAGTGTTGAAAAACCACTTTTCGCACTTGTGTTAGTGTTGAAAAACCACTTTTCGCACTTGTGTTGGTGCAGGAAACCACTTTTGCACTTGTATTAGTGTGGAAAAAACACTTTTTACACTTGTGATAGTGTTGAAAAACCACTTTTCGCACTAGTGTTAGTGTTGAAAACCCACTTTTCGCACTTGTGTTAGTGTTGAAAAACCACTTTTCGCACTTGTGTTGGTGTGGTAAAAACACTTTTTGCACTTGTGATAGTGTTGAAAAACCACTTTTCGCACTTGTGTTAGTGTTGACAAACCACTTTTCGCACTTGTGTTAGTGTTGAAAAACACTTTTCGCACTTGTGTTGGTGCAGGAAACCACTTTTGCACTTGTATTAGTGTGGAAAAAACACTTTTTGCACTTGTGATAGTGTTGAAAAACCACTTTTCGCACTTGTGTTAGTGTTGACAAACCACTTTTCGCACTTGTGTTAGTGTTGAAAACCCACTTTTCGCACTTGTGTTAGTGTTGAAAAACCACTTTTGCACTTGTATTAGTGTGGAAAAAACACTTTTTGCACTTGTGATAGTGTTGAAAAACCACTTTTCGCACTTGTGTTAGTGTTGGAAAACCACTTTTCGCACTTGTGTTAGTGTTGAAAAAACACTTTTCGCACTTGTGTTGGTGCAGGAAACCACTTTTGCACTTGTATTAGTGTGGAAAACCACTTTTCGCACATGTGTTAGTGTTGAAAAACAACTTTTCGCACTTGTGTTGGTGTTGAAAAACCACTTTTCGCACTTGTGTTGGTGCAGGAAACCACTTTTGCACTTGTATTAGTGTGGAAAAAACACTTTTCGCAATTGTGTTAGTGTTGAAAAACCACTTTTTGCACTTGTGTTAGTGTTGAAAAACCACTTTTCGCACTTGTGTTGGTGCAGGAAACCACTTTTGCACTTGTATTAGTGTGGAAAAAACACTTTTTGCACTTGTGATAGTGTTGAAAAACCACTTTTCGCACTTGTGTTAGTTTTGAAAAACCACTTTTCGCACTTGTGTTAGTGTTGAAAAACCACTTTTCGCACTTGTGTTTGTGATGAAAAACCACTTTTCGCACTTGTGTTGGTGCAGGAAACCACTTTTGCACTTGTATTAGTGTGGAAAAAACACTTTTCGCACTTGTGTTAGTGTTGAAAACCCACTTTTCGCACTTGTGTTAGTGTTGAAAAACCACTTTTCGCACTTGTGTTGGTGCAGGAAACCACTTTTGCACTTGTATTAGTGTGGCAAAACCACTTTTCGCACTTGTGTTAGTGTTGAAAAACCACTTTTCGCACTTGTGTTAGTGTTGAAAAACCACTTTTCGCACTTGTGTTGGTGCAGGAAACCACTTTTGCACTTGTATTAGTGTGGAAAAAACACTTTTTACACTTGTGATAGTGTTGAAAAACCACTTTTCGCACTTGTGTTAGTGTTGAAAAACCACTTTTCGCACTTGTGTTGGTGCAGGAAACCACTTTTGCACTTGTATTAGTGTGGAAAAAACACTTTTTGCACTTGTGATAGTGTTGAAAAACCACTTTTCGCACTTGTGTTAGTGTTGAAAAACCACTTTTCGCACTTGTGTTAGTGTTGAAAAACCACTTTTCGCACTTGTGTTAGTGTTGAAAAACCACTTTTCGCACTTGTGTTGGTGCAGGAAACCACTTTTGCACTTGTATTAGTGTGGAAAAAACACTTTCCGCACTTGTGTTAGTGTTGAAAACCCACTTTTCGCACTTGTGTTAGTGTTGAAAAACCACTTTTCGCACTTGTGTTGGTGCAGGAAACCACTTTTGCACTTGTATTAGTGTGGCAAAACCACTTTTCGCACTTGTGTTAGTGTTGAAAAACCACTTTTCGCACTTGTGTTAGTGTTGAAAAACCACTTTTCGCACTTGTGTTGGTGCAGGAAACCACTTTTGCACTTGTATTAGTGTGGAAAAAACACTTTTTACACTTGTGATAGTGTTGAAAAACCACTTTTCGCACTTGTGTTAGTGTTGAAAACCCACTTTTCGCACTTGTGTTAGTGTTGAAAAACCACTTTTCGCACTTGTGTTGGTGTGGAAAAAACACTTTTTGCACTTGTGATAGTGTTGAAAAACCACTTTTCGCACTTGTGTTAGTGTTGAAAAACCACTTTTCGCACTTGTGTTGGTGAAGGAAACCACTTTTGCACTTGTATTAGTGTGGAAAAACCACTTTTCGCACTTGTGATAGTGTTGAAGAACCACTTTTTGCACTTGTTTTAGTGTTGAAAAACCACTTTTCGCACTTGTGTTGGTGCAGGAAACCACTTTTGCACTTGTATTAGTGTGGAAAAAACACTTTTTGCACTTGTGATAGTGTTGAAAAACCACTTTTCGCACTTGTGTTAGTGTTGGAAAACCACTTTTCGCACTTGTGTTAGTGTTGAAAAAACACTTTTCGCACTTGTGTTAGTTTTGAAAAACCACTTTTCGCACTTGTATTAGTGTGGAAAAAACACTTTTTGCACTTGTGATAGTGTTGAAAAACCACTTTTCGCACTTGTGTTAGTGTTGAAAAACCACTTTTCGCACTTGTGTTGGTGCAGGAAACCACTTTTGCACTTGTATTAGTGTGGAAAAAACACTTTTTGCACTTGTGATAGTGTTGAAAAACCACTTTTCGCACTTGTGTTAGTGTTGAAAAACCACTTTTCGCACTTGTGTTAGTGTTGAAAAACCACTTTTCGCACTTGTGTTAGTGTTGAAAAACCACTTTTCGCACTTGTGTTGGTGCAGGAAACCACTTTTGCACTTGTATTAGTGTGGAAAAAACACTTTCCGCACTTGTGTTAGTGTTGAAAACCCACTTTTCGCACTTGTGTTAGTGTTGAAAACCCACTTTTCGCACTTGTGTTAGTGTTGAAAAACCACTTTTCGCACTTGTGTTGGTGCAGGAAACCACTTTTGCACTTGTATTAGTGTGGCAAAACCACTTTTCGCACTTGTGTTAGTGTTGAAAAACCACTTTTCGCACTTGTGCTAGTGTTGAAAAACCACTTTTCGCACTTGTGTTGGTGCAGGAAACCACTTTTGCACTTGTATTAGTGTGGAAAAAACACTTTTTACACTTGTGATAGTGTTGAAAAACCACTTTTCGCACTTGTGTTAGTGTTGAAAACCCACTTTTCGCACTTGTGTTAGTGTTGAAAAACCACTTTTCGCACTTGTGTTGGTGTGGAAAAAACACTTTTTGCACTTGTGATAGTATTGAAAAACCACTTTTCGCACTTGTGTTAGTGTTGAAAAACCACTTTTCGCACTTGTGTTGGTGAAGGAAACCACTTTTGCACTTGTATTAGTGTGGAAAAACCACTTTTCGCACTTGTGATAGTGTTGAAGAACCACTTTTCGCACTTGTTTTAGTGTTGAAAAACCACTTTTCGCACTTGTGTTGGTGCAGGAAACCACTTTTGCACTTGTATTAGTGTGGAAAAAACACTTTTTGCACTTGTGATAGTGTTGGAAAACCACTTTTCGCACTTGTGTTAGTGTTGGAAAACCACTTTTCGCACTTGTGTTAGTGTTGAAAAAACACTTTTCGCACTTGTGTTAGTGTTGAAAAACCACTTTTCGCACTTGTGTTGGTGAAGGAAACCACTTTTGCACTTGTATTAGTGTGGAAAAACCACTTTTCGCACTTGTGATAGTGTTGAAGAACCACTTTTCGCACTTGTTTTAGTGTTGAAAAACCACTTTTCGCACTTGTGTTGGTGCAGGAAACCACTTTTGCACTTGTATTAGTGTGGAAAAAACACTTTTTACACTTGTGATAGTGTTGAAAAACCACTTTTCGCACTTGTGTTAGTGTTGAAAAACCACTTTTCGCACTTGTGTTGGTGCAGGAAACCACTTTTGCACTTGTATTAGTGTGGAAAAACCACTTTTCGCACTTGTGTTAGTGTTGAAAAACCACTTTTCGCACTTGTGTTAGTGTTGAAAAACCACTTTTCGCACTTGTGTTGGTGCAGGAAACCACTTTTGCACTTGTATTAGTGTGGAAAAAACACTTTTTACACTTGTGATAGTGTTGAAAAACCACTTTTCGCACTTGTGTTAGTGTTGAAAAACCACTTTTCGCACTTGTGTTGGTGCAGGAAACCACTTTTGCACTTGTATTAGTGTGGAAAAAACACTTTTTGCACTTGTGATAGTGTTGAAAAACCACTTTTCGCACTTGTGTTAGTGTTGAAAAACCACTTTTCGCACTTGTGTTAGTGTTGAAAAACCACTTTTCGCACTTGTGTTAGTGTTGAAAAACCACTTTTCGCACTTGTGTTGGTGCAGGAAACCACTTTTGCACTTGTATTAGTGTGGAAAAAACACTTTCCGCACTTGTGTTAGTGTTGAAAACCCACTTTTCGCACTTGTGTTAGTGTTGAAAAACCACTTTTCGCACTTGTGTTGGTGCAGGAAACCACTTTTGCACTTGTATTAGTGTGGCAAAACCACTTTTCGCACTTGTGTTAGTGTTGAAAAACCACTTTTCGCACTTGTGTTAGTGTTGAAAAACCACTTTTCGCACTTGTGTTGGTGCAGGAAACCACTTTTGCACTTGTATTAGTGTGGAAAAAACACTTTTTACACTTGTGATAGTGTTGAAAAACCACTTTTCGCACTTGTGTTAGTGTTGAAAACCCACTTTTCGCACTTGTGTTAGTGTTGAAAAACCACTTTTCGCACTTGTGTTGGTGTGGAAAAAACACTTTTTGCACTTGTGATAGTGTTGAAAAACCACTTTTTGCACTTGTGTTAGTGTTGAAAAACCACTTTTCGCACTTGTGTTGGTGAAGGAAACCACTTTTGCACTTGTATTAGTGTGGAAAAACCACTTTTCGCACTTGTGATAGTGTTGAAGAACCACTTTTCGCACTTGTTTTAGTGTTGAAAAACCACTTTTCGCACTTGTGTTGGTGCAGGAAACCACTTTTGCACTTGTATTAGTGTGGAAAAAACACTTTTTGCACTTGTGATAGTGTTGAAAAACCACTTTTCGCACTTGTGTTAGTGTTGGAAAACCACTTTTCGCACTTGTGTTAGTGTTGGAAAACCACTTTTCGCACTTGTGTTAGTGTTGAAAAAACACTTTTCGCACTTGTGTTAGTTTTGAAAAACCACTTTTCGCACTTGTATTAGTGTGGAAAAAACACTTTTTGCACTTGTGATAGTGTTGAAAAACCACTTTTCGCACTTGTGTTAGTGTTGAAAAACCACTTTTCGCACTTGTGTTGGTGCAGGAAACCACTTTTGCACTTGTATTAGTGTGGAAAAAACACTTTTTGCACTTGTGATAGTGTTGAAAAACCACTTTTCGCACTTGTGTTAGTGTTGAAAAACCACTTTTCGCACTTGTGTTAGTGTTGAAAAACCACTTTTCGCACTTGTGTTAGTGTTGAAAAACCACTTTTCGCACTTGTGTTGGTGCAGGAAACCACTTTTGCACTTGTATTAGTGTGGAAAAAACACTTTCCGCACTTGTGTTAGTGTTGAAAACCCACTTTTCGCACTTGTGTTAGTGTTGAAAAACCACTTTTCGCACTTGTGTTGGTGCAGGAAACCACTTTTGCACTTGTATTAGTGTGGCAAAACCACTTTTCGCACTTGTGTTAGTGTTGAAAAACCACTTTTCGCACTTGTGCTAGTGTTGAAAAACCACTTTTCGCACTTGTGTTGGTGCAGGAAACCACTTTTGCACTTGTATTAGTGTGGAAAAAACACTTTTTACACTTGTGATAGTGTTGAAAAACCACTTTTCGCACTTGTGTTAGTGTTGAAAACCCACTTTTCGCACTTGTGTTAGTGTTGAAAAACCACTTTTCGCACTTGTGTTGGTGTGGAAAAAACACTTTTTGCACTTGTGATAGTATTGAAAAACCACTTTTCGCACTTGTGTTAGTGTTGAAAAACCACTTTTCGCACTTGTGTTGGTGAAGGAAACCACTTTTGCACTTGTATTAGTGTGGAAAAACCACTTTTCGCACTTGTGATAGTGTTGAAGAACCACTTTTCGCACTTGTTTTAGTGTTGAAAAACCACTTTTCGCACTTGTGTTGGTGCAGGAAACCACTTTTGCACTTGTATTAGTGTGGAAAAAACACTTTTTGCACTTGTGATAGTGTTGGAAAACCACTTTTCGCACTTGTGTTAGTGTTGGAAAACCACTTTTCGCACTTGTGTTAGTGTTGAAAAAACACTTTTCGCACTTGTGTTGGTGCAGGAAACCACTTTTGCACTTGTATTAGTGTGGAAAACCACTTTTCGCACATGTGTTAGTGTTGAAAAACAACTTTTCGCACTTGTGTTGGTGTTGAAAAACCACTTTTCGCACTTGTGTTGGTGCAGGAAACCACTTTTGCACTTGTATTAGTGTGGAAAAAACACTTTTTGCACTTGTGATAGTGTTGAAAAACCACTTTTCGCACTTGTGTTAGTGTTGAAAAACCACTTTTCGCACTTGTGTTAGTGTTGAAAAACCACTTTTCGCACTTGTGTTGGTGCAGGAAACCACTTTTGCACTTGTATTAGTGTGGAAAAAACACTTTTTGCACTTGTGATAGTGTTGAAAAACCACTTTTCGCACTTGTGTTAGTGTTGAAAAACCACTTTTAGCACTTGTGTTGGTGAAGGAAACCACTTTTGCACTTGCATTAGTGTGGAAAAAACACTTTTTGCACTTGTGATGGTGTTGAAAAACCACTTTTCGCACTTGTGTTAGTGTTGAAAAAACACATTTCGCACTTGTGTTTGTGTTGAAAAACCACTTTTCGCACTTGTGTTGGTGCAGGAAACCACTTTTGCACTTGTATTAGTGTGGAAAAAACACTTTCACACTTGTGTTAGTTTTGAAAAACCACTTTTCGCACTTGTATTAGTGTGGAAAAAACACTTTTTGCACTTGTGTTAATGTTGATAAAACACATTTCGCACTTGTGTTTGTGTTGAAAAACCACTTTTCGCACTTGTGTTGGTGCAGGAAACCACTTTTGCACTTGTATTAGTGTGGAAAAACCACTTTTCACACTTGTGTTAGTTTTGAAAAACCACTTTTCGCACTTGTATTAGTGTGGAAAAAACACTTTTTGCACTTGTGATAGTGTTGAAAAACCACTTTTCGCACTTGTGTTAGTGTTGAAAAACCACTTTTCGCACTTGTGTTGGTGCAGGAAACCACTTTTGCACTTGTATTAGTGTGGAAAAAACACTTTTTGCACTTGTGATAGTGTTGAAAAACCACTTTTCGCACTTGTGTTAGTGTTGAAAAACCACTTTTCGCACTTGTGTTAGTGTTGAAAAACCACTTTTCGCACTTGTGTTAGTGTTGAAAAACCACTTTTCGCACTTGTGTTGGTGCAGGAAACCACTTTTGCACTTGTATTAGTGTGGAAAAAACACTTTCCGCACTTGTGTTAGTGTTGAAAACCCATTTTTCGCACTTGTGTTAGTGTTGAAAAACCACTTTTCGCACTTGTGTTGGTGCAGGAAACCACTTTTGCACTTGTATTAGTGTGGCAAAACCACTTTTCGCACTTGTGTTAGTGTTGAAAAACCACTTTTCGCACTTGTGTTAGTGTTGAAAAACCACTTTTCGCACTTGTGTTGGTGCAGGAAACCACTTTTGCACTTGTATTAGTGTGGAAAAAACACTTTTTACACTTGTGATAGTGTTGAAAAACCACTTTTCGCACTTGTGTTAGTGTTGAAAACCCACTTTTCGCACTTGTGTTAGTGTTGAAAAACCACTTTTCGCACTTGTGTTGGTGTGGTAAAAACACTTTTTGCACTTGTGATAGTGTTGAAAAACCACTTTTCGCACTTGTGTTAGTGTTGACAAACCACTTTTCGCACTTGTGTTAGTGTTGAAAAAACACTTTTCGCACTTGTGTTGGTGCAGGAAACCACTTTTGCACTTGTATTAGTGTGGAAAAAACACTTTTTGCACTTGTGATAGTGTTGAAAAAACACTTTTCGCACTTGTGTTAGTGTTGACAAACCACTTTTCGCACTTGTGTTAGTGTTGAAAACCCACTTTTCGCACTTGTGTTAGTGTTGAAAAACCACTTTTGCACTTGTATTAGTGTGGAAAAAACACTTTTTGCACTTGTGATAGTGTTGAAAAACCACTTTTCGCACTTGTGTTAGTGTTGGAAAACCACTTTTCGCACTTGTGTTAGTGTTGAAAAAACACTTTTCGCACTTGTGTTGGTGCAGGAAACCACTTTTGCACTTGTATTAGTGTGGAAAACCACTTTTCGCACATGTGTTAGTGTTGAAAAACAACTTTTCGCACTTGTGTTGGTGTTGAAAAACCACTTTTCGCACTTGTGTTGGTGCAGGAAACCACTTTTGCACTTGTATTAGTGTGGAAAAAACACTTTTCGCAATTGTGTTAGTGTTGAAAAACCACTTTTTGCACTTGTGTTAGTGTTGAAAAACCACTTTTCGCACTTGTGTTGGTGCAGGAAACCACTTTTGCACTTGTATTAGTGTGGAAAAAACACTTTTTGCACTTGTGATAGTGTTGAAAAACCACTTTTCGCACTTGTGTTAGTTTTGAAAAACCACTTTTCGCACTTGTGTTAGTGTTGAAAAACCACTTTTCGCACTTGTGTTAGTGTTGAAAAACCACTTTTCGCACTTGTGTTGGTGCAGGAAACCACTTTTGCACTTGTATTAGTGTGGAAAAAACACTTTTCGCACTTGTGTTAGTGTTGAAAACCCACTTTTCGCACTTGTGTTAGTGTTGAAAAACCACTTTTCGCACTTGTGTTGGTGCAGGAAACCACTTTTGCACTTGTATTAGTGTGGCAAAACCACTTTTCGCACTTGTGTTAGTGTTGAAAAACCACTTTTCGCACTTGTGTTAGTGTTGAAAAACCACTTTTCGCACTTGTGTTGGTGCAGGAAACCACTTTTGCACTTGTATTAGTGTGGAAAAAACACTTTTTACACTTGTGATAGTGTTGAAAAACCACTTTTCGCACTTGTGTTAGTGTTGAAAAACCACTTTTTGCACTTGTGTTAGTGTTGAAAAACCACTTTTCGCACTTGTGTTGGTGCAGGAAACCACTTTTGCACTTGTATTAGTGTGGAAAAAACACTTTTTGCACTTGTGATAGTGTTGAAAAACCACTTTTCGCACTTGTGTTAGTGTTGAAAAACCACTTTTAGCACTTGTGTTGGTGAAGGAAACCACTTTTGCACTTGTATTAGTGTGGAAAAACCACTTAACTCACTTGTGTTAGTGTTGAAAAACCACTTTTTGCACTTGTGTTAGTGTTGAAAAACCGCTTTTCGCACTTGTGTTGGTGCAGGAAATCACTTTTGCACTTGTATTAGTGTGGAAAAAACACTTTTTGCACTTGTGATGGTGTTGAAAAACCACTTTTCGCACTTGTGTTAGTGTTGAAAAAATACATTTCGCACTTGTGTTTGTGTTGAAAAACCACTTTTCGCACTTGTGTTGGTGCAGGAAACCACTTTTGCACTTGTATTAGTGTGGAAAAAACACTTTTTGCACTTGTGATAGTGTTGAAAAACCACTTTTCGCACTTGTGTTAGTGTTGAAAAACCACTTTTCGCACTTGTGTTCATGTTGAAAAACCACTTTTCGCACTTGTGTTGGTGCAGGAAACTACTTTTGCACTTGTATTAGTGTGGAAAAACCACTTTTCGCACTTGTGTTAATGTTGAAAAACCCCTTTTCGCACTTGTGTTAATGTTGAAAAACCACTTTTCGCACTTGTGTTGGTGCAGGAAACCACTTTTGCACTTGTATTAGTGTGGAAAAAACACTTTTTGCACTTGTGATAGTGTTGAAAAACCACATTTCGCACTTGTGTTAGTGTTGAAAAACCACTTTTCGCACTTGTGTTGGTGCAGGAAACCACTTTTGCACTTGTATTAGTGTGGAAAAACCACTTTTTACACTTGTGTTAGTGTTGAAAAACCACTTTTCGCACTTGTATTAGTGTGGAAAAAACACTTTTTGCACTTGTGATAGTGTTGAAAAACCACTTTTCGCACTTGTGTTAGTGTTGAAAAACCACTTTTCGCACCTGTGTTGGTGCAGGAAACCACTTTTGCACTTGTATTAGTGTGGAAAAAACACTTTTTGCACTTGTGATAGTGTTGAAAAACCACTTTTCGCACTTGTGTTAGTGTTGAAAAACCACTTTTCGCACTTGTGTTAGTGTTGAAAAACCACTTTTCACACTTGTGTTAGTGTTGAAAAACCACTTTTCGCACTTGTGTTGGTGCAGGAAACCACTTTTGCACTTGTATTAGTGTGGAAAAAACACTTTTCGCACTTGTGTTAGTGTTGAAAACCCACTTTTCGCACTTGTGTTAGTGTTGAAAAACCACTTTTCGCACTTGTGTTGGTGCAGGAAACCACTTTTGCACTTGTATTAGTGTGGCAAAACCACTTTTCGCACTTGTGTTAGTGTTGAAAAACCACTTTTCGCACTTGTGTTAGTGTTGAAAAACCACTTTTCGCACTTGTGTTGGTGCAGGAAACCACTTTTGCACTTGTATTAGTGTGGAAAAAACACTTTTTACACTTGTGATAGTGTTGAAAAACCACTTTTTGCACTTGTGTTAGTGTTGAAAAACCACTTTTCGCACTTGTGTTAGTGTTGAAAAACCACTTTTCGCACTTGTGTTGGTGCAGGAAACCACTTTTGCACTTGTATTAGTGTGGAAAAAACACTTTTTGCACTTGTGATAGTGTTGAAAAACCACTTTTCGCACTTGTGTTAGTGTTGAAAAACCACTTTTAGCACTTGTGTTGGTGAAGGAAACCACTTTTGCACTTGTATTAGTGTGGAAAAACCACTTTTCTCACTTGTGTTAGTGTTGAAAAACCACTTTTTGCACTTGTGTTAGTGTTGAAAAACCGCTTTTCGCACTTGTGTTGGTGCAGGAAACCACTTTTGCACTTGTATTAGTGTGGAAAAAACACTTTTTGCACTTGTGATGGTGTTGAAAAACCACTTTTCGCACTTGTGTTAGTGTTGAAAAAACACATTTCGCACTTGTGTTTGTGTTGAAAAACCACATTTCGCACTTGTGTTGGTGCAGGAAACCACTTTTGCACTTGTATTAGTGTGGAAAAAACACTTTTTGCACTTGTGATAGTGTTGAAAAACCACTTTTCGCACTTGTGTTAGTGTTGAAAAACCACTTTTCGCACTTGTGTTCGTGTTGAAAAACCACTTTTCGCACTTGTGTTGGTGCAGGAAACTACTTTTGCACTTGTATTAGTGTGGAAAAACCACTTTTCGCACTTGTGTTAATGTTGAAAAACCCCTTTTCGCACTTGTGTTAATGTTGAAAAACCACTTTTCGCACTTGTTTTGGTGCAGGAAACTACTTTTGCACTTGTATTAGTGTGGAAAAACCACTTTTCGCACTTGTGTTAGTGTTGAAAACCCACTTTTCGCACTTGTGTTAGTGTTGAAAAACCACTTTTCGCACTTGTGTTAGTGTTGAAAAACCACTTTTCGCACTTGTGTTGGTGCAGGAAACCACTTTTGCACTTGTATTAGTGTGGAAAAAACACTTTTTGCACTTGTGATAGTGTTGAAAAACCACTTTTCGCACTTGTGTTAGTGTTGAAAAACCACTTTTAGCACTTGTGTTGGTGAAGGAAACCACTTTTGCACTTGTACTAGTGTGGAAAAACCACTTTTCTCACTTGTGTTAGTGTTGAAAAACCACTTTTTGCACTTGTGTTAGTGTTGAAAAACCGCTTTTCGCACTTGTGTTGGTGCAGGAAACCACTTTTGCACTTGTATTAGTGTGGAAAAAACACTTTTTGCACTTGTGATGGTGTTGAAAAACCACTTTTCGCACTTGTGTTAGTGTTGAAAAAACACATTTCGCACTTGTGTTTGTGTTGAAAAACCACATTTCGCACTTGTGTTGGTGCAGGAAACCACTTTTGCACTTGTATTAGTGTGGAAAAAACACTTTTTGCACTTGTGATAGTGTTGAAAAACCACTTTTCGCACTTGTGTTAGTGTTGAAAAACCACTTTTCGCACTTGTGTTCGTGTTGAAAAACCACTTTTCGCACTTGTGTTGGTGCAGGAAACTACTTTTGCACTTGTATTAGTGTGGAAAAACCACTTTTCGCACTTGTGTTAATGTTGAAAAACCCCTTTTCGCACTTGTGTTAGTGTTGAAAAACCACTTTTCGCACTTGTGTTGGTGCAGGAAACCACTTTTGCACTTGTATTAGTGTGGAAAAACCACTTTTCGCACTTGTGTTAGTGTTGAAAAACCACTTTTCGCACTTGTGCTAGTGTTGAAAAACCACTTTTCGCACTTGTGTTGGTGCAGGAAACCACTTTTGCACTTGTATTAGTGTGGAAAAAACACTTTTTACACTTGTGATAGTGTTGAAAAACCACTTTTCGCACTTGTGTTAGTGTTGAAAACCCACTTTTCGCACTTGTGTTAGTGTTGAAAAACCACTTTTCGCACTTGTGTTGGTGTGGAAAAAACACTTTTTGCACTTGTGATAGTATTGAAAAACCACTTTTCGCACTTGTGTTAGTGTTGAAAAACCACTTTTCGCACTTGTGTTGGTGAAGGAAACCACTTTTGCACTTGTATTAGTGTGGAAAAACCACTTTTCGCACTTGTGATAGTGTTGAAGAACCACTTTTCGCACTTGTTTTAGTGTTGAAAAACCACTTTTCGCACTTGTGTTGGTGCAGGAAACCACTTTTGCACTTGTATTAGTGTGGAAAAAACACTTTTTGCACTTGTGATAGTGTTGGAAAACCACTTTTCGCACTTGTGTTAGTGTTGGAAAACCACTTTTCGCACTTGTGTTAGTGTTGAAAAAACACTTTTCGCACTTGTGTTAGTGTTGAAAAACCACTTTTCGCACTTGTGTTGGTGAAGGAAACCACTTTTGCACTTGTATTAGTGTGGAAAAACCACTTTTCGCACTTGTGATAGTGTTGAAGAACCACTTTTCGCACTTGTTTTAGTGTTGAAAAACCACTTTTCGCACTTGTGTTGGTGCAGGAAACCACTTTTGCACTTGTATTAGTGTGGAAAAAACACTTTTTACACTTGTGATAGTGTTGAAAAACCACTTTTCGCACTTGTGTTAGTGTTGAAAAACCACTTTTCGCACTTGTGTTGGTGCAGGAAACCACTTTTGCACTTGTATTAGTGTGGAAAAACCACTTTTCGCACTTGTGTTAGTGTTGAAAAACCACTTTTCGCACTTGTGTTAGTGTTGAAAAACCACTTTTCGCACTTGTGTTGGTGCAGGAAACCACTTTTGCACTTGTATTAGTGTGGAAAAAACACTTTTTACACTTGTGATAGTGTTGAAAAACCACTTTTCGCACTTGTGTTAGTGTTGAAAAACCACTTTTCGCACTTGTGTTGGTGCAGGAAACCACTTTTGCACTTGTATTAGTGTGGAAAAAACACTTTTTGCACTTGTGATAGTGTTGAAAAACCACTTTTCGCACTTGTGTTAGTGTTGAAAAACCACTTTTCGCACTTGTGTTAGTGTTGAAAAACCACTTTTCGCACTTGTGTTAGTGTTGAAAAACCACTTTTCGCACTTGTGTTGGTGCAGGAAACCACTTTTGCACTTGTATTAGTGTGGAAAAAACACTTTCCGCACTTGTGTTAGTGTTGAAAACCCACTTTTCGCACTTGTGTTAGTGTTGAAAAACCACTTTTCGCACTTGTGTTGGTGCAGGAAACCACTTTTGCACTTGTATTAGTGTGGCAAAACCACTTTTCGCACTTGTGTTAGTGTTGAAAAACCACTTTTCGCACTTGTGTTAGTGTTGAAAAACCACTTTTCGCACTTGTGTTGGTGCAGGAAACCACTTTTGCACTTGTATTAGTGTGGAAAAAACACTTTTTACACTTGTGATAGTGTTGAAAAACCACTTTTCGCACTTGTGTTAGTGTTGAAAACCCACTTTTCGCACTTGTGTTAGTGTTGAAAAACCACTTTTCGCACTTGTGTTGGTGTGGAAAAAACACTTTTTGCACTTGTGATAGTGTTGAAAAACCACTTTTTGCACTTGTGTTAGTGTTGAAAAACCACTTTTCGCACTTGTGTTGGTGAAGGAAACCACTTTTGCACTTGTATTAGTGTGGAAAAACCACTTTTCGCACTTGTGATAGTGTTGAAGAACCACTTTTCGCACTTGTTTTAGTGTTGAAAAACCACTTTTCGCACTTGTGTTGGTGCAGGAAACCACTTTTGCACTTGTATTAGTGTGGAAAAAACACTTTTTGCACTTGTGATAGTGTTGAAAAACCACTTTTCGCACTTGTGTTAGTGTTGGAAAACCACTTTTCGCACTTGTGTTAGTGTTGAAAAAACACTTTTCGCACTTGTGTTAGTTTTGAAAAACCACTTTTCGCACTTGTATTAGTGTGGAAAAAACACTTTTTGCACTTGTGATAGTGTTGAAAAACCACTTTTCGCACTTGTGTTAGTGTTGAAAAACCACTTTTCGCACTTGTGTTGGTGCAGGAAACCACTTTTGCACTTGTATTAGTGTGGAAAAAACACTTTTTGCACTTGTGATAGTGTTGAAAAACCACTTTTCGCACTTGTGTTAGTGTTGAAAAACCACTTTTCGCACTTGTGTTAGTGTTGAAAAACCACTTTTCGCACTTGTGTTAGTGTTGAAAAACCACTTTTCGCACTTGTGTTGGTGCAGGAAACCACTTTTGCACTTGTATTAGTGTGGAAAAAACACTTTCCGCACTTGTGTTAGTGTTGAAAACCCACTTTTCGCACTTGTGTTAGTGTTGAAAAACCACTTTTGCACTTGTATTAGTGTGGAAAAAACACTTTTTGCACTTGTGATAGTGTTGAAAAACCACTTTTCGCACTTGTGTTAGTGTTGGAAAACCACTTTTCGCACTTGTGTTAGTGTTGAAAAAACACTTTTCGCACTTGTGTTGGTGCAGGAAACCACTTTTGCACTTGTATTAGTGTGGAAAACCACTTTTCGCACATGTGTTAGTGTTGAAAAACAACTTTTCGCACTTGTGTTGGTGTTGAAAAACCACTTTTCGCACTTGTGTTGGTGCAGGAAACCACTTTTGCACTTGTATTAGTGTGGAAAAAACACTTTTCGCAATTGTGTTAGTGTTGAAAAACCACTTTTTGCACTTGTGTTAGTGTTGAAAAACCACTTTTCGCACTTGTGTTGGTGCAGGAAACCACTTTTGCACTTGTATTAGTGTGGAAAAAACACTTTTTGCACTTGTGATAGTGTTGAAAAACCACTTTTCGCACTTGTGTTAGTTTTGAAAAACCACTTTTCGCACTTGTGTTAGTGTTGAAAAACCACTTTTCACACTTGTGTTAGTGTTGAAAAACCACTTTTCGCACTTGTGTTGGTGCAGGAAACCACTTTTGCACTTGTATTAGTGTGGAAAAAACACTTTTCGCACTTGTGTTAGTGTTGAAAACCCACTTTTCGCACTTGTGTTAGTGTTGAAAAACCACTTTTCGCACTTGTGTTGGTGCAGGAAACCACTTTTGCACTTGTATTAGTGTGGCAAAACCACTTTTCGCACTTGTGTTAGTGTTGAAAAACCACTTTTCGCACTTGTGTTAGTGTTGAAAAACCACTTTTCGCACTTGTGTTGGTGCAGGAAACCACTTTTGCACTTGTATTAGTGTGGAAAAAACACTTTTTACACTTGTGATAGTGTTGAAAAACCACTTTTTGCACTTGTGTTAGTGTTGAAAAACCACTTTTCGCACTTGTGTTAGTGTTGAAAAACCACTTTTCGCACTTGTGTTGGTGCAGGAAACCACTTTTGCACTTGTATTAGTGTGGAAAAAACACTTTTTGCACTTGTGATAGTGTTGAAAAACCACTTTTCGCACTTGTGTTAGTGTTGAAAAACCACTTTTAGCACTTGTGTTGGTGAAGGAAACCACTTTTGCACTTGTATTAGTGTGGAAAAACCACTTTTCTCACTTGTGTTAGTGTTGAAAAACCACTTTTTGCACTTGTGTTAGTGTTGAAAAACCGCTTTTCGCACTTGTGTTGGTGCAGGAAACCACTTTTGCACTTGTATTAGTGTGGAAAAAACACTTTTTGCACTTGTGATGGTGTTGAAAAACCACTTTTCGCACTTGTGTTAGTGTTGAAAAAACACATTTCGCACTTGTGTTTGTGTTGAAAAACCACATTTCGCACTTGTGTTGGTGCAGGAAACCACTTTTGCACTTGTATTAGTGTGGAAAAAACACTTTTTGCACTTGTGATAGTGTTGAAAAACCACTTTTCGCACTTGTGTTAGTGTTGAAAAACCACTTTTCGCACTTGTGTTCGTGTTGAAAAACCACTTTTCGCACTTGTGTTGGTGCAGGAAACTACTTTTGCACTTGTATTAGTGTGGAAAAACCACTTTTCGCACTTGTGTTAATGTTGAAAAACCCCTTTTCGCACTTGTGTTAATGTTGAAAAACCACTTTTCGCACTTGTTTTGGTGCAGGAAACTACTTTTGCACTTGTATTAGTGTGGAAAAACCACTTTTCGCACTTGTGTTAGTGTTGAAAACCCACTTTTCGCACTTGTGTTAGTGTTGAAAAACCACTTTTCGCACTTGTGTTAGTGTTGAAAAACCACTTTTCGCACTTGTGTTGGTGCAGGAAACCACTTTTGCACTTGTATTAGTGTGGAAAAAACACTTTTTGCACTTGTGATAGTGTTGAAAAACCACTTTTCGCACTTGTGTTAGTGTTGAAAAACCACTTTTAGCACTTGTGTTGGTGAAGGAAACCACTTTTGCACTTGTACTAGTGTGGAAAAACCACTTTTCTCACTTGTGTTAGTGTTGAAAAACCACTTTTTGCACTTGTGTTAGTGTTGAAAAACCGCTTTTCGCACTTGTGTTGGTGCAGGAAACCACTTTTGCACTTGTATTAGTGTGGAAAAAACACTTTTTGCACTTGTGATGGTGTTGAAAAACCACTTTTCGCACTTGTGTTAGTGTTGAAAAAACACATTTCGCACTTGTGTTTGTGTTGAAAAACCACATTTCGCACTTGTGTTGGTGCAGGAAACCACTTTTGCACTTGTATTAGTGTGGAAAAAACACTTTTTGCACTTGTGATAGTGTTGAAAAACCACTTTTCGCACTTGTGTTAGTGTTGAAAAACCACTTTTCGCACTTGTGTTCGTGTTGAAAAACCACTTTTCGCACTTGTGTTGGTGCAGGAAACTACTTTTGCACTTGTATTAGTGTGGAAAAACCACTTTTCGCACTTGTGTTAATGTTGAAAAACCCCTTTTCGCACTTGTGTTAGTGTTGAAAAACCACTTTTCGCACTTGTGTTGGTGCAGGAAACCACTTTTGCACTTGTATTAGTGTGGAAAAACCACTTTTCGCACTTGTGTTAGTGTTGAAAAACCACTTTTCGCACTTGTGCTAGTGTTGAAAAACCACTTTTCGCACTTGTGTTGGTGCAGGAAACCACTTTTGCACTTGTATTAGTGTGGAAAAAACACTTTTTACACTTGTGATAGTGTTGAAAAACCACTTTTCGCACTTGTGTTAGTGTTGAAAACCCACTTTTCGCACTTGTGTTAGTGTTGAAAAACCACTTTTCGCACTTGTGTTGGTGTGGAAAAAACACTTTTTGCACTTGTGATAGTATTGAAAAACCACTTTTCGCACTTGTGTTAGTGTTGAAAAACCACTTTTCGCACTTGTGTTGGTGAAGGAAACCACTTTTGCACTTGTATTAGTGTGGAAAAACCACTTTTCGCACTTGTGATAGTGTTGAAGAACCACTTTTCGCACTTGTTTTAGTGTTGAAAAACCACTTTTCGCACTTGTGTTGGTGCAGGAAACCACTTTTGCACTTGTATTAGTGTGGAAAAAACACTTTTTGCACTTGTGATAGTGTTGGAAAACCACTTTTCGCACTTGTGTTAGTGTTGGAAAACCACTTTTCGCACTTGTGTTAGTGTTGAAAAAACACTTTTCGCACTTGTGTTAGTGTTGAAAAACCACTTTTCGCACTTGTGTTGGTGAAGGAAACCACTTTTGCACTTGTATTAGTGTGGAAAAACCACTTTTCGCACTTGTGATAGTGTTGAAGAACCACTTTTCGCACTTGTTTTAGTGTTGAAAAACCACTTTTCGCACTTGTGTTGGTGCAGGAAACCACTTTTGCACTTGTATTAGTGTGGAAAAAACACTTTTTACACTTGTGATAGTGTTGAAAAACCACTTTTCGCACTTGTGTTAGTGTTGAAAAACCACTTTTCGCACTTGTGTTGGTGCAGGAAACCACTTTTGCACTTGTATTAGTGTGGAAAAACCACTTTTCGCACTTGTGTTAGTGTTGAAAAACCACTTTTCGCACTTGTGTTAGTGTTGAAAAACCACTTTTCGCACTTGTGTTGGTGCAGGAAACCACTTTTGCACTTGTATTAGTGTGGAAAAAACACTTTTTACACTTGTGATAGTGTTGAAAAACCACTTTTCGCACTTGTGTTAGTGTTGAAAAACCACTTTTCGCACTTGTGTTGGTGCAGGAAACCACTTTTGCACTTGTATTAGTGTGGAAAAAACACTTTTTGCACTTGTGATAGTGTTGAAAAACCACTTTTCGCACTTGTGTTAGTGTTGAAAAACCACTTTTCGCACTTGTGTTAGTGTTGAAAAACCACTTTTCGCACTTGTGTTAGTGTTGAAAAACCACTTTTCGCACTTGTGTTGGTGCAGGAAACCACTTTTGCACTTGTATTAGTGTGGAAAAAACACTTTCCGCACTTGTGTTAGTGTTGAAAACCCACTTTTCGCACTTGTGTTAGTGTTGAAAAACCACTTTTCGCACTTGTGTTGGTGCAGGAAACCACTTTTGCACTTGTATTAGTGTGGCAAAACCACTTTTCGCACTTGTGTTAGTGTTGAAAAACCACTTTTCGCACTTGTGTTAGTGTTGAAAAACCACTTTTCGCACTTGTGTTGGTGCAGGAAACCACTTTTGCACTTGTATTAGTGTGGAAAAAACACTTTTTACACTTGTGATAGTGTTGAAAAACCACTTTTCGCACTTGTGTTAGTGTTGAAAACCCACTTTTCGCACTTGTGTTAGTGTTGAAAAACCACTTTTCGCACTTGTGTTGGTGTGGAAAAAACACTTTTTGCACTTGTGATAGTGTTGAAAAACCACTTTTTGCACTTGTGTTAGTGTTGAAAAACCACTTTTCGCACTTGTGTTGGTGAAGGAAACCACTTTTGCACTTGTATTAGTGTGGAAAAACCACTTTTCGCACTTGTGATAGTGTTGAAGAACCACTTTTCGCACTTGTTTTAGTGTTGAAAAACCACTTTTCGCACTTGTGTTGGTGCAGGAAACCACTTTTGCACTTGTATTAGTGTGGAAAAAACACTTTTTGCACTTGTGATAGTGTTGAAAAACCACTTTTCGCACTTGTGTTAGTGTTGGAAAACCACTTTTCGCACTTGTGTTAGTGTTGAAAAAACACTTTTCGCACTTGTGTTAGTTTTGAAAAACCACTTTTCGCACTTGTATTAGTGTGGAAAAAACACTTTTTGCACTTGTGATAGTGTTGAAAAACCACTTTTCGCACTTGTGTTAGTGTTGAAAAACCACTTTTCGCACTTGTGTTGGTGCAGGAAACCACTTTTGCACTTGTATTAGTGTGGAAAAAACACTTTTTGCACTTGTGATAGTGTTGAAAAACCACTTTTCGCACTTGTGTTAGTGTTGAAAAACCACTTTTCGCACTTGTGTTAGTGTTGAAAAACCACTTTTCGCACTTGTGTTAGTGTTGAAAAACCACTTTTCGCACTTGTGTTGGTGCAGGAAACCACTTTTGCACTTGTATTAGTGTGGAAAAAACACTTTCCGCACTTGTGTTAGTGTTGAAAACCCACTTTTCGCACTTGTGTTAGTGTTGAAAAACCACTTTTGCACTTGTATTAGTGTGGAAAAAACACTTTTTGCACTTGTGATAGTGTTGAAAAACCACTTTTCGCACTTGTGTTAGTGTTGGAAAACCACTTTTCGCACTTGTGTTAGTGTTGAAAAAACACTTTTCGCACTTGTGTTGGTGCAGGAAACCACTTTTGCACTTGTATTAGTGTGGAAAACCACTTTTCGCACATGTGTTAGTGTTGAAAAACAACTTTTCGCACTTGTGTTGGTGTTGAAAAACCACTTTTCGCACTTGTGTTGGTGCAGGAAACCACTTTTGCACTTGTATTAGTGTGGAAAAAACACTTTTCGCAATTGTGTTAGTGTTGAAAAACCACTTTTTGCACTTGTGTTAGTGTTGAAAAACCACTTTTCGCACTTGTGTTGGTGCAGGAAACCACTTTTGCACTTGTATTAGTGTGGAAAAAACACTTTTTGCACTTGTGATAGTGTTGAAAAACCACTTTTCGCACTTGTGTTAGTTTTGAAAAACCACTTTTCGCACTTGTGTTAGTGTTGAAAAACCACTTTTCGCACTTGTGTTAGTGTTGAAAAACCACTTTTCGCACTTGTGTTGGTGCAGGAAACCACTTTTGCACTTGTATTAGTGTGGAAAAAACACTTTTCGCACTTGTGTTAGTGTTGAAAACCCACTTTTCGCACTTGTGTTAGTGTTGAAAAACCACTTTTCGCACTTGTGTTGGTGCAGGAAACCACTTTTGCACTTGTATTAGTGTGGCAAAACGACTTTTCGCACTTGTGTTAGTGTTGAAAAACCACTTTTCGCACTTGTGTTAGTGTTGAAAAACCACTTTTCGCACTTGTGTTGGTGCAGGAAACCACTTTTGCACTTGTATTAGTGTGGAAAAAACACTTTTTACACTTGTGATAGTGTTGAAAAACCACTTTTCGCACTTGTGTTAGTGTTGAAAAACCACTTTTTGCACTTGTGTTAGTGTTGAAAAACCACTTTTCGCACTTGTGTTGGTGCAGGAAACCACTTTTGCACTTGTATTAGTGTGGAAAAAACACTTTTTGCACTTGTGATAGTGTTGAAAAACCACTTTTCGCACTTGTGTTAGTGTTGAAAAACCACTTTTAGCACTTGTGTTGGTGAAGGAAACCACTTTTGCACTTGTATTAGTGTGGAAAAACCACTTAACTCACTTGTGTTAGTGTTGAAAAACCACTTTTTGCACTTGTGTTAGTGTTGAAAAACCGCTTTTCGCACTTGTGTTGGTGCAGGAAATCACTTTTGCACTTGTATTAGTGTGGAAAAAACACTTTTTGCACTTGTGATGGTGTTGAAAAACCACTTTTCGCACTTGTGTTAGTGTTGAAAAAATACATTTCGCACTTGTGTTTGTGTTGAAAAACCACTTTTCGCACTTGTGTTGGTGCAGGAAACCACTTTTGCACTTGTATTAGTGTGGAAAAAACACTTTTTGCACTTGTGATAGTGTTGAAAAACCACTTTTCGCACTTGTGTTAGTGTTGAAAAACCACTTTTCGCACTTGTGTTCATGTTGAAAAACCACTTTTCGCACTTGTGTTGGTGCAGGAAACTACTTTTGCACTTGTATTAGTGTGGAAAAACCACTTTTCGCACTTGTGTTAATGTTGAAAAACCCCTTTTCGCACTTGTGTTAATGTTGAAAAACCACTTTTCGCACTTGTGTTGGTGCAGGAAACCACTTTTGCACTTGTATTAGTGTGGAAAAAACACTTTTTGCACTTGTGATAGTGTTGAAAAACCACATTTCGCACTTGTGTTAGTGTTGAAAAACCACTTTTCGCACTTGTGTTGGTGCAGGAAACCACTTTTGCACTTGTATTAGTGTGGAAAAACCACTTTTTACACTTGTGTTAGTGTTGAAAAACCACTTTTCGCACTTGTATTAGTGTGGAAAAAACACTTTTTGCACTTGTGATAGTGTTGAAAAACCACTTTTCGCACTTGTGTTAGTGTTGAAAAACCACTTTTCGCACCTGTGTTGGTGCAGGAAACCACTTTTGCACTTGTATTAGTGTGGAAAAAACACTTTTTGCACTTGTGATAGTGTTGAAAAACCACTTTTCGCACTTGTGTTAGTGTTGAAAAACCACTTTTCGCACTTGTGTTAGTGTTGAAAAACCACTTTTCACACTTGTGTTAGTGTTGAAAAACCACTTTTCGCACTTGTGTTGGTGCAGGAAACCACTTTTGCACTTGTATTAGTGTGGAAAAAACACTTTTCGCACTTGTGTTAGTGTTGAAAACCCACTTTTCGCACTTGTGTTAGTGTTGAAAAACCACTTTTCGCACTTGTGTTGGTGCAGGAAACCACTTTTGCACTTGTATTAGTGTGGCAAAACCACTTTTCGCACTTGTGTTAGTGTTGAAAAACCACTTTTCGCACTTGTGTTAGTGTTGAAAAACCACTTTTCGCACTTGTGTTGGTGCAGGAAACCACTTTTGCACTTGTATTAGTGTGGAAAAAACACTTTTTACACTTGTGATAGTGTTGAAAAACCACTTTTCGCACTTGTGTTAGTGTTGAAAAACCACTTTTCGCACTTGTGTTAGTGTTGAAAAACCACTTTTCGCACTTGTGTTGGTGCAGGAAACCACTTTTGCACTTGTATTAGTGTGGAAAAAACACTTTTTGCACTTGTGATAGTGTTGAAAAACCACTTTTCGCACTTGTGTTAGTGTTGAAAAACCACTTTTAGCACTTGTGTTGGTGAAGGAAACCACTTTTGCACTTGTATTAGTGTGGAAAAACCACTTTTCTCACTTGTGTTAGTGTTGAAAAACCACTTTTTGCACTTGTGTTAGTGTTGAAAAACCGCTTTTCGCACTTGTGTTGGTGCAGGAAACCACTTTTGCACTTGTATTAGTGTGGAAAAAACACTTTTTGCACTTGTGATGGTGTTGAAAAACCACTTTTCGCACTTGTGTTAGTGTTGAAAAAACACATTTCGCACTTGTGTTTGTGTTGAAAAACCACATTTCGCACTTGTGTTGGTGCAGGAAACCACTTTTGCACTTGTATTAGTGTGGAAAAAACACTTTTTGCACTTGTGATAGTGTTGAAAAACCACTTTTCGCACTTGTGTTAGTGTTGAAAAACCACTTTTCGCACTTGTGTTCGTGTTGAAAAACCACTTTTCGCACTTGTGTTAATGTTGAAAAACCCCTTTTCGCACTTGTGTTAATGTTGAAAAACCACTTTTCGCACTTGTTTTGGTGCAGGAAACTACTTTTGCACTTGTATTAGTGTGGAAAAACCACTTTTCGCACTTGTGTTAGTGTTGAAAACCCACTTTTCGCACTTGTGTTAGTGTTGAAAAACCACTTTTCGCACTTGTGTTAGTGTTGAAAAACCACTTTTCGCACTTGTGTTGGTGCAGGAAACCACTTTTGCACTTGTATTAGTGTGGAAAAAACACTTTTTGCACTTGTGATAGTGTTGAAAAACCACTTTTCGCACTTGTGTTAGTGTTGAAAAACCACTTTTAGCACTTGTGTTGGTGAAGGAAACCACTTTTGCACTTGTACTAGTGTGGAAAAACCACTTTTCTCACTTGTGTTAGTGTTGAAAAACCACTTTTTGCACTTGTGTTAGTGTTGAAAAACCGCTTTTCGCACTTGTGTTGGTGCAGGAAACCACTTTTGCACTTGTATTAGTGTGGAAAAAACACTTTTTGCACTTGTGATGGTGTTGAAAAACCACTTTTCGCACTTGTGTTAGTGTTGAAAAAACACATTTCGCACTTGTGTTTGTGTTGAAAAACCACATTTCGCACTTGTGTTGGTGCAGGAAACCACTTTTGCACTTGTATTAGTGTGGAAAAAACACTTTTTGCACTTGTGATAGTGTTGAAAAACCACTTTTCGCACTTGTGTTAGTGTTGAAAAACCACTTTTCGCACTTGTGTTCGTGTTGAAAAACCACTTTTCGCACTTGTGTTGGTGCAGGAAACTACTTTTGCACTTGTATTAGTGTGGAAAAACCACTTTTCGCACTTGTGTTAATGTTGAAAAACCCCTTTTCGCACTTGTGTTAGTGTTGAAAAACCACTTTTCGCACTTGTGTTGGTGCAGGAAACCACTTTTGCACTTGTATTAGTGTGGAAAAACCACTTTTCGCACTTGTGTTAGTGTTGAAAAACCACTTTTCGCACTTGTGCTAGTGTTGAAAAACCACTTTTCGCACTTGTGTTGGTGCAGGAAACCACTTTTGCACTTGTATTAGTGTGGAAAAAACACTTTTTACACTTGTGATAGTGTTGAAAAACCACTTTTCGCACTTGTGTTAGTGTTGAAAACCCACTTTTCGCACTTGTGTTAGTGTTGAAAAACCACTTTTCGCACTTGTGTTGGTGTGGAAAAAACACTTTTTGCACTTGTGATAGTATTGAAAAACCAATTTTCGCACTTGTGTTAGTGTTGAAAAACCACTTTTCGCACTTGTGTTGGTGAAGGAAACCACTTTTGCACTTGTATTAGTGTGGAAAAACCAATTTTCGCACTTGTGTTAGTGTTGAAAAACCACTTTTCGCACTTGTGTTGGTGAAGGAAACCACTTTTGCACTTGTATTAGTGTGGAAAAAACACTTTTCGCACTTGTGTTAGTGTTGAAAACCCACTTTTCGCACTTGTGTTAGTGTTGAAAAACCACTTTTCGCACTTGTGTTGGTGCAGGAAACCACTTTTGCACTTGTATTAGTGTGGAAAAAACACTTTTTGCACTTGTGATAGTGTTGAAAAACCACTTTTCGCACTTGTGTTAGTGTTGAAAAACCACTTTTCGCACTTGTGTTCATGTTGAAAAACCACTTTTCGCACTTGTGTTGGTGCAGGAAACTACTTTTGCACTTGTATTAGTGTGGAAAAACCACTTTTCGCACTTGTGTTAATGTTGAAAAACCCCTTTTCGCACTTGTGTTAATGTTGAAAAACCACTTTTCGCACTTGTGTTGGTGCAGGAAACCACTTTTGCACTTGTATTAGTGTGGAAAAAACACTTTTTGCACTTGTGATAGTGTTGAAAAACCACATTTCGCACTTGTGTTAGTGTTGAAAAACCACTTTTCGCACTTGTGTTGGTGCAGGAAACCACTTTTGCACTTGTATTAGTGTGGAAAAACCACTTTTTACACTTGTGTTAGTGTTGAAAAACCACTTTTCGCACTTGTATTAGTGTGGAAAAAACACTTTTTGCACTTGTGATAGTGTTGAAAAACCACTTTTCGCACTTGTGTTAGTGTTGAAAAACCACTTTTCGCACCTGTGTTGGTGCAGGAAACCACTTTTGCACTTGTATTAGTGTGGAAAAAACACTTTTTGCACTTGTGATAGTGTTGAAAAACCACTTTTCGCACTTGTGTTAGTGTTGAAAAACCACTTTTCGCACTTGTGTTAGTGTTGAAAAACCACTTTTCACACTTGTGTTAGTGTTGAAAAACCACTTTTCGCACTTGTGTTGGTGCAGGAAACCACTTTTGCACTTGTATTAGTGTGGAAAAAACACTTTTCGCACTTGTGTTAGTGTTGAAAACCCACTTTTCGCACTTGTGTTAGTGTTGAAAAACCACTTTTCGCACTTGTGTTGGTGCAGGAAACCACTTTTGCACTTGTATTAGTGTGGCAAAACCACTTTTCGCACTTGTGTTAGTGTTGAAAAACCACTTTTCGCACTTGTGTTAGTGTTGAAAAACCACTTTTCGCACTTGTGTTGGTGCAGGAAACCACTTTTGCACTTGTATTAGTGTGGAAAAAACACTTTTTACACTTGTGATAGTGTTGAAAAACCACTTTTCGCACTTGTGTTAGTGTTGAAAAACCACTTTTCGCACTTGTGTTAGTGTTGAAAAACCACTTTTCGCACTTGTGTTGGTGCAGGAAACCACTTTTGCACTTGTATTAGTGTGGAAAAAACACTTTTTGCACTTGTGATAGTGTTGAAAAACCACTTTTCGCACTTGTGTTAGTGTTGAAAAACCACTTTTAGCACTTGTGTTGGTGAAGGAAACCACTTTTGCACTTGTATTAGTGTGGAAAAACCACTTTTCTCACTTGTGTTAGTGTTGAAAAACCACTTTTTGCACTTGTGTTAGTGTTGAAAAACCGCTTTTCGCACTTGTGTTGGTGCAGGAAACCACTTTTGCACTTGTATTAGTGTGGAAAAAACACTTTTTGCACTTGTGATGGTGTTGAAAAACCACTTTTCGCACTTGTGTTAGTGTTGAAAAAACACATTTCGCACTTGTGTTTGTGTTGAAAAACCACATTTCGCACTTGTGTTGGTGCAGGAAACCACTTTTGCACTTGTATTAGTGTGGAAAAAACACTTTTTGCACTTGTGATAGTGTTGAAAAACCACTTTTCGCACTTGTGTTAGTGTTGAAAAACCACTTTTCGCACTTGTGTTCGTGTTGAAAAACCACTTTTCGCACTTGTGTTAATGTTGAAAAACCCCTTTTCGCACTTGTGTTAATGTTGAAAAACCACTTTTCGCACTTGTTTTGGTGCAGGAAACTACTTTTGCACTTGTATTAGTGTGGAAAAACCACTTTTCGCACTTGTGTTAGTGTTGAAAACCCACTTTTCGCACTTGTGTTAGTGTTGAAAAACCACTTTTCGCACTTGTGTTAGTGTTGAAAAACCACTTTTCGCACTTGTGTTGGTGCAGGAAACCACTTTTGCACTTGTATTAGTGTGGAAAAAACACTTTTTGCACTTGTGATAGTGTTGAAAAACCACTTTTCGCACTTGTGTTAGTGTTGAAAAACCACTTTTAGCACTTGTGTTGGTGAAGGAAACCACTTTTGCACTTGTACTAGTGTGGAAAAACCACTTTTCTCACTTGTGTTAGTGTTGAAAAACCACTTTTTGCACTTGTGTTAGTGTTGAAAAACCGCTTTTCGCACTTGTGTTGGTGCAGGAAACCACTTTTGCACTTGTATTAGTGTGGAAAAAACACTTTTTGCACTTGTGATGGTGTTGAAAAACCACTTTTCGCACTTGTGTTAGTGTTGAAAAAACACATTTCGCACTTGTGTTTGTGTAAAAACCACATTTCGCACTTGTGTTGGTGCAGGAAACCACTTTTGCACTTGTATTAGTGTGGAAAAAACACTTTTTGCACTTGTGATAGTGTTGAAAAACCACTTTTCGCACTTGTGTTAGTGTTGAAAAACCACTTTTCGCACTTGTGTTCGTGTTGAAAAACCACTTTTCGCACTTGTGTTGGTGCAGGAAACTACTTTTGCACTTGTATTAGTGTGGAAAAACCACTTTTCGCACTTGTGTTAATGTTGAAAAACCCCTTTTCGCACTTGTGTTAGTGTTGAAAAACCACTTTTCGCACTTGTGTTGGTGCAGGAAACCACTTTTGCACTTGTATTAGTGTGGAAAAACCACTTTTCGCACTTGTGTTAGTGTTGAAAAACCACTTTTCGCACTTGTGCTAGTGTTGAAAAACCACTTTTCGCACTTGTGTTGGTGCAGGAAACCACTTTTGCACTTGTATTAGTGTGGAAAAAACACTTTTTACACTTGTGATAGTGTTGAAAAACCACTTTTCGCACTTGTGTTAGTGTTGAAAACCCACTTTTCGCACTTGTGTTAGTGTTGAAAAACCACTTTTCGCACTTGTGTTGGTGTGGAAAAAACACTTTTTGCACTTGTGATAGTATTGAAAAACCAATTTTCGCACTTGTGTTAGTGTTGAAAAACCACTTTTCGCACTTGTGTTGGTGAAGGAAACCACTTTTGCACTTGTATTAGTGTGGAAAAACCACTTTTCGCACTTGTGATAGTGTTGAAGAACCACTTTTCGCACTTGTTTTAGTGTTGAAAAACCACTTTTCGCACTTGTGTTGGTGCAGGAAACCACTTTTGCACTTGTATTAGTGTGGAAAAAACACTTTTTGCACTTGTGATAGTGTTGGAAAACCACTTTTCGCACTTGTGTTAGTGTTGGAAAACCACTTTTCGCACTTGTGTTAGTGTTGAAAAAACACTTTTCGCACTTGTGTTAGTGTTGAAAAACCACTTTTCGCACTTGTGTTGGTGAAGGAAACCACTTTTGCACTTGTATTAGTGTGGAAAAACCACTTTTCGCACTTGTGATAGTGTTGAAGAACCACTTTTCGCACTTGTTTTAGTGTTGAAAAACCACTTTTCGCACTTGTGTTGGTGCAGGAAACCACTTTTGCACTTGTATTAGTGTGGAAAAAACACTTTTTACACTTGTGATAGTGTTGAAAAACCACTTTTCGCACTTGTGTTAGTGTTGAAAAACCACTTTTCGCACTTGTGTTGGTGCAGGAAACCACTTTTGCACTTGTATTAGTGTGGAAAAACCACTTTTCGCACTTGTGTTAGTGTTGAAAAACCACTTTTCGCACTTGTGTTAGTGTTGAAAAACCACTTTTCGCACTTGTGTTGGTGCAGGAAACCACTTTTGCACTTGTATTAGTGTGGAAAAAACACTTTTTACGCTTGTGATAGTGTTGAAAAACCACTTTTCGCACTTGTGTTAGTGTTGAAAAACCACTTTTCGCACTTGTGTTGGTGCAGGAAACCACTTTTGCACTTGTATTAGTGTGGAAAAAACACTTTTTGCACTTGTGATAGTGTTGAAAAACCACTTTTCGCACTTGTGTTAGTGTTGAAAAACCACTTTTCGCACTTGTGTTAGTGTTGAAAAACCACTTTTCGCACTTGTGTTAGTGTTGAAAAACCACTTTTCGCACTTGTGTTGGTGCAGGAAACCACTTTTGCACTTGTATTAGTGTGGAAAAAACACTTTCCGCACTTGTGTTAGTGTTGAAAACCCACTTTTCGCACTTGTGTTAGTGTTGAAAAACCACTTTTCGCACTTGTGTTGGTGCAGGAAACCACTTTTGCACTTGTATTAGTGTGGCAAAACCACTTTTCGCACTTGTGTTAGTGTGAAAAACCACTTTTCGCACTTGTGTTAGTGTTGAAAAACCACTTTTCGCACTTGTGTTGGTGCAGGAAACCACTTTTGCACTTGTATTAGTGTGGAAAAAACACTTTTTACACTTGTGATAGTGTTGAAAAACCACTTTTCGCACTTGTGTTAGTGTTGAAAACCCACTTTTCGCACTTGTGTTAGTGTTGAAAAACCACTTTTCGCACTTGTGTTGGTGTGGAAAAAACACTTTTTGCACTTGTGATAGTGTTGAAAAACCACTTTTTGCACTTGTGTTAGTGTTGAAAAACCACTTTTCGCACTTGTGTTGGTGAAGGAAACCACTTTTGCACTTGTATTAGTGTGGAAAAACCACTTTTCGCACTTGTGATAGTGTTGAAGAACCACTTTTCGCACTTGTTTTAGTGTTGAAAAACCACTTTTCGCACTTGTGTTGGTGCAGGAAACCACTTTTGCACTTGTATTAGTGTGGAAAAAACACTTTTTGCACTTGTGATAGTGTTGAAAAACCACTTTTCGCACTTGTGTTAGTGTTGGAAAACCACTTTTCGCACTTGTGTTAGTGTTGAAAAAACACTTTTCGCACTTGTGTTAGTTTTGAAAAACCACTTTTCGCACTTGTATTAGTGTGGAAAAAACACTTTTTGCACTTGTGATAGTGTTGAAAAACCACTTTTCGCACTTGTGTTAGTGTTGAAAAACCACTTTTCGCACTTGTGTTGGTGCAGGAAACCACTTTTGCACTTGTATTAGTGTGGAAAAAACACTTTTTGCACTTGTGATAGTGTTGAAAAACCACTTTTCGCACTTGTGTTAGTGTTGAAAAACCACTTTTCGCACTTGTGTTAGTGTTGAAAAACCACTTTTCGCACTTGTGTTAGTGTTGAAAAACCACTTTTCGCACTTGTGTTGGTGCAGGAAACCACTTTTGCACTTGTATTAGTGTGGAAAAAACACTTTCCGCACTTGTGTTAGTGTTGAAAACCCACTTTTCGCACTTGTGTTAGTGTTGAAAAACCACTTTTCGCACTTGTGTTGGTGCAGGAAACCACTTTTGCACTTGTATTAGTGTGGCAAAACCACTTTTCGCACTTGTGTTAGTGTTGAAAAACCACTTTTCGCACTTGTGCTAGTGTTGAAAAACCACTTTTCGCACTTGTGTTGGTGAAGGAAACCACTTTTGCACTTGTATTAGTGTGGAAAAACCACTTTTCGCACTTGTGATAGTGTTGAAGAACCACTTTTCGCACTTGTTTTAGTGTTGAAAAACCACTTTTCGCACTTGTGTTGGTGCAGGAAACCACTTTTGCACTTGTATTAGTGTGGAAAAAACACTTTTTGCACTTGTGATAGTGTTGGAAAACCACTTTTCGCACTTGTGTTAGTGTTGGAAAACCACTTTTCGCACTTGTGTTAGTGTTGAAAAAACACTTTTCGCACTTGTGTTGGTGCAGGAAACCACTTTTGCACTTGTATTAGTGTGGAAAACCACTTTTCGCACATGTGTTAGTGTTGAAAAACAACTTTTCGCACTTGTGTTGGTGTTGAAAAACCACTTTTCGCACTTGTGTTGGTGCAGGAAACCACTTTTGCACTTGTATTAGTGTGGAAAAAACACTTTTTGCACTTGTGATAGTGTTGAAAAACCACTTTTCGCACTTGTGTTAGTGTTGAAAAACCACTTTTCGCACTTGTGTTAGTGTTGAAAAACCACTTTTCGCACTTGTGTTGGTGCAGGAAACCACTTTTGCACTTGTATTAGTGTGGAAAAAACACTTTTTGCACTTGTGATAGTGTTGAAAAACCACTTTTCGCACTTGTGTTAGTGTTGAAAAACCACTTTTAGCACTTGTGTTGGTGAAGGAAACCACTTTTGCACTTGCATTAGTGTGGAAAAAACACTTTTTGCACTTGTGATGGTGTTGAAAAACCACTTTTCGCACTTGTGTTAGTGTTGAAAAAACACATTTCGCACTTTGTTAGTGTTGAAAAACCACTTTTCGCACTTGTGTTGGTGCAGGAAACCACTTTTGCACTTGTATTAGTGTGGAAAAAACACTTTCACACTTGTGTTAGTTTTGAAAAACCACTTTTCGCACTTGTATTAGTGTGAAAAAACACTTTTTGCACTTGTGTTAATGTTGAAAAAACACTTTCGCACTTGTGTTTGTGTTGAAAAACCACTTTTCGCACTTGTGTTGGTGCAGGAAACCACTTTTGCACTTGTATTAGTGTGGAAAAACCACTTTTCACACTTGTGTTAGTTTTGAAAAACCACTTTTCGCACTTGTATTAGTGTGGAAAAAACACTTTTTGCACTTGTGATAGTGTTGAAAAACCACTTTTCGCACTTGTGTTAGTGTTGAAAAACCACTTTTCGCACTTGTGTTGGTGCAGGAAACCACTTTTGCACTTGTATTAGTGTGGAAAAAAACACTTTTTGCACTTGTGATAGTGTTGAAAAACCACTTTTCGCACTTGTGTTAGTGTTGAAAAACCACTTTTCGCACTTGTGTTAGTGTTGAAAAACCACTTTTCGCACTTGTGTTAGTGTTGAAAAACCACTTTTCGCACTTGTGTTGGTGCAGGAAACCACTTTTGCACTTGTATTAGTGTGGAAAAAACACTTTCCGCACTTGTGTTAGTGTTGAAAACCCATTTTTCGCACTTGTGTTAGTGTTGAAAAACCACTTTTCGCACTTGTGTTGGTGCAGGAAACCACTTTTGCACTTGTATTAGTGTGGCAAAACCACTTTTCGCACTTGTGTTAGTGTTGAAAAACCACTTTTCGCACTTGTGTTAGTGTTGAAAAACCACTTTTCGCACTTGTGTTGGTGCAGGAAACCACTTTTGCACTTGTATTAGTGTGGAAAAAACACTTTTTACACTTGTGATAGTGTTGAAAAACCACTTTTCGCACTTGTGTTAGTGTTGAAAACCCACTTTTCGCACTTGTGTTAGTGTTGAAAAACCACTTTTCGCACTTGTGTTGGTGTGGTAAAAACACTTTTTGCACTTGTGATAGTGTTGAAAAACCACTTTTCGCACTTGTGTTAGTGTTGACAAACCACTTTTCGCACTTGTGTTAGTGTTGAAAAAACACTTTTCGCACTTGTGTTGGTGCAGGAAACCACTTTTGCACTTGTATTAGTGTGGAAAAAACACTTTTTGCACTTGTGATAGTGTTGAAAAACCACTTTTCGCACTTGTGTTAGTGTTGACAAACCACTTTTCGCACTTGTGTTAGTGTTGAAAACCCACTTTTCGCACTTGTGTTAGTGTTGAAAAACCACTTTTGCACTTGTATTAGTGTGGAAAAAACACTTTTTGCACTTGTGATAGTGTTGAAAAACCACTTTTCGCACTTGTGTTAGTGTTGGAAAACCACTTTTCGCACTTGTGTTAGTGTTGAAAAAACACTTTTCGCACTTGTGTTGGTGCAGGAAACCACTTTTGCACTTGTATTAGTGTGGAAAACCACTTTTCGCACATGTGTTAGTGTTGAAAAACAACTTTTCGCACTTGTGTTGGTGTTGAAAAACCACTTTTCGCACTTGTGTTGGTGCAGGAAACCACTTTTGCACTTGTATTAGTGTGGAAAAAACACTTTTCGCAATTGTGTTAGTGTTGAAAAACCACTTTTTGCACTTGTGTTAGTGTTGAAAAACCACTTTTCGCACTTGTGTTGGTGCAGGAAACCACTTTTGCACTTGTATTAGTGTGGAAAAAACACTTTTTGCACTTGTGATAGTGTTGAAAAACCACTTTTCGCACTTGTGTTAGTTTTGAAAAACTACTTTTCGCACTTGTGTTAGTGTTGAAAAACCACTTTTCGCACTTGTGTTAGTGTTGAAAAACCACTTTTCGCACTTGTGTTGGTGCAGGAAACCACTTTTGCACTTGTATTAGTGTGGAAAAAACACTTTTCGCACTTGTGTTAGTGTTGAAAACCCACTTTTCGCACTTGTGTTAGTGTTGAAAAACCACTTTTCGCACTTGTGTTGGTGCAGGAAACCACTTTTGCACTTGTATTAGTGTGGCAAAACCACTTTTCGCACTTGTGTTAGTGTTGAAAAACCACTTTTCGCACTTGTTGTAAGTGTTGAAAAACCACTTTTCGCACTTGTGTTGGTGCAGGAAACCACTTTTGCACTTGTATTAGTGTGGAAAAAACACTTTTTACACTTGTGATAGTGTTGAAAAACCACTTTTCGCACTTGTGTTAGTGTTGAAAAACCACTTTTTGCACTTGTGTTAGTGTTGAAAAACCACTTTTCGCACTTGTGTTGGTGCAGGAAACCACTTTTGCACTTGTATTAGTGTGGAAAAAACACTTTTTGCACTTGTGATAGTGTTGAAAAACCACTTTTCGCACTTGTGTTAGTGTTGAAAAACCACTTTTAGCACTTGTGTTGGTGAAGGAAACCACTTTTGCACTTGTATTAGTGTGGAAAAACCACTTAACTCACTTGTGTTAGTGTTGAAAAACCACTTTTTGCACTTGTGTTAGTGTTGAAAAACCGCTTTTCGCACTTGTGTTGGTGCAGGAAATCACTTTTGCACTTGTATTAGTGTGGAAAAAACACTTTTTGCACTTGTGATGGTGTTGAAAAACCACTTTTCGCACTTGTGTTAGTGTTGAAAAAATACATTTCGCACTTGTGTTTGTGTTGAAAAACCACTTTTCGCACTTGTGTTGGTGCAGGAAACCACTTTTGCACTTGTATTAGTGTGGAAAAAACACTTTTTGCACTTGTGATAGTGTTGAAAAACCACTTTTCGCACTTGTGTTAGTGTTGAAAAACCACTTTTCGCACTTGTGTTCATGTTGAAAAACCACTTTTCGCACTTGTGTTGGTGCAGGAAACTACTTTTGCACTTGTATTAGTGTGGAAAAACCACTTTTCGCACTTGTGTTAATGTTGAAAAACCCCTTTTCGCACTTGTGTTAATGTTGAAAAACCACTTTTCGCACTTGTGTTGGTGCAGGAAACCACTTTTGCACTTGTATTAGTGTGGAAAAAACACTTTTTGCACTTGTGATAGTGTTGAAAAACCACATTTCGCACTTGTGTTAGTGTTGAAAAACCACTTTTCGCACTTGTGTTGGTGCAGGAAACCACTTTTGCACTTGTATTAGTGTGGAAAAACCACTTTTTACACTTGTGTTAGTGTTGAAAAACCACTTTTCGCACTTGTATTAGTGTGGAAAAAACACTTTTTGCACTTGTGATAGTGTTGAAAAACCACTTTTCGCACTTGTGTTAGTGTTGAAAAACCACTTTTCGCACCTGTGTTGGTGCAGGAAACCACTTTTGCACTTGTATTAGTGTGGAAAAAACACTTTTTGCACTTGTGATAGTGTTGAAAAACCACTTTTCGCACTTGTGTTAGTGTTGAAAAACCACTTTTCGCACTTGTGTTAGTGTTGAAAAACCACTTTTCACACTTGTGTTAGTGTTGAAAAACCACTTTTCGCACTTGTGTTGGTGCAGGAAACCACTTTTGCACTTGTATTAGTGTGGAAAAAACACTTTTCGCACTTGTGTTAGTGTTGAAAACCCACTTTTCGCACTTGTGTTAGTGTTGAAAAACCACTTTTCGCACTTGTGTTGGTGCAGGAAACCACTTTTGCACTTGTATTAGTGTGGCAAAACCACTTTTCGCACTTGTGTTAGTGTTGAAAAACCACTTTTTGCACTTGTGTTAGTGTTGAAAAACCACTTTTCGCACTTGTGTTGGTGCAGGAAACCACTTTTGCACTTGTATTAGTGTGGAAAAAACACTTTTTACACTTGTGATAGTGTTGAAAAACCACTTTTCGCACTTGTGTTAGTGTTGAAAAACCACTTTTCGCACTTGTGTTAGTGTTGAAAAACCACTTTTCGCACTTGTGTTGGTGCAGGAAACCACTTTTGCACTTGTATTAGTGTGGAAAAAACACTTTTTGCACTTGTGATAGTGTTGAAAAACCACTTTTCGCACTTGTGTTAGTGTTGAAAAACCACTTTTAGCACTTGTGTTGGTGAAGGAAACCACTTTTGCACTTGTATTAGTGTGGAAAAACCACTTTTCTCACTTGTGTTAGTGTTGAAAAACCACTTTTTGCACTTGTGTTAGTGTTGAAAAACCGCTTTTCGCACTTGTGTTGGTGCAGGAAACCACTTTTGCACTTGTATTAGTGTGGAAAAAACACTTTTTGCACTTGTGATGGTGTTGAAAAACCACTTTTCGCACTTGTGTTAGTGTTGAAAAAACACATTTCGCACTTGTGTTTGTGTTGAAAAACCACATTTCGCACTTGTGTTGGTGCAGGAAACCACTTTTGCACTTGTATTAGTGTGGAAAAAACACTTTTTGCACTTGTGATAGTGTTGAAAAACCACTTTTCGCACTTGTGTTAGTGTTGAAAAACCACTTTTCGCACTTGTGTTCGTGTTGAAAAACCACTTTTCGCACTTGTGTTGGTGCAGGAAACTACTTTTGCACTTGTATTAGTGTTGAAAAACCACTTTTCGCACTTGTGTTAATGTTGAAAAACCCCTTTTCGCACTTGTGTTAATGTTGAAAAACCACTTTTCGCACTTGTTTTGGTGCAGGAAACTACTTTTGCACTTGTATTAGTGTGGAAAAACCACTTTTCGCACTTGTGTTAGTGTTGAAAACCCACTTTTCGCACTTGTGTTAGTGTTGAAAAACCACTTTTCGCACTTGTGTTAGTGTTGAAAAACCACTTTTCGCACTTGTGTTGGTGCAGGAAACCACTTTTGCACTTGTATTAGTGTGGAAAAAACACTTTTTGCACTTGTGATAGTGTTGAAAAACCACTTTTCGCACTTGTGTTAGTGTTGAAAAACCACTTTTAGCACTTGTGTTGGTGAAGGAAACCACTTTTGCACTTGTACTAGTGTGGAAAAACCACTTTTCTCACTTGTGTTAGTGTTGAAAAACCACTTTTTGCACTTGTGTTAGTGTTGAAAAACCGCTTTTCGCACTTGTGTTGGTGCAGGAAACCACTTTTGCACTTGTATTAGTGTGGAAAAAACACTTTTTGCACTTGTGATGGTGTTGAAAAACCACTTTTCGCACTTGTGTTAGTGTTGAAAAAACACATTTCGCACTTGTGTTTGTGTTGAAAAACCACATTTCGCACTTGTGTTGGTGCAGGAAACCACTTTTGCACTTGTATTAGTGTGGAAAAAACACTTTTTGCACTTGTGATAGTGTTGAAAAACCACTTTTCGCACTTGTGTTAGTGTTGAAAAACCACTTTTCGCACTTGTGTTCGTGTTGAAAAACCACTTTTCGCACTTGTGTTGGTGCAGGAAACTACTTTTGCACTTGTATTAGTGTGGAAAAACCACTTTTCGCACTTGTGTTAATGTTGAAAAACCCCTTTTCGCACTTGTGTTAGTGTTGAAAAACCACTTTTCGCACTTGTGTTGGTGCAGGAAACCACTTTTGCACTTGTATTAGTGTGGAAAAACCACTTTTCGCACTTGTGTTAGTGTTGAAAAACCACTTTTCGCACTTGTGCTAGTGTTGAAAAACCACCTTTCGCACTTGTGTTGGTGCAGGAAACCACTTTTGCACTTGTATTAGTGTGGAAAAAACACTTTTTACACTTGTGATAGTGTTGAAAAACCACTTTTCGCACTTGTGTTAGTGTTGAAAACCCACTTTTCGCACTTGTGTTAGTGTTGAAAAACCACTTTTCGCACTTGTGTTGGTGTGGAAAAAACACTTTTTGCACTTGTGATAGTATTGAAAAACCACTTTTCGCACTTGTGTTAGTGTTGAAAAACCACTTTTCGCACTTGTGTTGGTGAAGGAAACCACTTTTGCACTTGTATTAGTGTGGAAAAACCACTTTTCGCACTTGTGATAGTGTTGAAGAACCACTTTTCGCACTTGTTTTAGTGTTGAAAAACCACTTTTCGCACTTGTGTTGGTGCAGGAAACCACTTTTGCACTTGTATTAGTGTGGAAAAAACACTTTTTGCACTTGTGATAGTGTTGGAAAACCACTTTTCGCACTTGTGTTAGTGTTGGAAAACCACTTTTCGCACTTGTGTTAGTGTTGAAAAAACACTTTTCGCACTTGTGTTAGTGTTGAAAAACCACTTTTCGCACTTGTGTTGGTGAAGGAAACCACTTTTGCACTTGTATTAGTGTGGAAAAACCACTTTTCGCACTTGTGATAGTGTTGAAGAACCACTTTTCGCACTTGTTTTAGTGTTGAAAAACCACTTTTCGCACTTGTGTTGGTGCAGGAAACCACTTTTGCACTTGTATTAGTGTGGAAAAAACACTTTTTACACTTGTGATAGTGTTGAAAAACCACTTTTCGCACTTGTGTTAGTGTTGAAAAACCACTTTTCGCACTTGTGTTGGTGCAGGAAACCACTTTTGCACTTGTATTAGTGTGGAAAAACCACTTTTCGCACTTGTGTTAGTGTTGAAAAACCACTTTTCGCACTTGTGTTAGTGTTGAAAAACCACTTTTCGCACTTGTGTTGGTGCAGGAAACCACTTTTGCACTTGTATTAGTGTGGAAAAAACACTTTTTACACTTGTGATAGTGTTGAAAAACCACTTTTCGCACTTGTGTTAGTGTTGAAAAACCACTTTTCGCACTTGTGTTGGTGCAGGAAACCACTTTTGCACTTGTATTAGTGTGGAAAAAACACTTTTTGCACTTGTGATAGTGTTGAAAAACCACTTTTCGCACTTGTGTTAGTGTTGAAAAACCACTTTTCGCACTTGTGTTAGTGTTGAAAAACCACTTTTCGCACTTGTGTTAGTGTTGAAAAACCACTTTTCGCACTTGTGTTGGTGCAGGAAACCACTTTTGCACTTGTATTAGTGTGGAAAAAACACTTTCCGCACTTGTGTTAGTGTTGAAAACCCACTTTTCGCACTTGTGTTAGTGTTGAAAAACCACTTTTCGCACTTGTGTTGGTGCAGGAAACCACTTTTGCACTTGTATTAGTGTGGCAAAACCACTTTTCGCACTTGTGTTAGTGTTGAAAAACCACTTTTCGCACTTGTGTTAGTGTTGAAAAACCACTTTTCGCACTTGTGTTGGTGCAGGAAACCACTTTTGCACTTGTATTAGTGTGGAAAAAACACTTTTTACACTTGTGATAGTGTTGAAAAACCACTTTTCGCACTTGTGTTAGTGTTGAAAACCCACTTTTCGCACTTGTGTTAGTGTTGAAAAACCACTTTTCGCACTTGTGTTGGTGTGGAAAAAACACTTTTTGCACTTGTGATAGTGTTGAAAAACCACTTTTTGCACTTGTGTTAGTGTTGAAAAACCACTTTTCGCACTTGTGTTGGTGAAGGAAACCACTTTTGCACTTGTATTAGTGTGGAAAAACCACTTTTCGCACTTGTGATAGTGTTGAAGAACCACTTTTCGCACTTGTTTTAGTGTTGAAAAACCACTTTTCGCACTTGTGTTGGTGCAGGAAACCACTTTTGCACTTGTATTAGTGTGGAAAAAACACTTTTTGCACTTGTGATAGTGTTGAAAAACCACTTTTCGCACTTGTGTTAGTGTTGGAAAACCACTTTTCGCACTTGTGTTAGTGTTGAAAAAACACTTTTCGCACTTGTGTTAGTTTTGAAAAACCACTTTTCGCACTTGTATTAGTGTGGAAAAAACACTTTTTGCACTTGTGATAGTGTTGAAAAACCACTTTTCGCACTTGTGTTAGTGTTGAAAAACCACTTTTCGCACTTGTGTTGGTGCAGGAAACCACTTTTGCACTTGTATTAGTGTGGAAAAAACACTTTTTGCACTTGTGATAGTGTTGAAAAACCACTTTTCGCACTTGTGTTAGTGTTGAAAAACCACTTTTCGCACTTGTGTTAGTGTTGAAAAACCACTTTTCGCACTTGTGTTAGTGTTGAAAAACCACTTTTCGCACTTGTGTTGGTGCAGGAAACCACTTTTGCACTTGTATTAGTGTGGAAAAAACACTTTCCGCACTTGTGTTAGTGTTGAAAACCCACTTTTCGCACTTGTGTTAGTGTTGAAAAACCACTTTTCGCACTTGTGTTGGTGCAGGAAACCACTTTTGCACTTGTATTAGTGTGGCAAAACCACTTTTCGCACTTGTGTTAGTGTTGAAAAACCACTTTTCGCACTTGTGCTAGTGTTGAAAAACCACTTTTCGCACTTGTGTTGGTGCAGGAAACCACTTTTGCACTTGTATTAGTGTGGAAAAAACACTTTTTACACTTGTGATAGTGTTGAAAAACCACTTTTCGCACTTGTGTTAGTGTTGAAAACCCACTTTTCGCACTTGTGTTAGTGTTGAAAAACCACTTTTCGCACTTGTGTTGGTGTGGAAAAAACACTTTTTGCACTTGTATTAGTGTGGAAAAACCACTTTTCGCACTTGTGTTAGTGTTGAAAAACCACTTTTCGCACTTGTGCTAGTGTTGAAAACCCACTTTTCGCACTTGTGTTAGTGTTGAAAACCCACTTTTCGCACTTGTGTTAGTGTTGAAAAACCACTTTTCGCACTTGTATTAGTGTGGAAAAACCACTTTTCGCACTTGTGTTAGTGTTGAAAAACCACTTTTCGCACTTGTGCTAGTGTTGAAAAACCACTTTTCGCACTTGTGTTGGTGCAGGAAACCACTTTTGCACTTGTATTAGTGTGGAAAAAACACTTTTTACACTTGTGATAGTGTTGAAAAACCACTTTTCGCACTTGTGTTAGTGTTGAAAAACCACTTTTCGCACTTGTGTTCGTGTTGAAAAACCACTTTTCGCACTTGTGTTGGTGCAGGAAACTACTTTTGCACTTGTATTAGTGTGGAAAAACCACTTTTCGCACTTGTGTTAATGTTGAAAAACCCCTTTTCGCACTTGTGTTAATGTTGAAAAACCACTTTTCGCACTTGTTTTGGTGCAGGAAACTACTTTTGCACTTGTATTAGTGTGGAAAAACCACTTTTCGCACTTGTGTTAGTGTTGAAAACCCACTTTTCGCACTTGTGTTAGTGTTGAAAAACCACTTTTCGCACTTGTGTTAGTGTTGAAAAACCACTTTTCGCACTTGTGTTGGTGCAGGAAACCACTTTTGCACTTGTATTAGTGTGGAAAAAACACTTTTTGCACTTGTGATAGTGTTGAAAAACCACTTTTCGCACTTGTGTTAGTGTTGAAAAACCACTTTTAGCACTTGTGTTGGTGAAGGAAACCACTTTTGCACTTGTACTAGTGTGGAAAAACCACTTTTCTCACTTCTGTTAGTGTTGAAAAACCACTTTTTGCACTTGTGTTAGTGTTGAAAAACCGCTTTTCGCACTTGTGTTGGTGCAGGAAACCACTTTTGCACTTGTATTAGTGTGGAAAAAACACTTTTTGCACTTGTGATGGTGTTGAAAAACCACTTTTCGCACTTGTGTTAGTGTTGAAAAAACACATTTCGCACTTGTGTTTGTGTTGAAAAACCACATTTCGCACTTGTGTTGGTGCAGGAAACCACTTTTGCACTTGTATTAGTGTGGAAAAAACACTTTTTGCACTTGTGATAGTGTTGAAAAACCACTTTTCGCACTTGTGTTAGTGTTGAAAAACCACTTTTCGCACTTGTGTTCGTGTTGAAAAACCACTTTTCGCACTTGTGTTGGTGCAGGAAACTACTTTTGCACTTGTATTAGTGTGGAAAAACCACTTTTCGCACTTGTGTTAATGTTGAAAAACCCCTTTTCGCACTTGTGTTAGTGTTGAAAAACCACTTTTCGCACTTGTGTTGGTGCAGGAAACCACTTTTGCACTTGTATTAGTGTGGAAAAACCACTTTTCGCACTTGTGTTAGTGTTGAAAAACCACTTTTCGCACTTGTGCTAGTGTTGAAAAACCACTTTTCGCACTTGTGTTGGTGCAGGAAACCACTTTTGCACTTGTATTAGTGTGGAAAAACACTTTTTACACTTGTGATAGTGTTGAAAAACCACTTTTCGCACTTGTGTTAGTGTTGAAAACCCACTTTTCGCACTTGTGTTAGTGTTGAAAAACCACTTTTCGCACTTGTGTTGGTGTGGAAAAAACACTTTTTGCACTTGTGATAGTATTGAAAAACCACTTTTCGCACTTGTGTTAGTGTTGAAAAACCACTTTTCGCACTTGTGTTGGTGAAGGAAACCACTTTTGCACTTGTATTAGTGTGGAAAAACCACTTTTCGCACTTGTGATAGTGTTGAAGAACCACTTTTCGCACTTGTTTTAGTGTTGAAAAACCACTTTTCGCACTTGTGTTGGTGCAGGAAACCACTTTTGCACTTGTATTAGTGTGGAAAAAACACTTTTTGCACTTGTGATAGTGTTGGAAAACCACTTTTCGCACTTGTGTTAGTGTTGGAAAACCACTTTTCGCACTTGTGTTAGTGTTGAAAAAACACTTTTCGCACTTGTGTTGGTGCAGGAAACCACTTTTGCACTTGTATTAGTGTGGCAAAACTACTTTTCGCACTTGTGTTAGTGTTGAAAAACCACTTTTCGCACTTGTGTTAGTGTTGAAAAACCACTTTTCGCACTTGTGTTGGTGCAGGAAAACACTTTTGCACTTGTATTAGTGTGGAAAAAACACTTTTTACACTTGTGATAGTGTTGAAAAACCACTTTTCGCACTTGTGTTAGTGTTGAAAAACCACTTTTCGCACTTGTGTTAGTGTTGAAAAACCACTTTTCGCACTTGTGTTGGTGCAGGAAACCACTTTTGCACTTGTATTAGTGTGGAAAAAACACTTTTTGCACTTGTGATAGTGTTGAAAAACCACTTTTCGCACTTGTGTTAGTGTTGAAAAACCACTTTTAGCACTTGTGTTGGTGAAGGAAACCACTTTTGCACTTGTATTAGTGTGGAAAACCACTTTTCTCACTTGTGTTAGTGTTGAAAAACCACTTTTTGCACTTGTGTTAGTGTTGAAAAACCACTTTTCGCACTTGTGTTGGTGCAGGAAACCACTTTTGCACTTGTATTAGTGTGGAAAAAACACTTTTTGCACTTGTGATGGTGTTGAAAAACCACTTTTCGCACTTGTGTTAGTGTTGAAAAAACACATTTCGCACTTGTGTTTGTGTTGAAAAACCACTTTTCGCACTTGTGTTGGTGCAGGAAACCACTTTTGCACTTGTATTAGTGTGGAAAAAACACTTTTCACACTTGTGTTAGTTTTGAAAAACCACTTTTCGCACTTGTATTAGTGTGGAAAAAACACTTTTTGCACTTGTGATAGTGTTGAAAAACCACTTTTCGCACTTGTGTTAGTGTTGAAAAACCACTTTTCGCACTTGTGTTGGTGCAGGAAACCACTTTTGCACTTGTATTAGTGTGGAAAAAACACTTTTTGCACTTGTGATAGTGTTGAAAAACCACTTTTCGCACTTGTGTTAGTGTTGAAAAACCACTTTTCGCACTTGTGTTAGTGTTGAAAAACCACTTTTCGCACTTGTGTTAGTGTTTAAAAACCACTTTTCGCACTTGTGTTGGTGCAGGAAACCACTTTTGCACTTGTATTAGTGTGGAAAAAACACTTTCCGCACTTGTGTTAGTGTTGAAAACCCACTTTTCGCACTTGTGTTAGTGTTGAAAAACCACTTTTCGCACTTGTGTTGGTGCAGGAAACCACTTTTGCACTTGTATTAGTGTGGCAAAACCACTTTTCGCACTTGTGTTAGTGTTGAAAAACCACATTTCGCACTTGTGTTAGTGTTGAAAAACCACTTTTCGCACTTGTGTTGGTGCAGGAAACCACTTTTGCACTTGTATTAGTGTGGAAAAAACACTTTTTACACTTGTGATAGTGTTGAAAAACCACTTTTCGCACTTGTGTTAGTGTTGAAAACCCACTTTTCGCACTTGTGTTAGTGTTGAAAAACCACTTTTCGCACTTGTGTTGGTGTGGAAAAAACACTTTTTGCACTTGTGATAGTGTTGAAAAACCACTTTTCGCACTTGTGTTAGTGTTGAAAAACCACTTTTCGCACTTGTGTTGGTGAAGGAAACCACTTTTGCACTTGTATTAGTGTGGAAAAACCACTTTTCGCACTTGTGATAGTGTTGAAGAACCACTTTTCGCACTTGTTTTAGTGTTGAAAAACCACTTTTCGCACTTGTGTTGGTGCAGGAAACCACTTTTGCACTTGTATTAGTGTGGAAAAAACACTTTTTGCACTTGTGATAGTGTTGAAAAACCACTTTTCGCACTTGTGTTAGTGTTGGAAAACCACTTTTCGCACTTGTGTTAGTGTTGAAAAAACACTTTTTGCACTTGTGTTGGTGCAGGAAACCACTTTTGCACTTGTATTAGTGTGGAAAACCACTTTTCGCACATGTGTTAGTGTTGAAAAACAACTTTTCGCACTTGTGTTGGTGTTGAAAAACCACTTTTCGCACTTGTGTTGGTGCAGGAAACCACTTTTGCACTTGTATTAGTGTGGAAAAAACACTTTTCGCAATTGTGTTAGTGTTGAAAAACCACTTTTTGCACTTGTGTTAGTGTTGAAAAACCACTTTTCGCACTTGTGTTGGTGCAGGAAACCACTTTTGCACTTGTATTAGTGTGGAAAAAACACTTTTTGCACTTGTGATAGTGTTGAAAAACCACTTTTCGCACTTGTGTTAGTGTTGAAAAACCACTTTTCGCACTTGTGTTAGTGTTGAAAAACCACTTTTCGCACTTGTGTTAGTGTTGAAAAACCACTTTTCGCACTTGTGTTGGTGCAGGAAACCACTTTTGCACTTGTATTAGTGTGAAAAAAACACTTTTCGCACTTGTGTTAGTGTTGAAAACCCACTTTTCGCACTTGTGTTAGTGTTGAAAAACCACTTTTCGCACTTGTGTTGGTGCAGGAAACCACTTTTGCACTTGTATTAGTGTGGCAAAACTACTTTTCGCACTTGTGTTAGTGTTGAAAAACCACTTTTCGCACTTGTGTTAGTGTTGAAAAACCACTTTTCGCACTTGTGTTGGTGCAGGAAACCACTTTTGCACTTGTATTAGTGTGGAAAAAACACTTTTTACACTTGTGATAGTGTTGAAAAACCACTTTTCGCACTTGTGTTAGTGTTGAAAAACCACTTTTCGCACTTGTGTTAGTGTTGAAAAACCACTTTTCGCACTTGTGTTGGTGCAGGAAACCACTTTTGCACTTGTATTAGTGTGGAAAAAACACTTTTTGCACTTGTGATAGTGTTGAAAAACCACTTTTCGCACTTGTGTTAGTGTTGAAAAACCACTTTTAGCACTTGTGTTGGTGAAGGAAACCACTTTTGCACTTGTATTAGTGTGGAAAACCACTTTTCTCACTTGTGTTAGTGTTGAAAAACCACTTTTTGCACTTGTGTTAGTGTTGAAAAACCGCTTTTCGCACTTGTGTTGGTGCAGGAAACCACTTTTGCACTTGTATTAGTGTGGAAAAAACACTTTTTGCACTTGTGATGGTGTTGAAAAACCACTTTTCGCACTTGTGTTAGTGTTGAAAAAACACATTTCGCACTTGTGTTTGTGTTGAAAAACCACATTTCGCACTTGTGTTGGTGCAGGAAACCACTTTTGCACTTGTATTAGTGTGGAAAAAACACTTTTTGCACTTGTGATAGTGTTGAAAAACCACTTTTCGCACTTGTGTTAGTGTTGAAAAACCACTTTTCGCACTTGTGTTCGTGTTGAAAAACCACTTTTCGCACTTGTGTTGGTGCAGGAAACTACCTTTGCACTTGTATTAGTGTGGAAAAACCACTTTTCGCACTTGTGTTAATGTTGAAAAACCCCTTTTCGCACTTGTGTTAATGTTGAAAAACCACTTTTCGCACTTGTGTTGGTGCAGGAAACTACTTTTGCACTTGTATTAGTGTGGAAAAACCACTTTTCGCACTTGTGTTAGTGTTGAAAACCCACTTTTCGCACTTGTGTTAGTGTTGAAAAACCACTTTTCGCACTTGTGTTGGTGCAGGAAACCACTTTTGCACTTGTATTAGTGTGGCAAAACCACTTTTCGCACTTGTGTTAGTGTTGAAAAACCACTTTTCGCACTTGTGTTAGTGTTGAAAAACCACTTTTCGCACTTGTGTTGGTGCAGGAAACCACTTTTGCACTTGTATTAGTGTGGAAAAAACACTTTTTACACTTGTGATAGTGTTGAAAAACCACTTTTCGCACTTGTGTTAGTGTTGAAAAACCACCTTTCGCACTTGTGTTAGTGTTGAAAAACCTCTTTTCGCACTTGTGTTGGTGCAGGAAACCACTTTTGCACTTGTATTAGTGTGGAAAAAACACTTTTTGCACTTGTGTGATAGTGTTGAAAAACCACTTTTCGCACTTGTGTTAGTGTTGAAAAACCACTTTTAGCACTTGTGTTGGTGAAGGAAACCACTTTTGCACTTGTATTAGTGTGGAAAAACCACTTTTCTCACTTGTGTTAGTGTTGAAAAAACACTTTTTGCACTTGTGATAGTGTTGAAAAACCACTTTTCGCACTTGTGTTAGTGTTGAAAAACCACTTTTCGCACTTGTGTTGGTTCAGGAAACCACTTTTGCACTTGTATTAGTGTGGAAAAAACACTTTTTGCACTTGTGATAGTGTTGAAAAACCACTTTTCGCACTTGTGTTAGTGTTGAAAAACCACTTTTCGCACTTGTGTTAGTGTTGAAAAACCACTTTTCGCACTTGTGTTAGTGTTGAAAAACCACTTTTCGCACTTGTGTTGGTGCAGGAAACCACTTTTGCACTTGTATTAGTGTGGAAAAAACACTTTCCGCACTTGTGTTAGTGTTGAAAACCCACTTTTCGCACTTGTGTTAGTGTTGAAAAACCACTTTTCGCACTTGTGTTGGTGCAGGAAACCACTTTTGCACTTGTATTAGTGTGGCAAAACCACTTTTTGCACTTGTGTTAGTGTTGAAAAACCACTTTTCGCACTTGTGTTAGTGTTGAAAAACCACTTTTCGCACTTGTGTTGGTGCAGGAAACCACTTTTGCACTTGTATTAGTGTGGAAAAAACACTTTTTACACTTGTGATAGTGTTGAAAAACCACTTTTCGCACTTGTGTTAGTGTTGAAAACCCACTTTTCGCACTTGTGTTAGTGTTGAAAAACCACTTTTCGCACTTGTGTTGGTGTGGAAAAAACACTTTTTGCACTTGTGATAGTGTTGAAAAACCACTTTTCGCACTTGTGTTAGTGTTGAAAAACCACTTTTCGCACTTGTGTTGGTGCAGGAAACCACTTTTGCACTTGTATTAGTGTGGAAAAAACACTTTTCGCACTTGTGTTAGTGTTGAAAAACCACTTTTCGCACTTGTGTTGGTGCAGGAAACCACTTTTGCACTTGTATTAGTGTGGAAAAAACACTTTTCGCACTTGTGTTAGTGTTGAAAACCCACTTTTCGCACTTGTGTTAGTGTTGAAAAACCACTTTTCGCACTTGTGTTGGTGCAGGAAACCACTTTTGCACTTGTATTAGTGTGGAAAAACCACTTTTCACACTTGTGTTAGTGTTGAAAAACCACTTTTCGCACTTGTATTAGTGTGGAAAAAACACTTTTTGCACTTGTGATAGTGTTGAAAAACCACTTTTCGCACTTGTGTTAGTGTTGAAAAACCACTTTTCGCACCTGTGTTGGTGCAGGAAACCACTTTTGCACTTGTATTAGTGTGGAAAAAACACTTTTTGCACTTGTGATAGTGTTGGAAAACCACTTTTCGCACTTGTGTTAGTGTTGGAAAACCACTTTTCGCACTTGTGTTAGTGTTGAAAAAACACTTTTCGCACTTGTGTTGGTGCAGGAAACCACTTTTGCACTTGTATTAGTGTGGCAAAACTACTTTTCGCACTTGTGTTAGTGTTGAAAAACCACTTTTCGCACTTGTGTTAGTGTTGAAAAACCACTTTTCGCACTTGTGTTGGTGCAGGAAACCACTTTTGCACTTGTATTAGTGTGGAAAAAACACTTTTTACACTTGTGATAGTGTTGAAAAACCACTTTTCGCACTTGTGTTAGTGTTGAAAAACCACTTTTCGCACTTGTGTTAGTGTTGAAAAACCACTTTTCGCACTTGTGTTGGTGCAGGAAACCACTTTTGCACTTGTATTAGTGTGGAAAAAACACTTTTTGCACTTGTGATAGTGTTGAAAAACCACTTTTCGCACTTGTGTTAGTGTTGAAAAACCACTTTTAGCACTTGTGTTGGTGAAGGAAACCACTTTTGCACTTGTATTAGTGTGGAAAACCACTTTTCTCACTTGTGTTAGTGTTGAAAAACCACTTTTTGCACTTGTGTTAGTGTTGAAAAACCACTTTTCGCACTTGTGTTGGTGCAGGAAACCACTTTTGCACTTGTATTAGTGTGGAAAAAACACTTTTTGCACTTGTGATGGTGTTGAAAAACCACTTTTCGCACTTGTGTTAGTGTTGAAAAAACACATTTCGCACTTGTGTTTGTGTTGAAAAACCACTTTTCGCACTTGTGTTGGTGCAGGAAACCACTTTTGCACTTGTATTAGTGTGGAAAAAACACTTTTCACACTTGTGTTAGTTTTGAAAAACCACTTTTCGCACTTGTATTAGTGTGGAAAAAACACTTTTTGCACTTGTGATAGTGTTGAAAAACCACTTTTCGCACTTGTGTTAGTGTTGAAAAACCACTTTTCGCACTTGTGTTGGTGCAGGAAACCACTTTTGCACTTGTATTAGTGTGGAAAAAACACTTTTTGCACTTGTGATAGTGTTGAAAAACCACTTTTCGCACTTGTGTTAGTGTTGAAAAACCACTTTTCGCACTTGTGTTAGTGTTGAAAAACCACTTTTCGCACTTGTGTTAGTGTTTAAAAACCACTTTTCGCACTTGTGTTGGTGCAGGAAACCACTTTTGCACTTGTATTAGTGTGGAAAAAACACTTTCCGCACTTGTGTTAGTGTTGAAAACCCACTTTTCGCACTTGTGTTAGTGTTGAAAAACCACTTTTCGCACTTGTGTTGGTGCAGGAAACCACTTTTGCACTTGTATTAGTGTGGCAAAACCACTTTTCGCACTTGTGTTAGTGTTGAAAAACCACATTTCGCACTTGTGTTAGTGTTGAAAAACCACTTTTCGCACTTGTGTTGGTGCAGGAAACCACTTTTGCACTTGTATTAGTGTGGAAAAAACACTTTTTACACTTGTGATAGTGTTGAAAAACCACTTTTCGCACTTGTGTTAGTGTTGAAAACCCACTTTTCGCACTTGTGTTAGTGTTGAAAAACCACTTTTCGCACTTGTGTTGGTGTGGAAAAAACACTTTTTGCACTTGTGATAGTGTTGAAAAACCACTTTTCGCACTTGTGTTAGTGTTGAAAAACCACTTTTCGCACTTGTGTTGGTGAAGGAAACCACTTTTGCACTTGTATTAGTGTGGAAAAACCACTTTTCGCACTTGTGATAGTGTTGAAGAACCACTTTTCGCACTTGTTTTAGTGTTGAAAAACCACTTTTCGCACTTGTGTTGGTGCAGGAAACCACTTTTGCACTTGTATTAGTGTGGAAAAAACACTTTTTGCACTTGTGATAGTGTTGAAAAACCACTTTTCGCACTTGTGTTAGTGTTGGAAAACCACTTTTCGCACTTGTGTTAGTGTTGAAAAAACACTTTTTGCACTTGTGTTGGTGCAGGAAACCACTTTTGCACTTGTATTAGTGTGGAAAACCACTTTTCGCACATGTGTTAGTGTTGAAAAACAACTTTTCGCACTTGTGTTGGTGTTGAAAAACCACTTTTCGCACTTGTGTTGGTGCAGGAAACCACTTTTGCACTTGTATTAGTGTGGAAAAAACACTTTTCGCAATTGTGTTAGTGTTGAAAAACCACTTTTTGCACTTGTGTTAGTGTTGAAAAACCACTTTTCGCACTTGTGTTGGTGCAGGAAACCACTTTTGCACTTGTATTAGTGTGGAAAAAACACTTTTTGCACTTGTGATAGTGTTGAAAAACCACTTTTCGCACTTGTGTTAGTGTTGAAAAACCACTTTTCGCACTTGTGTTAGTGTTGAAAAACCACTTTTCGCACTTGTGTTAGTGTTGAAAAACCACTTTTCGCACTTGTGTTGGTGCAGGAAACCACTTTTGCACTTGTATTAGTGTGAAAAAAACACTTTTCGCACTTGTGTTAGTGTTGAAAACCCACTTTTCGCACTTGTGTTAGTGTTGAAAAACCACTTTTCGCACTTGTGTTGGTGCAGGAAACCACTTTTGCACTTGTATTAGTGTGGCAAAACTACTTTTCGCACTTGTGTTAGTGTTGAAAAACCACTTTTCGCACTTGTGTTAGTGTTGAAAAACCACTTTTCGCACTTGTGTTGGTGCAGGAAACCACTTTTGCACTTGTATTAGTGTGGAAAAAACACTTTTTACACTTGTGATAGTGTTGAAAAACCACTTTTCGCACTTGTGTTAGTGTTGAAAAACCACTTTTCGCACTTGTGTTAGTGTTGAAAAACCACTTTTCGCACTTGTGTTGGTGCAGGAAACCACTTTTGCACTTGTATTAGTGTGGAAAAAACACTTTTTGCACTTGTGATAGTGTTGAAAAACCACTTTTCGCACTTGTGTTAGTGTTGAAAAACCACTTTTAGCACTTGTGTTGGTGAAGGAAACCACTTTTGCACTTGTATTAGTGTGGAAAACCACTTTTCTCACTTGTGTTAGTGTTGAAAAACCACTTTTTGCACTTGTGTTAGTGTTGAAAAACCGCTTTTCGCACTTGTGTTGGTGCAGGAAACCACTTTTGCACTTGTATTAGTGTGGAAAAAACACTTTTTGCACTTGTGATGGTGTTGAAAAACCACTTTTCGCACTTGTGTTAGTGTTGAAAAAACACATTTCGCACTTGTGTTTGTGTTGAAAAACCACATTTCGCACTTGTGTTGGTGCAGGAAACCACTTTTGCACTTGTATTAGTGTGGAAAAAACACTTTTTGCACTTGTGATAGTGTTGAAAAACCACTTTTCGCACTTGTGTTAGTGTTGAAAAACCACTTTTCGCACTTGTGTTCGTGTTGAAAAACCACTTTTCGCACTTGTGTTGGTGCAGGAAACTACCTTTGCACTTGTATTAGTGTGGAAAAACCACTTTTCGCACTTGTGTTAATGTTGAAAAACCCCTTTTCGCACTTGTGTTAATGTTGAAAAACCACTTTTCGCACTTGTGTTGGTGCAGGAAACTACTTTTGCACTTGTATTAGTGTGGAAAAACCACTTTTCGCACTTGTGTTAGTGTTGAAAACCCACTTTTCGCACTTGTGTTAGTGTTGAAAAACCACTTTTCGCACTTGTGTTGGTGCAGGAAACCACTTTTGCACTTGTATTAGTGTGGCAAAACCACTTTTCGCACTTGTGTTAGTGTTGAAAAACCACTTTTCGCACTTGTGTTAGTGTTGAAAAACCACTTTTCGCACTTGTGTTGGTGCAGGAAACCACTTTTGCACTTGTATTAGTGTGGAAAAAACACTTTTTACACTTGTGATAGTGTTGAAAAACCACTTTTCGCACTTGTGTTAGTGTTGAAAAACCACCTTTCGCACTTGTGTTAGTGTTGAAAAACCTCTTTTCGCACTTGTGTTGGTGCAGGAAACCACTTTTGCACTTGTATTAGTGTGGAAAAAACACTTTTTGCACTTGTGTGATAGTGTTGAAAAACCACTTTTCGCACTTGTGTTAGTGTTGAAAAACCACTTTTAGCACTTGTGTTGGTGAAGGAAACCACTTTTGCACTTGTATTAGTGTGGAAAAACCACTTTTCTCACTTGTGTTAGTGTTGAAAAAACACTTTTTGCACTTGTGATAGTGTTGAAAAACCACTTTTCGCACTTGTGTTAGTGTTGAAAAACCACTTTTCGCACTTGTGTTGGTTCAGGAAACCACTTTTGCACTTGTATTAGTGTGGAAAAAACACTTTTTGCACTTGTGATAGTGTTGAAAAACCACTTTTCGCACTTGTGTTAGTGTTGAAAAACCACTTTTCGCACTTGTGTTAGTGTTGAAAAACCACTTTTCGCACTTGTGTTAGTGTTGAAAAACCACTTTTCGCACTTGTGTTGGTGCAGGAAACCACTTTTGCACTTGTATTAGTGTGGAAAAAACACTTTCCGCACTTGTGTTAGTGTTGAAAACCCACTTTTCGCACTTGTGTTAGTGTTGAAAAACCACTTTTCGCACTTGTGTTGGTGCAGGAAACCACTTTTGCACTTGTATTAGTGTGGCAAAACCACTTTTTGCACTTGTGTTAGTGTTGAAAAACCACTTTTCGCACTTGTGTTAGTGTTGAAAAACCACTTTTCGCACTTGTGTTGGTGCAGGAAACCACTTTTGCACTTGTATTAGTGTGGAAAAAACACTTTTTACACTTGTGATAGTGTTGAAAAACCACTTTTCGCACTTGTGTTAGTGTTGAAAACCCACTTTTCGCACTTGTGTTAGTGTTGAAAAACCACTTTTCGCACTTGTGTTGGTGTGGAAAAAACACTTTTTGCACTTGTGATAGTGTTGAAAAACCACTTTTCGCACTTGTGTTAGTGTTGAAAAACCACTTTTCGCACTTGTGTTGGTGCAGGAAACCACTTTTGCACTTGTATTAGTGTGGAAAAAACACTTTTCGCACTTGTGTTAGTGTTGAAAAACCACTTTTCGCACTTGTGTTGGTGCAGGAAACCACTTTTGCACTTGTATTAGTGTGGAAAAAACACTTTTCGCACTTGTGTTAGTGTTGAAAACCCACTTTTCGCACTTGTGTTAGTGTTGAAAAACCACTTTTCGCACTTGTGTTGGTGCAGGAAACCACTTTTGCACTTGTATTAGTGTGGAAAAACCACTTTTCACACTTGTGTTAGTGTTGAAAAACCACTTTTCGCACTTGTATTAGTGTGGAAAAAACACTTTTTGCACTTGTGATAGTGTTGAAAAACCACTTTTCGCACTTGTGTTAGTGTTGAAAAACCACTTTTCGCACCTGTGTTGGTGCAGGAAACCACTTTTGCACTTGTATTAGTGTGGAAAAAACACTTTTTGCACTTGTGATAGTGTTGAAAAACCACTTTTCGCACTTGTGTTAGTGTTGAAAAACCACTTTTCGCACTTGTGTTAGTGTTGAAAAACCACTTTTCACACTTGTGTTAGTGTTGAAAAACCACTTTTCGCACTTGTGTTGGTGCAGGAAACCACTTTTGCACTTGTATTAGTGTGGAAAAAACACTTTTCGCACTTGTGTTAGTGTTGAAAACCCACTTTTCGCACTTGTGTTAGTGTTGAAAAACCACTTTTCGCACTTGTGTTGGTGCAGGAAACCACTTTTGCACTTGTATTAGTGTGGCAAAACCACTTTTCGCACTTGTGTTAGTGTTGAAAAACCACTTTTCGCACTTGTGTTAGTGTTGAAAAACCACTTTTCGCACTTGTGTTGGTGCAGGAAACCACTTTTGCACTTGTATTAGTGTGGAAAAAACACTTTTTACACTTGTGATAGTGTTGAAAAACCACTTTTCGCACTTGTGTTAGTGTTGAAAAACCACTTTTCGCACTTGTGTTAGTGTTGAAAAACCACTTTTCGCACTTGTGTTGGTGCAGGAAACCACTTTTGCACTTGTATTAGTGTGGAAAAAACACTTTTTGCACTTGTGATAGTGTTGAAAAACCACTTTTCGCACTTGTGTTAGTGTTGAAAAACCACTTTTAGCACTTGTGTTGGTGAAGGAAACCACTTTTGCACTTGTATTAGTGTGGAAAAACCACTTTTCTCACTTGTGTTAGTGTTGAAAAACCACTTTTTGCACTTGTGTTAGTGTTGAAAAACCGCTTTTCGCACTTGTGTTGGTGCAGGAAACCACTTTTGCACTTGTATTAGTGTGGAAAAAACACTTTTTGCACTTGTGATGGTGTTGAAAAACCACTTTTCGCACTTGTGTTAGTGTTGAAAAAACACATTTCGCACTTGTGTTTGTGTTGAAAAACCACATTTCGCACTTGTGTTGGTGCAGGAAACCACTTTTGCACTTGTATTAGTGTGGAAAAAACACTTTTTGCACTTGTGATAGTGTTGAAAAACCACTTTTCGCACTTGTGTTAGTGTTGAAAAACCACTTTTCGCACTTGTGTTCGTGTTGAAAAACCACTTTTCGCACTTGTGTTGGTGCAGGAAACTACTTTTGCACTTGTATTAGTGTGGAAAAACCACTTTTCGCACTTGTGTTAATGTTGAAAAACCCCTTTTCGCACTTGTGTTAATGTTGAAAAACCACTTTTCGCACTTGTTTTGGTGCAGGAAACTACTTTTGCACTTGTATTAGTGTGGAAAAACCACTTTTCGCACTTGTGTTAGTGTTGAAAACCCACTTTTCGCACTTGTGTTAGTGTTGAAAAACCACTTTTCGCACTTGTGTTAGTGTTGAAAAACCACTTTTCGCACTTGTGTTGGTGCAGGAAACCACTTTTGCACTTGTATTAGTGTGGAAAAAACACTTTTTGCACTTGTGATAGTGTTGAAAAACCACTTTTCGCACTTGTGTTAGTGTTGAAAAACCACTTTTAGCACTTGTGTTGGTGAAGGAAACCACTTTTGCACTTGTACTAGTGTGGAAAAACCACTTTTCTCACTTGTGTTAGTGTTGAAAAACCACTTTTTGCACTTGTGTTAGTGTTGAAAAACCGCTTTTCGCACTTGTGTTGGTGCAGGAAACCACTTTTGCACTTGTATTAGTGTGGAAAAAACACTTTTTGCACTTGTGATGGTGTTGAAAAACCACTTTTCGCACTTGTGTTAGTGTTGAAAAAACACATTTCGCACTTGTGTTTGTGTTGAAAAACCACATTTCGCACTTGTGTTGGTGCAGGAAACCACTTTTGCACTTGTATTAGTGTGGAAAAAACACTTTTTGCACTTGTGATAGTGTTGAAAAACCACTTTTCGCACTTGTGTTAGTGTTGAAAAACCACTTTTCGCACTTGTGTTCGTGTTGAAAAACCACTTTTCGCACTTGTGTTGGTGCAGGAAACTACTTTTGCACTTGTATTAGTGTGGAAAAACCACTTTTCGCACTTGTGTTAATGTTGAAAAACCCCTTTTCGCACTTGTGTTAATGTTGAAAAACCACTTTTCGCACTTGTGTTGGTGCAGGAAACTACTTTTGCACTTGTATTAGTGTGGAAAAACCACTTTTCGCACTTGTGTTAGTGTTGAAAACCCACTTTTCGCACTTGTGTTAGTGTTGAAAAACCACTTTTCGCACTTGTGTTGGTGCAGGAAACCACTTTTGCACTTGTATTAGTGTGGCAAAACCACTTTTCGCACTTGTGTTAGTGTTGAAAAACCACTTTTCGCACTTGTGTTAGTGTTGAAAAACCACTTTTCGCACTTGTGTTGGTGCAGGAAACCACTTTTGCACTTGTATTAGTGTGGAAAAAACACTTTTTACACTTGTGATAGTGTTGAAAAACCACTTTTCGCACTTGTGTTAGTGTTGAAAAACCACCTTTCGCACTTGTGTTAGTGTTGAAAAACCTCTTTTCGCACTTGTGTTGGTGCAGGAAACCACTTTTGCACTTGTATTAGTGTGGAAAAAACACTTTTTGCACTTGTGATAGTGTTGAAAAACCACTTTTCGCACTTGTGTTAGTGTTGAAAAACCACTTTTAGCACTTGTGTTGGTGAAGGAAACCACTTTTGCACTTGTATTAGTGTGGAAAAAACACTTTTTACACTTGTGATAGTGTTGAAAAACCACTTTTCGCACTTGTGTTAGTGTTGAAAAACCACTTTTCGCACTTGTGTTAGTGTTGAAAAACCACTTTTCGCACTTGTGTTGGTGCAGGAAACCACTTTTGCACTTGTATTAGTGTGGAAAAAACACTTTTTGCACTTGTGATAGTGTTGAAAAACCACTTTTCGCACTTGTGTTAGTGTTGAAAAACCACTTTTAGCACTTGTGTTGGTGAAGGAAACCACTTTTGCACTTGTATTAGTGTGGAAAAACCACTTTTCTCACTTGTGTTAGTGTTGAAAAACCACTTTTTGCACTTGTGTTAGTGTTGAAAAACCGCTTTTCGCACTTGTGTTGGTGCAGGAAACCACTTTTGCACTTGTATTAGTGTGGAAAAAACACTTTTTGCACTTGTGATGGTGTTGAAAAACCACTTTTCGCACTTGTGTTAGTGTTGAAAAAACACATTTCGCACTTGTGTTTGTGTTGAAAAACACATTTCGCACTTGTGTTGGTGCAGGAAACCACTTTTGCACTTGTATTAGTGTGGAAAAAACACTTTTTGCACTTGTGATAGTGTTGAAAAACCACTTTTCGCACTTGTGTTAGTGTTGAAAAACCACTTTTCGCACTTGTGTTCGTGTTGAAAAACCACTTTTCGCACTTGTGTTGGTGCAGGAAACTACTTTTGCACTTGTATTAGTGTGGAAAAACCACTTTTCGCACTTGTGTTAATGTTGAAAAACCCCTTTTCGCACTTGTGTTAATGTTGAAAAACCACTTTTCGCACTTGTTTTGGTGCAGGAAACTACTTTTGCACTTGTATTAGTGTGGAAAAACCACTTTCGCACTTGTGTTAGTGTTGAAAACCCACTTTTCGCACTTGTGTTAGTGTTGAAAAACCACTTTTCGCACTTGTGTTAGTGTTGAAAAACCACTTTTCGCACTTGTGTTGGTGCAGGAAACCACTTTTGCACTTGTATTAGTGTGGAAAAAACACTTTTTGCACTTGTGATAGTGTTGAAAAACCACTTTTCGCACTTGTGTTAGTGTTGAAAAACCACTTTTAGCACTTGTGTTGGTGAAGGAAACCACTTTTGCACTTGTACTAGTGTGGAAAAACCACTTTTCTCACTTGTGTTAGTGTTGAAAAACCACTTTTTGCACTTGTGTTAGTGTTGAAAACCGCTTTTCGCACTTGTGTTGGTGCAGGAAACCACTTTTGCACTTGTATTAGTGTGGAAAAAACACTTTTTGCACTTGTGATGGTGTTGAAAAACCACTTTTCGCACTTGTGTTAGTGTTGAAAAAACACATTTCGCACTTGTGTTTGTGTTGAAAAACCACATTTCGCACTTGTGTTGGTGCAGGAAACCACTTTTGCACTTGTATTAGTGTGGAAAAAACACTTTTTGCACTTGTGATAGTGTTGAAAAACCACTTTTCGCACTTGTGTTAGTGTTGAAAAACCACTTTTCGCACTTGTGTTCGTGTTGAAAAACCACTTTTCGCACTTGTGTTGGTGCAGGAAACTACTTTTGCACTTGTATTAGTGTGGAAAAACCACTTTTCGCACTTGTGTTAATGTTGAAAAACCCCTTTTCGCACTTGTGTTAATGTTGAAAAACCACTTTTCGCACTTGTGTTGGTGCAGGAAACTACTTTTGCACTTGTATTAGTGTGGAAAAACCACTTTTCGCACTTGTGTTAGTGTTGAAAACCCACTTTTCGCACTTGTGTTAGTGTTGAAAAACCACTTTTCGCACTTGTGTTGGTGCAGGAAACCACTTTTGCACTTGTATTAGTGTGGCAAAACCACTTTTCGCACTTGTGTTAGTGTTGAAAAACCACTTTTCGCACTTGTGTTAGTGTTGAAAAACCACTTTTCGCACTTGTGTTGGTGCAGGAAACCACTTTTGCACTTGTATTAGTGTGGAAAAAACACTTTTTACACTTGTGATAGTGTTGAAAAACCACTTTTCGCACTTGTGTTAGTGTTGAAAAACCACCTTTCGCACTTGTGTTAGTGTTGAAAAACCTCTTTTCGCACTTGTGTTGGTGCAGGAAACCACTTTTGCACTTGTATTAGTGTGGAAAAAACACTTTTTGCACTTGTGATAGTGTTGACACTTTTCGCACTTGTGTTAGTGTTGAAAAACCACTTTTAGCACTTGTGTTGGTGAAGGAAACCACTTTTGCACTTGTATTAGTGTGGAAAAACCACTTTTCTCACTTGTGTTAGTGTTGAAAAAACACTTTTTGCACTTGTGATAGTGTTGAAAAACCACTTTTCGCACTTGTGTTAGTGTTGAAAAACCACTTTTCGCACTTGTGTTGGTTCAGGAAACCACTTTTGCACTTGTATTAGTGTGGAAAAAACACTTTTTGCACTTGTGATAGTGTTGAAAAACCACTTTTCGCACTTGTGTTAGTGTTGAAAAACCACTTTTCGCACTTGTGTTAGTGTTGAAAAACCACTTTTCGCACTTGTGTTAGTGTTGAAAAACCACTTTTCGCACTTGTGTTGGTGCAGGAAACCACTTTTGCACTTGTATTAGTGTGGAAAAAACACTTTCCGCACTTGTGTTAGTGTTGAAAACCCACTTTTCGCACTTGTGTTAGTGTTGAAAAACCACTTTTCGCACTTGTGTTGGTGCAGGAAACCACTTTTGCACTTGTATTAGTGTGGCAAAACCACTTTTCGCACTTGTGTTAGTGTTGAAAAACCACTTTTCGCACTTGTGTTAGTGTTGAAAAACCACTTTTCGCACTTGTGTTAGTGTTGAAAACCCACTTTTCGCACTTGTGTTAGTGTTGAAAAACCACTTTTCGCACTTGTGTTAGTGTTGAAAAACCACTTTTCGCACTTGTGTTGGTGCAGGAAACCACTTTTGCACTTGTATTAGTGTGGAAAAAACACTTTCCGCACTTGTGTTAGTGTTGAAAACCCACTTTTCGCACTTGTGTTAGTGTTGAAAAACCACTTTTCGCACTTGTGTTGGTGCAGGAAACCACTTTTGCACTTGTATTAGTGTGGCAAAACCACTTTTCGCACTTGTGTTAGTGTTGAAAAACCACTTTTCGCACTTGTGTTAGTGTTGAAAAACCACTTTTCGCACTTGTGTTGGTGCAGGAAACCACTTTTGCACTTGTATTAGTGTGGAAAAAACACTTTTTACACTTGTGATAGTGTTGAAAAACCACTTTTCGCACTTGTGTTAGTGTTGAAAACCCACTTTTCGCACTTGTGTTAGTGTTGAAAAACCACTTTTCGCACTTGTGTTGGTGTGGAAAAAACACTTTTTGCACTTGTGATAGTGTTGAAAAACCACTTTTCGCACTTGTGTTAGTGTTGAAAAACCACTTTTCGCACTTGTGTTGGTGCAGGAAACCACTTTTGCATTTGTATTAGTGTGGAAAAAACACTTTTTGCACTTGTGATAGTGTTGAAAAACCACTTTTCGCACTTGTGTTAGTGTTGGAAAACCACTTTTCGCACTTGTGTTAGTGTTGAAAAAACACTTTTCGCACTTGTGTTGGTGCAGGAAACCACTTTTGCACTTGTATTAGTGTGGAAAACCACTTTTCGCACATGTGTTAGTGTTGAAAAACAACTTTTCGCACTTGTGTTGGTGTTGAAAAACCACTTTTCGCACTTGTGTTGGTGCAGGAAACCACTTTTGCACTTGTATTAGTGTGGAAAAAACACTTTTCGCAATTGTGTTAGTGTTGAAAAACCACTTTTTGCACTTGTGTTAGTGTTGAAAAACCACTTTTCGCACTTGTGTTGGTGCAGGAAACCACTTTTGCACTTGTATTAGTGTGGAAAAAACACTTTTTGCACTTGTGATAGTGTTGAAAAACCACTTTTCGCACTTGTGTTAGTGTTGAAAAACCACTTTTCGCACTTGTGTTAGTGTTGAAAAACCACTTTTCGCACTTGTGTTAGTGTTGAAAAACCACTTTTCGCACTTGTGTTGGTGCAGGAAACCACTTTTGCACTTGTATTAGTGTGGAAAAAACACTTTTCGCACTTGTGTTAGTGTTGAAAACCCACTTTTCGCACTTGTGTTAGTGTTGAAAAACCACTTTTCGCACTTGTGTTGGTGCAGGAAACCACTTTTGCACTTGTATTAGTGTGGCAAAACTACTTTTCGCACTTGTGTTAGTGTTGAAAAACCACTTTTCGCACTTGTGTTAGTGTTGAAAAACCACTTTTCGCACTTGTGTTGGTGCAGGAAACCACTTTTGCACTTGTATTAGTGTGGAAAAAACACTTTTTACACTTGTGATAGTGTTGAAAAACCACTTTTCGCACTTGTGTTAGTGTTGAAAACCCACTTTTCGCACTTGTGTTAGTGTTGAAAAACCACTTTTCGCACTTGTGTTGGTGTGGAAAAAACACTTTTTGCACTTGTGATAGTGTTGAAAAACCACTTTTCGCACTTGTGTTAGTGTTGAAAAACCACTTTTCGCACTTGTGTTGGTGCAGGAAACCACTTCTGCACTTGTATTAGTGTGGAAAAAACACTTTTCGCACTTGTGTTAGTGTTGAACAACCACTTTTCGCACTTGTGTTGGTGCAGGAAACCACTTTTGCACTTGTATTAGTGTGGAAAAAACACTTTTCGCACTTGTGTTAGTGTTGAAAACCCACTTTTCGCACTTGTGTTAGTGTTGAAAAACCACTTTTCGCACTTGTGTTGGTGCAGGAAACCACTTTTGCACTTGTATTAGTGTGGAAAAAACACTTTTCGCACTTGTGTTAGTGTTGAAAACCCACTTTTCGCACTTGTGTTAATGTTGAAAAACCACTTTTCGCACTTGTGTTGGTGCAGGAAACCACTTTTGCACTTGTATTAGTGTGGAAAAAACACTTTTTGCACTTGTGATAGTGTTGAAAAACCACATTTCGCACTTGTGTTAGTGTTGAAAAACCACTTTTCGCACTTGTGTTGGTGCAGGAAACCACTTTTGCACTTGTATTAGTGTGGAAAAACCACTTTTCACACTTGTGTTAGTGTTGAAAAACCACTTTTCGCACTTGTATTAGTGTGGAAAAAACACTTTTTGCACTTGTGATAGTGTTGAAAAACCACTTTTCGCACTTGTGTTAGTGTTGAAAAACCACTTTTCGCACCGGTGTTGGTGCAGGAAACCACTTTTGCACTTGTATTAGTGTGGAAAAAACACTTTTTGCACTTGTGATAGTGTTGAAAAACCACTTTTCGCACTTGTGTTAGTGTTGAAAAACCACTTTTCGCACTTGTGTTAGTGTTGAAAAACCACTTTTCACACTTGTGTTAGTGTTGAAAAACCACTTTTCGCACTTGTGTTGGTGCAGGAAACCACTTTTGCACTTGTATTAGTGTGGAAAAAACACTTTTCGCACTTGTGTTAGTGTTGAAAACCCACTTTTCGCACTTGTGTTAGTGTTGAAAAACCACTTTTCGCACTTGTGTTGGTGCAGGAAACCACTTTTGCACTTGTATTAGTGTGGCAAAACCACTTTTCGCACTTGTGTTAGTGTTGAAAAACCACTTTTCGCACTTGTGTTAGTGTTGAAAAACCACTTTTCGCACTTGTGTTGGTGCAGGAAACCACTTTTGCACTTGTATTAGTGTGGAAAAAACACTTTTTACACTTGTGATAGTGTTGAAAAACCACTTTTCGCACTTGTGTTAGTGTTGAAAAACCACTTTTCGCACTTGTGTTAGTGTTGAAAAACCACTTTTCGCACTTGTGTTGGTGCAGGAAACCACTTTTGCACTTGTATTAGTGTGGAAAAAACACTTTTTGCACTTGTGATAGTGTTGAAAAACCACTTTTCGCACTTGTGTTAGTGTTGAAAAACCACTTTTAGCACTTGTGTTGGTGAAGGAAACCACTTTTGCACTTGTATTAGTGTGGAAAAACCACTTTTCTCACTTGTGTTAGTGTTGAAAAACCACTTTTTGCACTTGTGTTAGTGTTGAAAAACCGCTTTTCGCACTTGTGTTGGTGCAGGAAACCACTTTTGCACTTGTATTAGTGTGGAAAAAACACTTTTTGCACTTGTGATGGTGTTGAAAAACCACTTTTCGCACTTGTGTTAGTGTTGAAAAAACACATTTCGCACTTGTGTTTGTGTTGAAAAACCACATTTCGCACTTGTGTTGGTGCAGGAAACCACTTTTGCACTTGTATTAGTGTGGAAAAAACACTTTTTGCACTTGTGATAGTGTTGAAAAACCACTTTTCGCACTTGTGTTAGTGTTGAAAAACCACTTTTCGCACTTGTGTTCGTGTTGAAAAACCACTTTTCGCACTTGTGTTGGTGCAGGAAACTACTTTTGCACTTGTATTAGTGTGGAAAAACCACTTTTCGCACTTGTGTTAATGTTGAAAAACCCCTTTTCGCACTTGTGTTAATGTTGAAAAACCACTTTTCGCACTTGTTTTGGTGCAGGAAACTACTTTTGCACTTGTATTAGTGTGGAAAAACCACTTTTCGCACTTGTGTTAGTGTTGAAAACCCACTTTTCGCACTTGTGTTAGTGTTGAAAAACCACTTTTCGCACTTGTGTTAGTGTTGAAAAACCACTTTTCGCACTTGTGTTGGTGCAGGAAACCACTTTTGCACTTGTATTAGTGTGGAAAAAACACTTTTTGCACTTGTGATAGTGTTGAAAAACCACTTTTCGCACTTGTGTTAGTGTTGAAAAACCACTTTTAGCACTTGTGTTGGTGAAGGAAACCACTTTTGCACTTGTACTAGTGTGGAAAAACCACTTTTCTCACTTGTGTTAGTGTTGAAAAACCACTTTTTGCACTTGTGTTAGTGTTGAAAAACCGCTTTTCGCACTTGTGTTGGTGCAGGAAACCACTTTTGCACTTGTATTAGTGTGGAAAAAACACTTTTTGCACTTGTGATGGTGTTGAAAAACCACTTTTCGCACTTGTGTTAGTGTTGAAAAAACACATTTCGCACTTGTGTTTGTGTTGAAAAACCACATTTCGCACTTGTGTTGGTGCAGGAAACCACTTTTGCACTTGTATTAGTGTGGAAAAAACACTTTTTGCACTTGTGATAGTGTTGAAAAACCACTTTTCGCACTTGTGTTAGTGTTGAAAAACCACTTTTCGCACTTGTGTTCGTGTTGAAAAACCACTTTTCGCACTTGTGTTGGTGCAGGAAACTACTTTTGCACTTGTATTAGTGTGGAAAAACCACTTTTCGCACTTGTGTTAATGTTGAAAAACCCCTTTTCGCACTTGTGTTAATGTTGAAAAACCACTTTTCGCACTTGTGTTGGTGCAGGAAACTACTTTTGCACTTGTATTAGTGTGGAAAAACCACTTTTCGCACTTGTGTTAGTGTTGAAAACCCACTTTTCGCACTTGTGTTAGTGTTGAAAAACCACTTTTCGCACTTGTGTTGGTGCAGGAAACCACTTTTGCACTTGTATTAGTGTGGCAAAACCACTTTTCGCACTTGTGTTAGTGTTGAAAAACCACTTTTCGCACTTGTGTTAGTGTTGAAAAACCACTTTTCGCACTTGTGTTGGTGCAGGAAACCACTTTTGCACTTGTATTAGTGTGGAAAAAACACTTTTTACACTTGTGATAGTGTTGAAAAACCACTTTTCGCACTTGTGTTAGTGTTGAAAAACCACCTTTCGCACTTGTGTTAGTGTTGAAAAACCTCTTTTCGCACTTGTGTTGGTGCAGGAAACCACTTTTGCACTTGTATTAGTGTGGAAAAAACACTTTTTGCACTTGTGATAGTGTTGAAAAACCACTTTTCGCACTTGTGTTAGTGTTGAAAAACCACTTTTAGCACTTTGTGTTGGTGAAGGAAACCACTTTTGCACTTGTATTAGTGTGGAAAAACCACTTTTCTCACTTGTGTTAGTGTTGAAAAAACACTTTTTGCACTTGTGATAGTGTTGAAAAACCACTTTTCGCACTTGTGTTAGTGTTGAAAAACCACTTTTCGCACTTGTGTTGGTTCAGGAAACCACTTTTGCACTTGTATTAGTGTGGAAAAAACACTTTTTGCACTTGTGATAGTGTTGAAAAACCACTTTTCGCACTTGTGTTAGTGTTGAAAAACCACTTTTCGCACTTGTGTTAGTGTGAAAAACCACTTTTCGCACTTGTGTTAGTGTTGAAAAACCACTTTTCGCACTTGTGTTAGTGTTGAAAAACCACTTTTCGCACTTGTGTTAGTGTTGAAAAACCACTTTTCGCACTTGTGTTGGTGCAGGAAACCACTTTTGCACTTGTATTAGTGTGGAAAAAACACTTTTCTCACTTGTGTTAGTGTTGAAAAACCACTTTTCGCACTGTGTTAGTGTTGAAAAACCACTTTTAGCACTTGTGTTGGTGAAGGAAACCACTTTTGCACTTGTATTAGTGTGGAAAAACCACTTTTCTCACTTGTGTTAGTGTTGAAAAACCACTTTTTGCACTTGTGTTAGTGTTGAAAAACCGCTTTTCGCACTTGTGTTGGTGCAGGAAACCACTTTTGCACTTGTATTAGTGTGGAAAAAACACTTTTTGCACTTGTGATGGTGTTGAAAAACCACTTTTCGCACTTGTGTTAGTGTTGAAAAAACACATTTCGCACTTGTGTTTGTGTTGAAAAACCACATTTCGCACTTGTGTTGGTGCAGGAAACCACTTTTGCACTTGTATTAGTGTGGAAAAAACACTTTTTGCACTTGTGATAGTGTTGAAAAACCACTTTTCGCACTTGTGTTAGTGTTGAAAAACCACTTTTCGCACTTGTGTTCGTGTTGAAAAACCACTTTTCGCACTTGTGTTGGTGCAGGAAACTACTTTTGCACTTGTATTAGTGTGGAAAAACCACTTTTCGCACTTGTGTTAATGTTGAAAAACCCCTTTTCGCACTTGTGTTAATGTTGAAAAACCACTTTTCGCACTTGTTTTGGTGCAGGAAACTACTTTTGCACTTGTATTAATGTGGAAAAACCACTTTTCGCACTTGTGTTAGTGTTGAAAACCCACTTTTCGCACTTGTGTTAGTGTTGAAAAACCACTTTTCGCACTTGTGTTAGTGTTGAAAAACCACTTTTCGCACTTGTGTTGGTGCAGGAAACCACTTTTGCACTTGTATTAGTGTGGAAAAAACACTTTTTGCACTTGTGATAGTGTTGAAAAACCACTTTTCGCACTTGTGTTAGTGTTGAAAAACCACTTTTAGCACTTGTGTTGGTGAAGGAAACCACTTTTGCACTTGTACTAGTGTGGAAAAACCACTTTTCTCACTTGTGTTAGTGTTGAAAAACCACTTTTTGCACTTGTGTTAGTGTTGAAAAACCGCTTTTCGCACTTGTGTTGGTGCAGGAAACCACTTTTGCACTTGTATTAGTGTGGAAAAAACACTTTTTGCACTTGTGATGGTGTTGAAAAACCACTTTTCGCACTTGTGTTAGTGTTGAAAAAACACATTTCGCACTTGTGTTTGTGTTGAAAAACCACATTTCGCACTTGTGTTGGTGCAGGAAACCACTTTTGCACTTGTATTAGTGTGGAAAAAACACTTTTTGCACTTGTGATAGTGTTGAAAAACCACTTTTCGCACTTGTGTTAGTGTTGAAAAACCACTTTTCGCACTTGTGTTCGTGTTGAAAAACCACTTTTCGCACTTGTGTTGGTGCAGGAAACTACTTTTGCACTTGTATTAGTGTGGAAAAACCACTTTTCGCACTTGTGTTAATGTTGAAAAACCCCTTTTCGCACTTGTGTTAATGTTGAAAAACCACTTTTCGCACTTGTGTTGGTGCAGGAAACTACTTTTGCACTTGTATTAGTGTGGAAAAACCACTTTTCGCACTTGTGTTAGTGTTGAAAACCCACTTTTCGCACTTGTGTTAGTGTTGAAAAACCACTTTTCGCACTTGTGTTGGTGCAGGAAACCACTTTTGCACTTGTATTAGTGTGGCAAAACCACTTTTCGCACTTGTGTTAGTGTTGAAAAACCACTTTTCGCACTTGTGTTAGTGTTGAAAAACCACTTTTCGCACTTGTGTTGGTGCAGGAAACCACTTTTGCACTTGTATTAGTGTGGAAAAAACACTTTTTACACTTGTGATAGTGTTGAAAAACCACTTTTCGCACTTGTGTTAGTGTTGATTCGCACTTGTGTTAGTGTTGAAAAACCTCTTTTCGCACTTGTGTTGGTGCAGGAAACCACTTTTGCACTTGTATTAGTGTGGAAAAAACACTTTTTGCACTTGTGATAGTGTTGAAAAACCACTTTTCGCACTTGTGTTAGTGTTGAAAAACCACTTTTAGCACTTGTGTTGGTGAAGGAAACCACTTTTGCACTTGTATTAGTGTGGAAAAACCACTTTTCTCACTTGTGTTAGTGTTGAAAAAACACTTTTTGCACTTGTGATAGTGTTGAAAAACCACTTTTCGCACTTGTGTTAGTGTTGAAAAACCACTTTTCGCACTTGTGTTGGTTCAGGAAACCACTTTTGCACTTGTATTAGTGTGGAAAAAACACTTTTTGCACTTGTGATAGTGTTGAAAAACCACTTTTCGCACTTGTGTTAGTGTTGAAAAACCACTTTTCGCACTTGTGTTAGTGTTGAAAAACCACTTTTCGCACTTGTGTTAGTGTTGAAAAACCACTTTTCGCACTTGTGTTGGTGCAGGAAACCACTTTTGCACTTGTATTAGTGTGGAAAAAACACTTTCCGCACTTGTGTTAGTGTTGAAAACCCACTTTTCGCACTTGTGTTAGTGTTGAAAAACCACTTTTCGCACTTGTGTTGGTGCAGGAAACCACTTTTGCACTTGTATTAGTGTGGCAAAACCACTTTTCGCACTTGTGTTAGTGTTGAAAAACCACTTTTCGCACTTGTGTTAGTGTTGAAAAACCACTTTTCGCACTTGTGTTGGTGCAGGAAACCACTTTTGCACTTGTATTAGTGTGGAAAAAACACTTTTTACACTTGTGATAGTGTTGAAAAACCACTTTTCGCACTTGTGTTAGTGTTGAAAACCCACTTTTCGCACTTGTGTTAGTGTTGAAAAACCACTTTTCGCACTTGTGTTGGTGTGGAAAAAACACTTTTTGCACTTGTGATAGTGTTGAAAAACCACTTTTCGCACTTGTGTTAGTGTTGAAAAACCACTTTTCGCACTTGTGTTGGTGCAGGAAACCACTTTTGCATTTGTATTAGTGTGGAAAAAACACTTTTTGCACTTGTGATAGTGTTGAAAAACCACTTTTCGCACTTGTGTTAGTGTTGGAAAACCACTTTTCACACTTGTGTTAGTGTTGAAAAAACACTTTTCGCACTTGTGTTGGTGCAGGAAACCACTTTTGCACTTGTATTAGTGTGGAAAACCACTTTTCGCACATGTGTTAGTGTTGAAAAACAACTTTTCGCACATGTGTTGGTGTTGAAAAACCACTTTTCGCACTTGTGTTGGTGCAGGAAACCACTTTTGCACTTGTATTAGTGTGGAAAAAACACTTTTCGCAATTGTGTTAGTGTTGAAAAACCACTTTTTGCACTTGTGTTAGTGTTGAAAAACCACTTTTCGCACTTGTGTTGGTGCAGGAAACCACTTTTGCACTTGTATTAGTGTGGAAAAAACACTTTTTGCACTTGTGATAGTGTTGAAAAACCACTTTTCGCACTTGTGTTAGTGTTGAAAAACCACTTTTCGCACTTGTGTTAGTGTTGAAAAACCACTTTTCGCACTTGTGTTAGTGTTGAAAAACCACTTTTCGCACTTGTGTTGGTGCAGGAAACCACTTTTGCACTTGTATTAGTGTGGAAAAAACACTTTTCGCACTTGTGTTAGTGTTGAAAACCCACTTTTCGCACTTGTGTTAGTGTTGAAAAACCACTTTTCGCACTTGTGTTGGTGCAGGAAACCACTTTTGCACTTGTATTAGTGTGGCAAAACTACTTTTCGCACTTGTGTTAGTGTTGAAAAACCACTTTTCGCACTTGTGTTAGTGTTGAAAAACCACTTTTCGCACTTGTGTTGGTGCAGGAAACCACTTTTGCACTTGTATTAGTGTGGAAAAAACACTTTTTACACTTGTGATAGTGTTGAAAAACCACTTTTCGCACTTGTGTTAGTGTTGAAAAACCACTTTTCGCACTTGTGTTAGTGTTGAAAAACCACTTTTCGCACTTGTGTTGGTGCAGGAAACCACTTTTGCACTTGTATTAGTGTGGAAAAAACACTTTTTGCACTTGTGATAGTGTTGAAAAACCACTTTTCGCACTTGTGTTAGTGTTGAAAAACCACTTTTAGCACTTGTGTTGGTGAAGGAAACCACTTTTGCACTTGTATTAGTGTGGAAAACCACTTTTCTCACTTGTGTTAGTGTTGAAAAACCACTTTTTGCACTTGTGTTAGTGTTGAAAAACCACTTTTCGCACTTGTGTTGGTGCAGGAAACCACTTTTGCACTTGTATTAGTGTGGAAAAAACACTTTTTGCACTTGTGATGGTGTTGAAAAACCACTTTTCGCACTTGTGTTAGTGTTGAAAAAACACATTTCGCACTTGTGTTTGTGTTGAAAAACCACTTTTCGCACTTGTGTTGGTGCAGGAAACCACTTTTGCACTTGTATTAGTGTGGAAAAAACACTTTTCACACTTGTGTTAGTTTTGAAAAACCACTTTTCGCACTTGTATTAGTGTGGAAAAAACACTTTTTGCACTTGTGATAGTGTTGAAAAACCACTTTTCGCACTTGTGTTAGTGTTGAAAAACCACTTTTCGCACTTGTGTTGGTGCAGGAAACCACTTTTGCACTTGTATTAGTGTGGAAAAAACACTTTTTGCACTTGTGATAGTGTTGAAAAACCACTTTTCGCACTTGTGTTAGTGTTGAAAAACCACTTTTCGCACTTGTGTTAGTGTTGAAAAACCACTTTTCGCACTTGTGTTAGTGTTGAAAAACCACTTTTCGCACTTGTGTTGGTGCAGGAAACCACTTTTGCACTTGTATTAGTGTGGAAAAACACTTTCCGCACTTGTGTTAGTGTTGAAAACCCACTTTTCGCACTTGTGTTAGTGTTGAAAAACCACTTTTCGCACTTGTGTTGGTGCAGGAAACCACTTTTGCACTTGTATTAGTGTGGCAAAACCACTTTTCGCACTTGTGTTAGTGTTGAAAAACCACATTTCGCACTTGTGTTAGTGTTGAAAAACCACTTTTCGCACTTGTGTTGGTGCAGGAAACCACTTTTGCACTTGTATTAGTGTGGAAAAAACACTTTTTACACTTGTGATAGTGTTGAAAAACCACTTTTCGCACTTGTGTTAGTGTTGAAAACCCACTTTTCGCACTTGTGTTAGTGTTGAAAAACCACTTTTCGCACTTGTGTTGGTGTGGAAAAAACACTTTTTGCACTTGTGATAGTGTTGAAAAACCACTTTTCGCACTTGTGTTAGTGTTGAAAAACCACTTTTCGCACTTGTGTTGGTGAAGGAAACCACTTTTGCACTTGTATTAGTGTGGAAAAACCACTTTTCGCACTTGTGATAGTGTTGAAGAACCACTTTTCGCACTTGTTTTAGTGTTGAAAAACCACTTTTCGCACTTGTGTTGGTGCAGGAAACCACTTTTGCACTTGTATTAGTGTGGAAAAAACACTTTTTGCACTTGTGATAGTGTTGAAAAACCACTTTTCGCACTTGTGTTAGTGTTGGAAAACCACTTTTCGCACTTGTGTTAGTGTTGAAAAAACACTTTTTGCACTTGTGTTGGTGCAGGAAACCACTTTTGCACTTGTATTAGTGTGGAAAACCACTTTTCGCACATGTGTTAGTGTTGAAAAACAACTTTTCGCACTTGTGTTGGTGTTGAAAAACCACTTTTCGCACTTGTGTTGGTGCAGGAAACCACTTTTGCACTTGTATTAGTGTGGAAAAAACACTTTTCGCAATTGTGTTAGTGTTGAAAAACCACTTTTTGCACTTGTGTTAGTGTTGAAAAACCACTTTTCGCACTTGTGTTGGTGCAGGAAACCACTTTTGCACTTGTATTAGTGTGGAAAAAACACTTTTTGCACTTGTGATAGTGTTGAAAAACCACTTTTCGCACTTGTGTTAGTGTTGAAAAACCACTTTTCGCACTTGTGTTAGTGTTGAAAAACCACTTTTCGCACTTGTGTTTGTGTTGAAAAACCACATTTCGCACTTGTGTTGGTGCAGGAAACCACTTTTGCACTTGTATTAGTGTGGAAAAAACACTTTTTGCACTTGTGATAGTGTTGAAAAACCACTTTTCGCACTTGTGTTAGTGTTGAAAAACCACTTTTCGCACTTGTGTTCGTGTTGAAAAACCACTTTTCGCACTTGTGTTGGTGCAGGAAACTACTTTTGCACTTGTATTAGTGTGGAAAAACCACTTTTCGCACTTGTGTTAATGTTGAAAAACCCCTTTTCGCACTTGTGTTAATGTTGAAAAACCACTTTTCGCACTTGTGTTGGTGCAGGAAACTACTTTTGCACTTGTATTAGTGTGGAAAAACCACTTTTCGCACTTGTGTTAGTGTTGAAAACCCACTTTTCGCACTTGTGTTAGTGTTGAAAAACCACTTTTCGCACTTGTGTTGGTGCAGGAAACCACTTTTGCACTTGTATTAGTGTGGCAAAACCACTTTTCGCACTTGTGTTAGTGTTGAAAAACCACTTTTCGCACTTGTGTTAGTGTTGAAAAACCACTTTTCGCACTTGTGTTGGTGCAGGAAACCACTTTTGCACTTGTATTAGTGTGGAAAAAACACTTTTTACACTTGTGATAGTGTTGAAAAACCACTTTTCGCACTTGTGTTAGTGTTGAAAAACCACCTTTCGCACTTGTGTTAGTGTTGAAAAACCTCTTTTCGCACTTGTGTTGGTGCAGGAAACCACTTTTGCACTTGTATTATTGTGGAAAAAACACTTTTTGCACTTGTGATAGTGTTGAAAAACCACTTTTCGCACTTGTGTTAGTGTTGAAAAACCACTTTTAGCACTTGTGTTGGTGAAGGAAACCACTTTTGCACTTGTATTAGTGTGGAAAAACCACTTTTCTCACTTGTGTTAGTGTTGAAAAAACACTTTTTGCACTTGTGATAGTGTTGAAAAACCACTTTTCGCACTTGTGTTAGTGTTGAAAAACCACTTTTCGCACTTGTGTTGGTTCAGGAAACCACTTTTGCACTTGTATTAGTGTGGAAAAAACACTTTTTGCACTTGTGATAGTGTTGAAAAACCACTTTTCGCACTTGTGTTAGTGTTGAAAAACCACTTTTCGCACTTGTGTTAGTGTTGAAAAACCACTTTTCGCACTTGTGTTAGTGTTGAAAAACCACTTTTCGCACTTGTGTTGGTGCAGGAAACCACTTTTGCACTTGTATTAGTGTGGAAAAAACACTTTCCGCACTTGTGTTAGTGTTGAAAACCCACTTTTCGCACTTGTGTTAGTGTTGAAAAACCACTTTTCGCACTTGTGTTGGTGCAGGAAACCACTTTTGCACTTGTATTAGTGTGGCAAAACCACTTTTCGCACTTGTGTTAGTGTTGAAAAACCACTTTTCGCACTTGTGTTAGTGTTGAAAAACCACTTTTCGCACTTGTGTTGGTGCAGGAAACCACTTTTGCACTTGTATTAGTGTGGAAAAAACACTTTTTACACTTGTGATAGTGTTGAAAAACCACTTTTCGCACTTGTGTTAGTGTTGAAAACCCACTTTTCGCACTTGTGTTAGTGTTGAAAAACCACTTTTCGCACTTGTGTTGGTGTGGAAAAAACACTTTTTGCACTTGTGATAGTGTTGAAAAACCACTTTTCGCACTTGTGTTAGTGTTGAAAAACCACTTTTCGCACTTGTGTTGGTGCAGGAAACCACTTTTGCACTTGTATTAGTGTGGAAAAAACACTTTTTACACTTGTGATAGTGTTGAAAAACCACTTTTCGCACTTGTGTTAGTGTTGAAAAACCACTTTTCGCACTTGTGTTAGTGTTGAAAAACCACTTTTCGCACTTGTGTTGGTGCAGGAAACCACTTTTGCACTTGTATTAGTGTGGAAAAAACACTTTTTGCACTTGTGATAGTGTTGAAAAACCACTTTTCGCACTTGTGTTAGTGTTGAAAAACCACTTTTAGCACTTGTGTTGGTGAAGGAAACCACTTTTGCACTTGTATTAGTGTGGAAAACCACTTTTCTCACTTGTGTTAGTGTTGAAAAACCACTTTTTGCACTTGTGTTAGTGTTGAAAAACCACTTTTCGCACTTGTGTTGGTGCAGGAAACCACTTTTGCACTTGTATTAGTGTGGAAAAAACACTTTTTGCACTTGTGATGGTGTTGAAAAACCACTTTTCGCACTTGTGTTAGTGTTGAAAAAACACATTTCGCACTTGTGTTTGTGTTGAAAAACCACTTTTCGCACTTGTGTTGGTGCAGGAAACCACTTTTGCACTTGTATTAGTGTGGAAAAAACACTTTTCACACTTGTGTTAGTTTTGAAAAACCACTTTTCGCACTTGTATTAGTGTGGAAAAAACACTTTTTGCACTTGTGATAGTGTTGAAAAACCACTTTTCGCACTTGTGTTAGTGTTGAAAAACCACTTTTCGCACTTGTGTTGGTGCAGGAAACCACTTTTGCACTTGTATTAGTGTGGAAAAAACACTTTTTGCACTTGTGATAGTGTTGAAAAACCACTTTTCGCACTTGTGTTAGTGTTGAAAAACCACTTTTCGCACTTGTGTTAGTGTTGAAAAACCACTTTTCGCACTTGTGTTAGTGTTGAAAAACCACTTTTCGCACTTGTGTTGGTGCAGGAAACCACTTTTGCACTTGTATTAGTGTGGAAAAAACACTTTCCGCACTTGTGTTAGTGTTGAAAACCCACTTTTCGCACTTGTGTTAGTGTTGAAAAACCACTTTTCGCACTTGTGTTGGTGCAGGAAACCACTTTTGCACTTGTATTAGTGTGGCAAAACCACTTTTCGCACTTGTGTTAGTGTTGAAAAACCACATTTCGCACTTGTGTTAGTGTTGAAAAACCACTTTTCGCACTTGTGTTGGTGCAGGAAACCACTTTTGCACTTGTATTAGTGTGGAAAAAACACTTTTTACACTTGTGATAGTGTTGAAAAACCACTTTTCGCACTTGTGTTAGTGTTGAAAACCCACTTTTCGCACTTGTGTTAGTGTTGAAAAACCACTTTTCGCACTTGTGTTGGTGTGGAAAAAACACTTTTTGCACTTGTGATAGTGTTGAAAAACCACTTTTCGCACTTGTGTTAGTGTTGAAAAACCACTTTTCGCACTTGTGTTGGTGAAGGAAACCACTTTTGCACTTGTATTAGTGTGGAAAAACCACTTTTCGCACTTGTGATAGTGTTGAAGAACCACTTTTCGCACTTGTTTTAGTGTTGAAAAACCACTTTTCGCACTTGTGTTGGTGCAGGAAACCACTTTTGCACTTGTATTAGTGTGGAAAAAACACTTTTTGCACTTGTGATAGTGTTGAAAAACCACTTTTCGCACTTGTGTTAGTGTTGGAAAACCACTTTTCGCACTTGTGTTAGTGTTGAAAAAACACTTTTTGCACTTGTGTTGGTGCAGGAAACCACTTTTGCACTTGTATTAGTGTGGAAAACCACTTTTCGCACATGTGTTAGTGTTGAAAAACAACTTTTCGCACTTGTGTTGGTGTTGAAAAACCACTTTTCGCACTTGTGTTGGTGCAGGAAACCACTTTTGCACTTGTATTAGTGTGGAAAAAACACTTTTCGCAATTGTGTTAGTGTTGAAAAACCACTTTTTGCACTTGTGTTAGTGTTGAAAAACCACTTTTCGCACTTGTGTTGGTGCAGGAAACCACTTTTGCACTTGTATTAGTGTGGAAAAAACACTTTTTGCACTTGTGATAGTGTTGAAAAACCACTTTTCGCACTTGTGTTAGTGTTGAAAAACCACTTTTCGCACTTGTGTTAGTGTTGAAAAACCACTTTTCGCACTTGTGTTTGTGTTGAAAAACCACATTTCGCACTTGTGTTGGTGCAGGAAACCACTTTTGCACTTGTATTAGTGTGGAAAAAACACTTTTTGCACTTGTGATAGTGTTGAAAAACCACTTTTCGCACTTGTGTTAGTGTTGAAAAACCACTTTTCGCACTTGTGTTCGTGTTGAAAAACCACTTTTCGCACTTGTGTTGGTGCAGGAAACTACTTTTGCACTTGTATTAGTGTGGAAAAACCACTTTTCGCACTTGTGTTAATGTTGAAAAACCCCTTTTCGCACTTGTGTTAATGTTGAAAAACCACTTTTCGCACTTGTGTTGGTGCAGGAAACTACTTTTGCACTTGTATTAGTGTGGAAAAACCACTTTTCGCACTTGTGTTAGTGTTGAAAACCCACTTTTCGCACTTGTGTTAGTGTTGAAAAACCACTTTTCGCACTTGTGTTGGTGCAGGAAACCACTTTTGCACTTGTATTAGTGTGGCAAAACCACTTTTCGCACTTGTGTTAGTGTTGAAAAACCACTTTTCGCACTTGTGTTAGTGTTGAAAAACCACTTTTCGCACTTGTGTTGGTGCAGGAAACCACTTTTGCACTTGTATTAGTGTGGAAAAAACACTTTTTACACTTGTGATAGTGTTGAAAAACCACTTTTCGCACTTGTGTTAGTGTTGAAAAACCACCTTTCGCACTTGTGTTAGTGTTGAAAAACCTCTTTTCGCACTTGTGTTGGTGCAGGAAACCACTTTTGCACTTGTATTATTGTGGAAAAAACACTTTTTGCACTTGTGATAGTGTTGAAAAACCACTTTTCGCACTTGTGTTAGTGTTGAAAAACCACTTTTAGCACTTGTGTTGGTGAAGGAAACCACTTTTGCACTTGTATTAGTGTGGAAAAACCACTTTTCTCACTTGTGTTAGTGTTGAAAAAACACTTTTTGCACTTGTGATAGTGTTGAAAAACCACTTTTCGCACTTGTGTTAGTGTTGAAAAACCACTTTTCGCACTTGTGTTGGTTCAGGAAACCACTTTTGCACTTGTATTAGTGTGGAAAAAACACTTTTTGCACTTGTGATAGTGTTGAAAAACCACTTTTCGCACTTGTGTTAGTGTTGAAAAACCACTTTTCGCACTTGTGTTAGTGTTGAAAAACCACTTTTCGCACTTGTGTTAGTGTTGAAAAACCACTTTTCGCACTTGTGTTGGTGCAGGAAACCACTTTTGCACTTGTATTAGTGTGGAAAAAACACTTTCCGCACTTGTGTTAGTGTTGAAAACCCACTTTTCGCACTTGTGTTAGTGTTGAAAAACCACTTTTCGCACTTGTGTTGGTGCAGGAAACCACTTTTGCACTTGTATTAGTGTGGCAAAACCACTTTTCGCACTTGTGTTAGTGTTGAAAAACCACTTTTCGCACTTGTGTTAGTGTTGAAAAACCACTTTTCGCACTTGTGTTGGTGCAGGAAACCACTTTTGCACTTGTATTAGTGTGGAAAAAACACTTTTTACACTTGTGATAGTGTTGAAAAACCACTTTTCGCACTTGTGTTAGTGTTGAAAACCCACTTTTCGCACTTGTGTTAGTGTTGAAAAACCACTTTTCGCACTTGTGTTGGTGTGGAAAAAACACTTTTTGCACTTGTGATAGTGTTGAAAAACCACTTTTCGCACTTGTGTTAGTGTTGAAAAACCACTTTTCGCACTTGTGTTGGTGCAGGAAACCACTTTTGCATTTGTATTAGTGTGGAAAAAACACTTTTTGCACTTGTGATAGTGTTGAAAAACCACTTTTCGCACTTGTGTTAGTGTTGGAAAACCACTTTTCGCACTTGTGTTAGTGTTGAAAAAACACTTTTCGCACTTGTGTTGGTGCAGGAAACCACTTTTGCACTTGTATTAGTGTGGAAAACCACTTTTCGCACATGTGTTAGTGTTGAAAAACAACTTTTCGCACTTGTGTTGGTGTTGAAAAACCACTTTTCGCACTTGTGTTGGTGCAGGAAACCACTTTTGCACTTGTATTAGTGTGGAAAAAACACTTTTCGCAATTGTGTTAGTGTTGAAAAACCACTTTTTGCACTTGTGTTAGTGTTGAAAAACCACTTTTCGCACTTGTGTTGGTGCAGGAAACCACTTTTGCACTTGTATTAGTGTGGAAAAAACACTTTTTGCACTTGTGATAGTGTTGAAAAACCACTTTTCGCACTTGTGTTAGTGTTGAAAAACCACTTTTCGCACTTGTGTTAGTGTTGAAAAACCACTTTTCGCACTTGTGTTAGTGTTGAAAAACCACTTTTCGCACTTGTGTTGGTGCAGGAAACCACTTTTGCACTTGTCATAGTGTGGAAAAAACACTTTTCGCACTTGTGTTAGTGTTGAAAACCCACTTTTCGCACTTGTGTTAGTGTTGAAAAACCACTTTTCGCACTTGTGTTGGTGCAGGAAACCACTTTTGCACTTGTATTAGTGTGGCAAAACTACTTTTCGCACTTGTGTTAGTGTTGAAAAACCACTTTTCGCACTTGTGTTAGTGTTGAAAAACCACTTTTCGCACTTGTGTTGGTGCAGGAAACCACTTTTGCACTTGTATTAGTGTGGAAAAAACACTTTTTACACTTGTGATAGTGTTGAAAAACCACTTTTCGCACTTGTGTTAGTGTTGAAAAACCACTTTTCGCACTTGTGTTAGTGTTGAAAAACCACTTTTCGCACTTGTGTTGGTGCAGGAAACCACTTTTGCACTTGTATTAGTGTGGAAAAAACACTTTTTGCACTTGTGATAGTGTTGAAAAACCACTTTTCGCACTTGTGTTAGTGTTGAAAAACCACTTTTAGCACTTGTGTTGGTGAAGGAAACCACTTTTGCACTTGTATTAGTGTGGAAAACCACTTTTCTCACTTGTGTTAGTGTTGAAAAACCACTTTTTGCACTTGTGTTAGTGTTGAAAAACCACTTTTCGCACTTGTGTTGGTGCAGGAAACCACTTTTGCACTTGTATTAGTGTGGAAAAAACACTTTTTGCACTTGTGATGGTGTTGAAAAACCACTTTTCGCACTTGTGTTAGTGTTGAAAAAACACATTTCGCACTTGTGTTTGTGTTGAAAAACCACTTTTCGCACTTGTGTTGGTGCAGGAAACCACTTTTGCACTTGTATTAGTGTGGAAAAAACACTTTTCACACTTGTGTTAGTTTTGAAAAACCACTTTTCGCACTTGTATTAGTGTGGAAAAAACACTTTTTGCACTTGTGATAGTGTTGAAAAACCACTTTTCGCACTTGTGTTAGTGTTGAAAAACCACTTTTCGCACTTGTGTTGGTGCAGGAAACCACTTTTGCACTTGTATTAGTGTGGAAAAAACACTTTTTGCACTTGTGATAGTGTTGAAAAACCACTTTTCGCACTTGTGTTAGTGTTGAAAAACCACTTTTCGCACTTGTGTTAGTGTTGAAAAACCACTTTTCGCACTTGTGTTAGTGTTGAAAAACCACTTTTCGCACTTGTGTTGGTGCAGGAAACCACTTTTGCACTTGTATTAGTGTGGAAAAAACACTTTCCGCACTTGTGTTAGTGTTGAAAACCCACTTTTCGCACTTGTGTTAGTGTTGAAAAAACACTTTTCGCACTTGTGTTGGTGCAGGAAACCACTTTTGCACTTGTATTAGTGTGGCAAAACCACTTTTCGCACTTGTGTTAGTGTTGAAAAACCACATTTCGCACTTGTGTTAGTGTTGAAAAACCACTTTTCGCACTTGTGTTGGTGCAGGAAACCACTTTTGCACTTGTATTAGTGTGGAAAAAACACTTTTTACACTTGTGATAGTGTTGAAAAACCACTTTTCGCACTTGTGTTAGTGTTGAAAACCCACTTTTCGCACTTGTGTTAGTGTTGAAAAACCACTTTTCGCACTTGTGTTGGTGTGGAAAAAACACTTTTTGCACTTGTGATAGTGTTGAAAAACCACTTTTCGCACTTGTGTTAGTGTTGAAAAACCACTTTTCGCACTTGTGTTGGTGAAGGAAACCACTTTTGCACTTGTATTAGTGTGGAAAAACCACTTTTCGCACTTGTGATAGTGTTGAAGAACCACTTTTCGCACTTGTTTTAGTGTTGAAAAACCACTTTTCGCACTTGTGTTGGTGCAGGAAACCACTTTTGCACTTGTATTAGTGTGGAAAAAACACTTTTTGCACTTGTGATAGTGTTGAAAAACCACTTTTCGCACTTGTGTTAGTGTTGGAAAACCACTTTTCGCACTTGTGTTAGTGTTGAAAAAACACTTTTTGCACTTGTGTTGGTGCAGGAAACCACTTTTGCACTTGTATTAGTGTGGAAAACCACTTTTCGCACATGTGTTAGTGTTGAAAAACAACTTTTCGCACTTGTGTTGGTGTTGAAAAACCACTTTTCGCACTTGTGTTGGTGCAGGAAACCACTTTTGCACTTGTATTAGTGTGGAAAAAACACTTTTCGCAATTGTGTTAGTGTTGAAAAACCACTTTTTGCACTTGTGTTAGTGTTGAAAAACCACTTTTCGCACTTGTGTTGGTGCAGGAAACCACTTTTGCACTTGTATTAGTGTGGAAAAAACACTTTTTGCACTTGTGATAGTGTTGAAAAACCACTTTTCGCACTTGTGTTAGTGTTGAAAAACCACTTTTCGCACTTGTGTTAGTGTTGAAAAACCACTTTTCGCACTTGTGTTAGTGTTGAAAAACCACTTTTCGCACTTGTGTTGGTGCAGGAAACCACTTTTGCACTTGTATTAGTGTGAAAAAAACACTTTTCGCACTTGTGTTAGTGTTGAAAACCCACTTTTCGCACTTGTGTTAGTGTTGAAAAACCACTTTTCGCACTTGTGTTGGTGCAGGAAACCACTTTTGCACTTGTATTAGTGTGACAAAACTACTTTTCGCACTTGTGTTAGTGTTGAAAAACCACTTTTCGCACTTGTGTTAGTGTTGAAAAACCACTTTTCGCACTTGTGTTGGTGCAGGAAACCACTTTTGCACTTGTATTAGTGTGGAAAAAACACTTTTTACACTTGTGATAGTGTTGAAAAACCACTTTTCGCACTTGTGTTAGTGTTGAAAAACCACTTTTCGCACTTGTGTTAGTGTTGAAAAACCACTTTTCGCACTTGTGTTGGTGCAGGAAACCACTTTTGCACTTGTATTAGTGTGGAAAAAACACTTTTTGCACTTGTGATAGTGTTGAAAAACCACTTTTCGCACTTGTGTTAGTGTTGAAAAACCACTTTTAGCACTTGTGTTGGTGAAGGAAACCACTTTTGCACTTGTATTAGTGTGGAAAACCACTTTTCTCACTTGTGTTAGTGTTGAAAAACCACTTTTTGCACTTGTGTTAGTGTTGAAAAACCGCTTTTCGCACTTGTGTTGGTGCAGGAAACCACTTTTGCACTTGTATTAGTGTGGAAAAAACACTTTTTGCACTTGTGATGGTGTTGAAAAACCACTTTTCGCACTTGTGTTAGTGTTGAAAAAACACATTTCGCACTTGTGTTTGTGTTGAAAAACCACATTTCGCACTTGTGTTGGTGCAGGAAACCACTTTTGCACTTGTATTAGTGTGGAAAAAACACTTTTTGCACTTGTGATAGTGTTGAAAAACCACTTTTCGCACTTGTGTTAGTGTTGAAAAACCACTTTTCGCACTTGTGTTCGTGTTGAAAAACCACTTTTCGCACTTGTGTTGGTGCAGGAAACTACTTTTGCACTTGTATTAGTGTGGAAAAACCACTTTTCGCACTTGTGTTAGTGTTGAAAAACCACCTTTCGCACTTGTGTTAGTGTTGAAAAACCTCTTTTCGCACTTGTGTTGGTGCAGGAAACCACTTTTGCACTTGTATTAGTGTGGAAAAAACACTTTTTGCACTTGTGATAGTGTTGAAAAACCACTTTTCGCACTTGTGTTAGTGTTGAAAAACCACTTTTAGCACTTGTGTTGGTGAAGGAAACCACTTTTGCACTTGTATTAGTGTGGAAAAACCACTTTTCTCACTTGTGTTAGTGTTGAAAAAACACTTTTTGCACTTGTGATAGTGTTGAAAAACCACTTTTCGCACTTGTGTTAGTGTTGAAAAACCACTTTTCGCACTTGTGTTGGTTCAGGAAACCACTTTTGCACTTGTATTAGTGTGGAAAAAACACTTTTTGCACTTGTGATAGTGTTGAAAAACCACTTTTCGCACTTGTGTTAGTGTTGAAAAACCACTTTTCGCACTTGTGTTAGTGTTGAAAAACCACTTTTCGCACTTGTGTTAGTGTTGAAAAACCACTTTTCGCACTTGTGTTGGTGCAGGAAACCACTTTTGCACTTGTATTAGTGTGGAAAAAACACTTTCCGCACTTGTGTTAGTGTTGAAAACCCACTTTTCGCACTTGTGTTAGTGTTGAAAAACCACTTTTCGCACTTGTGTTGGTGCAGGAAACCACTTTTGCACTTGTATTAGTGTGGCAAAACCACTTTTCGCACTTGTGTTAGTGTTGAAAAACCACTTTTCGCACTTGTGTTAGTGTTGAAAAACCACTTTTCGCACTTGTGTTGGTGCAGGAAACCACTTTTGCACTTGTATTAGTGTGGAAAAAACACTTTTTACACTTGTGATAGTGTTGAAAAACCACTTTTCGCACTTGTGTTAGTGTTGAAAACCCACTTTTCGCACTTGTGTTAGTGTTGAAAAACCACTTTTCGCACTTGTGTTGGTGTGGAAAAAACACTTTTTGCACTTGTGATAGTGTTGAAAAACCACTTTTCGCACTTGTGTTAGTGTTGAAAAACCACTTTTCGCACTTGTGTTGGTGCAGGAAACCACTTTTGCATTTGTATTAGTGTGGAAAAAACACTTTTTGCACTTGTGATAGTGTTGAAAAACCACTTTTCGCACTTGTGTTAGTGTTGGAAAACCACTTTTCGCACTTGTGTTAGTGTTGAAAAAACACTTTTCGCACTTGTGTTGGTGCAGGAAACCACTTTTGCACTTGTATTAGTGTGGAAAACCACTTTTCGCACATGTGTTAGTGTTGAAAAACAACTTTTCGCACTTGTGTTGGTGTTGAAAAACCACTTTTCGCACTTGTGTTGGTGCAGGAAACCACTTTTGCACTTGTATTAGTGTGGAAAAAACACTTTTCGCAATTGTGTTAGTGTTGAAAAACCACTTTTTGCACTTGTGTTAGTGTTGAAAAACCACTTTTCGCACTTGTGTTGGTGCAGGAAACCACTTTTGCACTTGTATTAGTGTGGAAAAAACACTTTTTGCACTTGTGATAGTGTTGAAAAACCACTTTTCGCACTTGTGTTAGTGTTGAAAAACCACTTTTCGCACTTGTGTTAGTGTTGAAAAACCACTTTTCGCACTTGTGTTAGTGTTGAAAAACCACTTTTCGCACTTGTGTTGGTGCAGGAAACCACTTTTGCACTTGTATTAGTGTGGAAAAAACACTTTTCGCACTTGTGTTAGTGTTGAAAACCCACTTTTCGCACTTGTGTTAGTGTTGAAAAACCACTTTTCGCACTTGTGTTGGTGCAGGAAACCACTTTTGCACTTGTATTAGTGTGGCAAAACTACTTTTCGCACTTGTGTTAGTGTTGAAAAACCACTTTTCGCACTTGTGTTAGTGTTGAAAAACCACTTTTCGCACTTGTGTTGGTGCAGGAAACCACTTTTGCACTTGTATTAGTGTGGAAAAAACACTTTTTACACTTGTGATAGTGTTGAAAAACCACTTTTCGCACTTGTGTTAGTGTTGAAAAACCACTTTTCGCACTTGTGTTAGTGTTGAAAAACCACTTTTCGCACTTGTGTTGGTGCAGGAAACCACTTTTGCACTTGTATTAGTGTGGAAAAAACACTTTTTGCACTTGTGATAGTGTTGAAAAACCACTTTTCGCACTTGTGTTAGTGTTGAAAAACCACTTTTAGCACTTGTGTTGGTGAAGGAAACCACTTTTGCACTTGTATTAGTGTGGAAAACCACTTTTCTCACTTGTGTTAGTGTTGAAAAACCACTTTTTGCACTTGTGTTAGTGTTGAAAAACCACTTTTCGCACTTGTGTTGGTGCAGGAAACCACTTTTGCACTTGTATTAGTGTGGAAAAAACACTTTTTGCACTTGTGATGGTGTTGAAAAACCACTTTTCGCACTTGTGTTAGTGTTGAAAAAACACATTTCGCACTTGTGTTTGTGTTGAAAAACCACTTTTCGCACTTGTGTTGGTGCAGGAAACCACTTTTGCACTTGTATTAGTGTGGAAAAAACACTTTTCACACTTGTGTTAGTTTTGAAAAACCACTTTTCGCACTTGTATTAGTGTGGAAAAAACACTTTTTGCACTTGTGATAGTGTTGAAAAACCACTTTTCGCACTTGTGTTAGTGTTGAAAAACCACTTTTCGCACTTGTGTTGGTGCAGGAAACCACTTTTGCACTTGTATTAGTGTGGAAAAAACACTTTTTGCACTTGTGATAGTGTTGAAAAACCACTTTTCGCACTTGTGTTAGTGTTGAAAAACCACTTTTCGCACTTGTGTTAGTGTTGAAAAACCACTTTTCGCACTTGTGTTAGTGTTGAAAAACCACTTTTCGCACTTGTGTTGGTGCAGGAAACCACTTTTGCACTTGTATTAGTGTGGAAAAAACACTTTCCGCACTTGTGTTAGTGTTGAAAACCCACTTTTCGCACTTGTGTTAGTGTTGAAAAACCACTTTTCGCACTTGTGTTGGTGCAGGAAACCACTTTTGCACTTGTATTAGTGTGGCAAAACCACTTTTCGCACTTGTGTTAGTGTTGAAAAACCACATTTCGCACTTGTGTTAGTGTTGAAAAACCACTTTTCGCACTTGTGTTGGTGCAGGAAACCACTTTTGCACTTGTATTAGTGTGGAAAAAACACTTTTTACACTTGTGATAGTGTTGAAAAACCACTTTTCGCACTTGTGTTAGTGTTGAAAACCCACTTTTCGCACTTGTGTTAGTGTTGAAAAACCACTTTTCGCACTTGTGTTGGTGTGGAAAAAACACTTTTTGCACTTGTGATAGTGTTGAAAAACCACTTTTCGCACTTGTGTTAGTGTTGAAAAACCACTTTTCGCACTTGTGTTGGTGAAGGAAACCACTTTTGCACTTGTATTAGTGTGGAAAAACCACTTTTCGCACTTGTGATAGTGTTGAAGAACCACTTTTCGCACTTGTTTTAGTGTTGAAAAACCACTTTTCGCACTTGTGTTGGTGCAGGAAACCACTTTTGCACTTGTATTAGTGTGGAAAAAACACTTTTTGCACTTGTGATAGTGTTGAAAAACCACTTTTCGCACTTGTGTTAGTGTTGGAAAACCACTTTTCGCACCTGTGTTAGTGTTGAAAAAACACTTTTTGCACTTGTGTTGGTGCAGGAAACCACTTTTGCACTTGTATTAGTGTGGAAAACCACTTTTCGCACATGTGTTAGTGTTGAAAAACAACTTTTCGCACTTGTGTTGGTGTTGAAAAACCACTTTTCGCACTTGTGTTGGTGCAGGAAACCACTTTTGCACTTGTATTAGTGTGGAAAAAACACTTTTCGCAATTGTGTTAGTGTTGAAAAACCACTTTTTGCACTTGTGTTAGTGTTGAAAAACCACTTTTCGCACTTGTGTTGGTGCAGGAAACCACTTTTGCACTTGTATTAGTGTGGAAAAAACACTTTTTGCACTTGTGATAGTGTTGAAAAACCACTTTTCGCACTTGTGTTAGTGTTGAAAAACCACTTTTCGCACTTGTGTTAGTGTTGAAAAACCACTTTTCGCACTTGTGTTAGTGTTGAAAAACCACTTTTCGCACTTGTGTTGGTGCAGGAAACCACTTTTGCACTTGTATTAGTGTGAAAAAAACACTTTTCGCACTTGTGTTAGTGTTGAAAACCCACTTTTCGCACTTGTGTTAGTGTTGAAAAACCACTTTTCGCACTTGTGTTGGTGCAGGAAACCACTTTTGCACTTGTATTAGTGTGACAAAACTACTTTTCGCACTTGTGTTAGTGTTGAAAAACCACTTTTCGCACTTGTGTTAGTGTTGAAAAACCACTTTTCGCACTTGTGTTGGTGCAGGAAACCACTTTTGCACTTGTATTAGTGTGGAAAAAACACTTTTTACACTTGTGATAGTGTTGAAAAACCACTTTTCGCACTTGTGTTAGTGTTGAAAAACCACTTTTCGCACTTGTGTTAGTGTTGAAAAACCACTTTTCGCACTTGTGTTGGTGCAGGAAACCACTTTTGCACTTGTATTAGTGTGGAAAAAACACTTTTTGCACTTGTGATAGTGTTGAAAAACCACTTTTCGCACTTGTGTTAGTGTTGAAAAACCACTTTTAGCACTTGTGTTGGTGAAGGAAACCACTTTTGCACTTGTATTAGTGTGGAAAACCACTTTTCTCACTTGTGTTAGTGTTGAAAAACCACTTTTTGCACTTGTGTTAGTGTTGAAAAACCGCTTTTCGCACTTGTGTTGGTGCAGGAAACCACTTTTGCACTTGTATTTGTGTGGAAAAAACACTTTTTGCACTTGTGATGGTGTTGAAAAACCACTTTTCGCACTTGTGTTAGTGTTGAAAAAACACATTTCGCACTTGTGTTTGTGTTGAAAAACCACATTTCGCACTTGTGTTGGTGCAGGAAACCACTTTTGCACTTGTATTAGTGTGGAAAAAACACTTTTTGCACTTGTGATAGTGTTGAAAAACCACTTTTCGCACTTGTGTTAGTGTTGAAAAACCACTTTTCGCACTTGTGTTCGTGTTGAAAAACCACTTTTCGCACTTGTGTTGGTGCAGGAAACTACTTTTGCACTTGTATTAGTGTGGAAAAACCACTTTTCGCACTTGTGTTAATGTTGAAAAACCCCTTTTCGCACTTGTGTTAATGTTGAAAAACCACTTTTCGCACTTGTGTTGGTGCAGGAAACTACTTTTGCACTTGTATTAGTGTGGAAAAACCACTTTTCGCACTTGTGTTAGTGTTGAAAACCCACTTTTCGCACTTGTGTTAGTGTTGAAAAACCACTTTTCGCACTTGTGTTGGTGCAGGAAACCACTTTTGCACTTGTATTAGTGTGGCAAAACCACTTTTCGCACTTGTGTTAGTGTTGAAAAACCACTTTTCGCACTTGTGTTAGTGTTGAAAAACCACTTTTCGCACTTGTGTTGGTGCAGGAAACCACTTTTGCACTTGTATTAGTGTGGAAAAAACACTTTTTACACTTGTGATAGTGTTGAAAAACCACTTTTCGCACTTGTGTTAGTGTTGAAAAACCACCTTTCGCACTTGTGTTAGTGTTGAAAAACCTCTTTTCGCACTTGTGTTGGTGCAGGAAACCACTTTTGCACTTGTATTAGTGTGGAAAAAACACTTTTTGCACTTGTGTGATAGTGTTGAAAAACCACTTTTCGCACTTGTGTTAGTGTTGAAAAACCACTTTTAGCACTTGTGTTGGTGAAGGAAACCACTTTTGCACTTGTATTAGTGTGGAAAAACCACTTTTCTCACTTGTGTTAGTGTTGAAAAAACACTTTTTGCACTTGTGATAGTGTTGAAAAACCACTTTTCGCACTTGTGTTAGTGTTGAAAAACCACTTTTCGCACTTGTGTTGGTTCAGGAAACCACTTTTGCACTTGTATTAGTGTGGAAAAAACACTTTTTGCACTTGTGATAGTGTTGAAAAACCACTTTTCGCACTTGTGTTAGTGTTGAAAAACCACTTTTCGCACTTGTGTTAGTGTTGAAAAACCACTTTTCGCACTTGTGTTAGTGTTGAAAAACCACTTTTCGCACTTGTGTTGGTGCAGGAAACCACTTTTGCACTTGTATTAGTGTGGAAAAAACACTTTCCGCACTTGTGTTAGTGTTGAAAACCCACTTTTCGCACTTGTGTTAGTGTTGAAAAACCACTTTTCGCACTTGTGTTGGTGCAGGAAACCACTTTTGCACTTGTATTAGTGTGGCAAAACCACTTTTCGCACTTGTGTTAGTGTTGAAAAACCACTTTTCGCACTTGTGTTAGTGTTGAAAAACCACTTTTCGCACTTGTGTTGGTGCAGGAAACCACTTTTGCACTTGTATTAGTGTGGAAAAAACACTTTTTACACTTGTGATAGTGTTGAAAAACCACTTTTCGCACTTGTGTTAGTGTTGAAAACCCACTTTTCGCACTTGTGTTAGTGTTGAAAAACCACTTTTCGCACTTGTGTTGGTGTGGAAAAAACACTTTTTGCACTTGTGATAGTGTTGAAAAACCACTTTTCGCACTTGTGTTAGTGTTGAAAAACCACTTTTCGCACTTGTGTTGGTGCAGGAAACCACTTTTGCACTTGTATTAGTGTGGAAAAAACACTTTTCGCACTTGTGTTAGTGTTGAAAACCCACTTTTCGCACTTGTGTTAGTGTTGAAAAACCACTTTTCGCACTTGTGTTGGTGCAGGAAACCACTTTTGCACTTGTATTAGTGTGGCAAAACTACTTTTCGCACTTGTGTTAGTGTTGAAAAACCACTTTTCGCACTTGTGTTAGTGTTGAAAAACCACTTTTCGCACTTGTGTTGGTGCAGGAAACCACTTTTGCACTTGTATTAGTGTGGAAAAAACACTTTTTACACTTGTGATAGTGTTGAAAAACCACTTTTCGCACTTGTGTTAGTGTTGAAAAACCACTTTTCGCACTTGTGTTAGTGTTGAAAAACCACTTTTCGCACTTGTGTTGGTGCAGGAAACCACTTTTGCACTTGTATTAGTGTGGAAAAAACACTTTTTGCACTTGTGATAGTGTTGAAAAACCACTTTTCGCACTTGTGTTAGTGTTGAAAAACCACTTTTAGCACTTGTGTTGGTGAAGGAAACCACTTTTGCACTTGTATTAGTGTGGAAAACCACTTTTCTCACTTGTGTTAGTGTTGAAAAACCACTTTTTGCACTTGTGTTAGTGTTGAAAAACCACTTTTCGCACTTGTGTTGGTGCAGGAAACCACTTTTGCACTTGTATTAGTGTGGAAAAAACACTTTTTGCACTTGTGATGGTGTTGAAAAACCACTTTTCGCACTTGTGTTAGTGTTGAAAAAACACATTTCGCACTTGTGTTTGTGTTGAAAAACCACTTTTCGCACTTGTGTTGGTGCAGGAAACCACTTTTGCACTTGTATTAGTGTGGAAAAAACACTTTTCACACTTGTGTTAGTTTTGAAAAACCACTTTTCGCACTTGTATTAGTGTGGATAAAACACTTTTTGCACTTGTGATAGTGTTGAAAAACCACTTTTCGCACTTGTGTTAGTGTTGAAAAAACACATTTCGCACTTGTGTTTGTGTTGAAAAACCACTTTTCGCACTTGTGTTGGTGCAGGAAACCACTTTTGCACTTGTATTAGTGTGGAAAAAACACTTTTTGCACTTGTGATAGTGTTGAAAAACCACTCTTCGCACTTGTGTTAGTGTTGAAAAACCACTTTTCGCACTTGTGTTAGTGTTGAAAAACCACTTTTCGCACTTGTGTTAGTGTTGAAAAACCACTTTTCGCACTTGTGTTGGTGCAGGAAACCACTTTTGCACTTGTATTAGTGTGGAAAAAACACTTTCCGCACTTGTGTTAGTGTTGAAAACCCACTTTTCGCACTTGTGTTAGTGTTGAAAAACCACTTTTCGCACTTGTGTTGGTGCAGGAAACCACTTTTGCACTTGTATTAGTGTGGCAAAACCACTTTTCGCACTTGTGTTAGTGTTGAAAAACCACATTTCGCACTTGTGTTAGTGTTGAAAAACCACTTTTCGCACTTGTGTTGGTGCAGGAAACCACTTTTGCACTTGTATTAGTGTGGAAAAAACACTTTTTACACTTGTGATAGTGTTGAAAAACCACTTTTCGCACTTGTGTTAGTGTTGAAAACCCACTTTTCGCACTTGTGTTAGTGTTGAAAAACCACTTTTCGCACTTGTGTTGGTGTGGAAAAAACACTTTTTGCACTTGTGATAGTGTTGAAAAACCACTTTTCGCACTTGTGTTAGTGTTGAAAAACCACTTTTCGCACTTGTGTTGGTGAAGGAAACCACTTTTGCACTTGTATTAGTGTGGAAAAACCACTTTTCGCACTTGTGATAGTGTTGAAGAACCACTTTTCGCACTTGTTTTCGTGTTGAAAAACCACTTTTCGCACTTGTGTTGGTGCAGGAAACCACTTTTGCACTTGTATTAGTGTGGAAAAAACACTTTTTGCACTTGTGATAGTGTTGAAAAACCACTTTTCGCACTTGTGTTAGTGTTGGAAAACCACTTTTCGCACTTGTGTTAGTGTTGAAAAAACACTTTTCGCACTTGTTTTGGTGCAGGAAACCACTTTTGCACTTGTATTAGTGTGGAAAACCACTTTTCGCACATGTGTTAGTGTTGAAAAACAACTTTTCGCACTTGTGTTGGTGTTGAAAAACCACTTTTCGCACTTGTGTTGGTGCAGGAAACCACTTTTGCACTTGTATTAGTGTGGAAAAAACACTTTTCGCAATTGTGTTAGTGTTGAAAAACCACTTTTTGCACTTGTGTTAGTGTTGAAAAACCACTTTTCGCACTTGTGTTGGTGCAGGAAACCACTTTTGCACTTGTATTAGTGTGGAAAAAACACTTTTTGCACTTGTGATAGTGTTGAAAAACCACTTTTTGCACTTGTGTTAGTGTTGAAAAACCACTTTTCGCACTTGTGTTAGTGTTGAAAAACCACTTTTCGCACTTGTGTTAGTGTTGAAAAACCACTTTTCGCACTTGTGTTGGTGCAGGAAACCACTTTTGCACTTGTATTAGTGTGAAAAAAACACTTTTCGCACTTGTGTTAGTGTTGAAAACCCACTTTTCGCACTTGTGTTAGTGTTGAAAAACCACTTTTCGCACTTGTGTTGGTGCAGGAAACCACTTTTGCACTTGTATTAGTGTGGCAAAACTACTTTTCGCACTTGTGTTAGTGTTGAAAAACCACTTTTCGCACTTGTGTTAGTGTTGAAAAACCACTTTTCGCACTTGTGTTGGTGCAGGAAACCACTTTTGCACTTGTATTAGTGTGGAAAAAACACTTTTTACACTTGTGATAGTGTTGAAAAACCACTTTTCGCACTTGTGTTAGTGTTGAAAAACCACTTTTCGCACTTGTGTTAGTGTTGAAAAACCACTTTTCGCACTTGTGTTGGTGCAGGAAACCACTTTTGCACTTGTATTAGTGTGGAAAAAACACTTTTTGCACTTGTGATAGTGTTGAAAAACCACTTTTCGCACTTGTGTTAGTGTTGAAAAACCACTTTTAGCACTTGTGTTGGTGAAGGAAACCACTTTTGCACTTGTATTAGTGTGGAAAACCACTTTTCTCACTTGTGTTAGTGTTGAAAAACCACTTTTTGCACTTGTGTTAGTGTTGAAAAACCGCTTTTCGCACTTGTGTTGGTGCAGGAAACCACTTTTGCACTTGTATTAGTGTGGAAAAAACACTTTTTGCACTTGTGATGGTGTTGAAAAACCACTTTTCGCACTTGTGTTAGTGTTGAAAAAACACATTTCGCACTTGTGTTTGTGTTGAAAAACCACTTTTCGCACTTGTGTTGGTGCAGGAAACCAGTTTTGCACTTGTATTAGTGTGGAAAAAACACTTTTCACACTTGTGTTAGTTTTGAAAAACCACTTTTCGCACTTGTATTAGTGTGGAAAAAACACTTTTTGCACTTGTGATAGTGTTGAAAAACCACTTTTCGCACTTGTGTTAGTGTTGAAAAACCACTTTTCGCACTTGTGTTGGTGCAGGAAACCACTTTTGCACTTGTATTAGTGTGGAAAAAACACTTTTTGCACTTGTGATAGTGTTGAAAAACCACTTTTCGCACTTGTGTTAGTGTTGAAAAACCACTTTTCGCACTTGTGTTAGTGTTGAAAAACCACTTTTCGCACTTGTGTTAGTGTTGAAAAACCACTTTTCGCACTTGTGTTGGTGCAGGAAACCACTTTTGCACTTGTATTAGTGTGGAAAAAACACTTTTTACACTTGTGATAGTGTTGAAAAACCACTTTTCGCACTTGTGTTAGTGTTGAAAAACCACTTTTCGCACTTGTGTTAGTGTTGAAAAACCACTTTTCGCACTTGTGTTGGTGCAGGAAACCACTTTTGCACTTGTATTAGTGTGGAAAAAACACTTTTTGCACTTGTGATAGTGTTGAAAAACCACTTTTCGCACTTGTGTTAGTGTTGAAAAACCACTTTTAGCACTTGTGTTGGTGAAGGAAACCACTTTTGCACTTGTATTAGTGTGGAAAACCACTTTTCTCACTTGTGTTAGTGTTGAAAAACCACTTTTTGCACTTGTGTTAGTGTTGAAAAACCGCTTTTCGCACTTGTGTTGGTGCAGGAAACCACTTTTGCACTTGTATTAGTGTGGAAAAAACACTTTTTGCACTTGTGATGGTGTTGAAAAACCACTTTTCGCACTTGTGTTAGTGTTGAAAAAACACATTTCGCACTTGTGTTTGTGTTGAAAAACCACATTTCGCACTTGTGTTGGTGCAGGAAACCACTTTTGCACTTGTATTAGTGTGGAAAAAACACTTTTTGCACTTGTGATAGTGTTGAAAAACCACTTTTCGCACTTGTGTTAGTGTTGAAAAACCACTTTTCGCACTTGTGTTCGTGTTGAAAAACCACTTTTCGCACTTGTGTTGGTGCAGGAAACTACTTTTGCACTTGTATTAGTGTGGAAAAACCACTTTTCGCACTTGTGTTAATGTTGAAAAACCCCTTTTCGCACTTGTGTTAATGTTGAAAAACCACTTTTCGCACTTGTGTTGGTGCAGGAAACTACTTTTGCACTTGTATTAGTGTGGAAAAACCACTTTTCGCACTTGTGTTAGTGTTGAAAACCCACTTTTCGCACTTGTGTTAGTGTTGAAAAACCACTTTTCGCACTTGTGTTGGTGCAGGAAACCACTTTTGCACTTGTATTAGTGTGGCAAAACCACTTTTCGCACTTGTGTTAGTGTTGAAAAACCACTTTTCGCACTTGTGTTAGTGTTGAAAAACCACTTTTCGCACTTGTGTTGGTGCAGGAAACCACTTTTGCACTTGTATTAGTGTGGAAAAAACACTTTTTACACTTGTGATAGTGTTGAAAAACCACTTTTCGCACTTGTGTTAGTGTTGAAAAACCACCTTTCGCACTTGTGTTAGTGTTGAAAAACCTCTTTTCGCACTTGTGTTGGTGCAGGAAACCACTTTTGCACTTGTATTAGTGTGGAAAAAACACTTTTTGCACTTGTGTGATAGTGTTGAAAAACCACTTTTCGCACTTGTGTTAGTGTTGAAAAACCACTTTTAGCACTTGTGTTGGTGAAGGAAACCACTTTTGCACTTGTATTAGTGTGGAAAAACCACTTTTCTCACTTGTGTTAGTGTTGAAAAAACACTTTTTGCACTTGTGATAGTGTTGAAAAACCACTTTTCGCACTTGTGTTAGTGTTGAAAAACCACTTTTCGCACTTGTGTTGGTTCAGGAAACCACTTTTGCACTTGTATTAGTGTGGAAAAAACACTTTTTGCACTTGTGATAGTGTTGAAAAACCACTTTTCGCACTTGTGTTAGTGTTGAAAAACCACTTTTCGCACTTGTGTTAGTGTTGAAAAACCACTTTTCGCACTTGTGTTAGTGTTGAAAAACCACTTTTCGCACTTGTGTTGGTGCAGGAAACCACTTTTGCACTTGTATTAGTGTGGAAAAATCACTTTCCGCACTTGTGTTAGTGTTGAAAACCCACTTTTCGCACTTGTGTTAGTGTTGAAAAACCACTTTTCGCACTTGTGTTGGTGCAGGAAACCACTTTTGCACTTGTATTAGTGTGGCAAAACCACTTTTCGCACTTGTGTTAGTGTTGAAAAACCACTTTTCGCACTTGTGTTAGTGTTGAAAAACCACTTTTCGCACTTGTGTTGGTGCAGGAAACCACTTTTGCACTTGTATTAGTGTGGAAAAAACACTTTTTACACTTGTGATAGTGTTGAAAAACCACTTTTCGCACTTGTGTTAGTGTTGAAAACCCACTTTTCGCACTTGTGTTAGTGTTGAAAAACCACTTTTCGCACTTGTGTTGGTGTGGAAAAAACACTTTTTGCACTTGTGATAGTGTTGAAAAACCACTTTTCGCACTTGTGTTAGTGTTGAAAAACCACTTTTCGCACTTGTGTTGGTGCAGGAAACCACTTTTGCACTTGTATTAGTGTGGAAAAAACACTTTTCGCACTTGTGTTAGTGTTGAAAACCCACTTTTCGCACTTGTGTTAGTGTTGAAAAACCACTTTTCGCACTTGTGTTGGTGCAGGAAACCACTTTTGCACTTGTATTAGTGTGGCAAAACTACTTTTCGCACTTGTGTTAGTGTTGAAAAACCACTTTTCGCACTTGTGTTAGTGTTGAAAAACCACTTTTCGCACTTGTGTTGGTGCAGGAAACCACTTTTGCACTTGTATTAGTGTGGAAAAAACACTTTTTACACTTGTGATAGTGTTGAAAAACCACTTTTCGCACTTGTGTTAGTGTTGAAAAACCACTTTTCGCACTTGTGTTAGTGTTGAAAAACCACTTTTCGCACTTGTGTTGGTGCAGGAAACCACTTTTGCACTTGTATTAGTGTGGAAAAAACACTTTTTGCACTTGTGATAGTGTTGAAAAACCACTTTTCGCACTTGTGTTAGTGTTGAAAAACCACTTTTAGCACTTGTGTTGGTGAAGGAAACCACTTTTGCACTTGTATTAGTGTGGAAAACCACTTTTCTCACTTGTGTTAGTGTTGAAAAACCACTTTTTGCACTTGTGTTAGTGTTGAAAAACCACTTTTCGCACTTGTGTTGGTGCAGGAAACCACTTTTGCACTTGTATTAGTGTGGAAAAAACACTTTTTGCACTTGTGATGGTGTTGAAAAACCACTTTTCGCACTTGTGTTAGTGTTGAAAAAACACATTTCGCACTTGTGTTTGTGTTGAAAAACCACTTTTCGCACTTGTGTTGGTGCAGGAAACCACTTTTGCACTTGTATTAGTGTGGAAAAAACACTTTTCACACTTGTGTTAGTTTTGAAAAACCACTTTTCGCACTTGTATTAGTGTGGATAAAACACTTTTTGCACTTGTGATAGTGTTGAAAAACCACTTTTCGCACTTGTGTTAGTGTTGAAAAACCACTTTTCGCACTTGTGTTGGTGCAGGAAACCACTTTTGCACTTGTATTAGTGTGGAAAAAACACTTTTTGCACTTGTGATAGTGTTGAAAAACCACTTTTCGCACTTGTGTTAGTGTTGAAAAACCACTTTTCGCACTTGTGTTAGTGTTGAAAAACCACTTTTCGCACTTGTGTTAGTGTTGAAAAACCACTTTTCGCACTTGTGTTGGTGCAGGAAACCACTTTTGCACTTGTATTAGTGTGGAAAAAACACTTTCCGCACTTGTGTTAGTGTTGAAAACCCACTTTTCGCACTTGTGTTAGTGTTGAAAAACCACTTTTCGCACTTGTGTTGGTGCAGGAAACCACTTTTGCACTTGTATTAGTGTGGCAAAACCACTTTTCGCACTTGTGTTAGTGTTGAAAAACCACATTTCGCACTTGTGTTAGTGTTGAAAAACCACTTTTCGCACTTGTGTTGGTGCAGGAAACCACTTTTGCACTTGTATTAGTGTGGAAAAAACACTTTTTACACTTGTGATAGTGTTGAAAAACCACTTTTCGCACTTGTGTTAGTGTTGAAAACCCACTTTTCGCACTTGTGTTAGTGTTGAAAAACCACTTTTCGCACTTGTGTTGGTGTGGAAAAAACACTTTTTGCACTTGTGATAGTGTTGAAAAACCACTTTTCGCACTTGTGTTAGTGTTGAAAAACCACTTTTCGCACTTGTGTTGGTGAAGGAAACCACTTTTGCACTTGTATTAGTGTGGAAAAACCACTTTTCGCACTTGTGATAGTGTTGAAGAACCACTTTTCGCACTTGTTTTCGTGTTGAAAAACCACTTTTCGCACTTGTGTTGGTGCAGGAAACCACTTTTGCACTTGTATTAGTGTGGAAAAAACACTTTTTGCACTTGTGATAGTGTTGAAAAACCACTTTTCGCACTTGTGTTAGTGTTGGAAAACCACTTTTCGCACTTGTGTTAGTGTTGAAAAAACACTTTTCGCACTTGTTTTGGTGCAGGAAACCACTTTTGCACTTGTATTAGTGTGGAAAACCACTTTTCGCACATGTGTTAGTGTTGAAAAACAACTTTTCGCACTTGTGTTGGTGTTGAAAAACCACTTTTCGCACTTGTGTTGGTGCAGGAAACCACTTTTGCACTTGTATTAGTGTGGAAAAAACACTTTTCGCAATTGTGTTAGTGTTGAAAAACCACTTTTTGCACTTGTGTTAGTGTTGAAAAACCACTTTTCGCACTTGTGTTGGTGCAGGAAACCACTTTTGCACTTGTATTAGTGTGGAAAAAACACTTTTTGCACTTGTGATAGTGTTGAAAAACCACTTTTTGCACTTGTGTTAGTGTTGAAAAACCACTTTTCGCACTTGTGTTAGTGTTGAAAAACCACTTTTCGCACTTGTGTTAGTGTTGAAAAACCACTTTTCGCACTTGTGTTGGTGCAGGAAACCACTTTTGCACTTGTATTAGTGTGAAAAAAACACTTTTCGCACTTGTGTTAGTGTTGAAAACCCACTTTTCGCACTTGTGTTAGTGTTGAAAAACCACTTTTCGCACTTGTGTTGGTGCAGGAAACCACTTTTGCACTTGTATTAGTGTGGCAAAACTACTTTTCGCACTTGTGTTAGTGTTGAAAAACCACTTTTCGCACTTGTGTTAGTGTTGAAAAACCACTTTTCGCACTTGTGTTGGTGCAGGAAACCACTTTTGCACTTGTATTAGTGTGGAAAAAACACTTTTTACACTTGTGATAGTGTTGAAAAACCACTTTTCGCACTTGTGTTAGTGTTGAAAAACCACTTTTCGCACTTGTGTTAGTGTTGAAAAACCACTTTTCGCACTTGTGTTGGTGCAGGAAACCACTTTTGCACTTGTATTAGTGTGGAAAAAACACTTTTTGCACTTGTGATAGTGTTGAAAAACCACTTTTCGCACTTGTGTTAGTGTTGAAAAACCACTTTTAGCACTTGTGTTGGTGAAGGAAACCACTTTTGCACTTGTATTAGTGTGGAAAACCACTTTTCTCACTTGTGTTAGTGTTGAAAAACCACTTTTTGCACTTGTGTTAGTGTTGAAAAACCGCTTTTCGCACTTGTGTTGGTGCAGGAAACCACTTTTGCACTTGTATTAGTGTGGAAAAAACACTTTTTGCACTTGTGATGGTGTTGAAAAACCACTTTTCGCACTTGTGTTAGTGTTGAAAAAACACATTTCGCACTTGTGTTTGTGTTGAAAAACCACTTTTCGCACTTGTGTTGGTGCAGGAAACCAGTTTTGCACTTGTATTAGTGTGGAAAAAACACTTTTCACACTTGTGTTAGTTTTGAAAAACCACTTTTCGCACTTGTATTAGTGTGGAAAAAACACTTTTTGCACTTGTGATAGTGTTGAAAAACCACTTTTCGCACTTGTGTTAGTGTTGAAAAACCACTTTTCGCACTTGTGTTGGTGCAGGAAACCACTTTTGCACTTGTATTAGTGTGGAAAAAACACTTTTTGCACTTGTGATAGTGTTGAAAAACCACTTTTCGCACTTGTGTTAGTGTTGAAAAACCACTTTTCGCACTTGTGTTAGTGTTGAAAAACCACTTTTCGCACTTGTGTTAGTGTTGAAAAACCACTTTTCGCACTTGTGTTGGTGCAGGAAACCACTTTTGCACTTGTATTAGTGTGGAAAAAACACTTTCCGCACTTGTGTTAGTGTTGAAAACCCACTTTTCGCACTTGTGTTAGTGTTGAAAAACCACTTTCTGCACTTGTGTTAGTGTTGAAAAACCACTTTTCGCACTTGTGTTGGTGCAGGAAACCACTTTTGCACTTGTATTAGTGTGGCAAAACCACTTTTCGCACTTGTGTTAGTGTTGAAAAACCACTTTTCGCACTTGTGTTAGTGTTGAAAAACCACTTTTCGCACTTGTGTTGGTGCAGGAAACCACTTTTGCACTTGTATTAGTGTGGAAAAAACACTTTTTACACTTGTGATAGTGTTGAAAAACCACTTTTCGCACTTGTGTTAGTGTTGAAAAACCACTTTTTGCACTTGTGTTAGTGTTGAAAAACCACTTTTCGCACTTGTGTTAGTGTTGAAAAACCACTTTTAGCACTTGTGTTGGTGAAGGAAACCACTTTTGCACTTGTATTAGTGTGGAAAAACCACTTTTCTCACTTGTGTTAGTGTTGAAAAACCACTTTTTGCACTTGTGTTAGTGTTGAAAAACCGCTTTTCGCACTTGTGTTGGTGCAGGAAACCACTTTTGCACTTGTATTAGTGTGGAAAAAACACTTTTTGCACTTTTGATGGTGTTGAAAAACCACTTTTCGCACTTGTGTTAGTGTTGAAAAAATACATTTCGCACTTGTGTTTGTGTTGAAAAACCACTTTTCGCACTTGTGTTGGTGCAGGAAACCACTTTTTCACTTGTATTAGTGTGGAAAAAACACTTTTTGCACTTGTGATAGTGTTGAAAAACCACTTTTCGCACTTGTGTTAGTGTTGAAAAACCACTTTTCGCACTTGTGTTCATGTTGAAAAACCACTTTTCGCACTTGTGTTGGTGCAGGAAACTACTTTTGCACTTGTATTAGTGTGGAAAAACCACTTTTCGCACTTGTGTTAATGTTGAAAAACCCCTTTTTGCACTTGTGTTAATGTTGAAAAACCACTTTTCGCACTTGTGTTGGTGCAGGAAACCACTTTTGCACTTGTATTAGTGTGGAAAAAACACTTTTTGCACTTGTGATAGTGTTGAAAAACCACATTTCGCACTTGTGTTAGTGTTGAAAAACCACTTTTCGCACTTGTGTTGGTGCAGGAAACCACTTTTGCACTTGTATTAGTGTGGAAAAACCACTTTTCACACTTGTGTTAGTGTTGAAAAACCACTTTTCGCACTTGTATTAGTGTGGAAAAAACACTTTTTGCACTTGTGATAGTGTTGAAAAACCACTTTTCGCACTTGTGTTAGTGTTGAAAAACCACTTTTCGCACCTGTGTTGGTGCAGGAAACCACTTTTGCACTTGTATTAGTGTGGAAAAAACACTTTTTGCACTTGTGATAGTGTTGAAAAACCACTTTTCGCACTTGTGTTAGTGTTGAAAAACCACTTTTCGCACTTGTGTTAGTGTTGAAAAACCACTTTTCACACTTGTGTTAGTGTTGAAAAACCACTTTTCACACTTGTGTTGGTGCAGGAAACCACTTTTGCACTTGTATTAGTGTGGAAAAAACACTTTTCGCACTTGTGTTAGTGTTGAAAACCCACTTTTCGCACTTGTGTTAGTGTTGAAAAACCACTTTTCGCACTTGTGTTGGTGCAGGAAACCACTTTTGCACTTGTATTAGTGTAGAAAAACACTTTTTACACTTGTGATAGTGTTGAAAAACAACTTTTCGCACTTGTGTTAGTGTTGAAAAACCACTTTTCGCACTTGTGTTAGTGTTGAAAAACCACTTTTCGCACTTGTGTTGGTGCAGGAAACCACTTTTGCACTTGTATTAGTGTGGAAAAAACACTTTTTGCACTTGTGATAGTGTTGAAAAACCACTTTTCGCACTTGTGTTAGTGTTGAAAAACCACTTTTAGCACTTGTGTTGGTGAAGGAAACCACTTTTGCACTTGTATTAGTGTGGAAAAACCACTTTTCTCACTTGTGTTAGTGTTGAAAAACCACTTTTTGCACTTGTGTTAGTGTTGAAAAACCGCTTTTCGCACTTGTGTTGGTGCAGGAAACCACTTTTGCACTTGTATTAGTGTGGAAAAAACACTTTTTGCACTTGTGATGGTGTTGAAAAACCACTTTTCGCACTTGTGTTAGTGTTGAAAAAACACATTTCGCACTTGTGTTTGTGTTGAAAAACCACTTTTCGCACTTGTGTTGGTGCAGGAAACCACTTTTGCACTTGTATTAGTGTGGAAAAAACACTTTTTGCACTTGTGATAGTGTTGAAAAACCACTTTTCGCACTTGTGTTAGTGTTGAAAAACCACTTTTCGCACTTGTGTTCGTGTTGAAAAACCACTTTTCGCACTTGTGTTGGTGCAGGAAACTACTTTTGCACTTGTATTAGTGTGGAAAAACCACTTTTCGCACTTGTGTTAATGTTGAAAAACCCCTTTTCGCACTTGTGTTAATGTTGAAAAACCACTTTTCGCACTTGTGTTGGTGCAGGAAACTACTTTTGCACTTGTATTAGTGTGGAAAAACCACTTTTCGCACTTGTGTTAGTGTTGAAAACCCACTTTTCGCACTTGTGTTAGTGTTGAAAAACCACTTTTCGCACTTGTGTTGGTGCAGGAAACCACTTTTGCACTTGTATTAGTGTGGCAAAACCACTTTTCGCACTTGTGTTAGTGTTGAAAAACCACTTTTCGCACTTGTGTTAGTGTTGAAAAACCACTTTTCGCACTTGTGTTGGTGCAGGAAACCACTTTTGCACTTGTATTAGTGTGGAAAAAACACTTTTTACACTTGTGATAGTGTTGAAAAACCACTTTTCGCACTTGTGTTAGTGTTGAAAAACCACCTTTCGCACTTGTGTTAGTGTTGAAAAACCTCTTTTCGCACTTGTGTTGGTGCAGGAAACCACTTTTGCACTTGTATTAGTGTGGAAAAAACACTTTTTGCACTTGTGATAGTGTTGAAAAACCACTTTTCGCACTTGTGTTAGTGTTGAAAAACCACTTTTAGCACTTGTGTTGGTGAAGGAAACCACTTTTGCACTTGTATTAGTGTGGAAAAACCACTTTTCTCACTTGTGTTAGTGTTGAAAAACCACTTTTTGCACTTGTGTTGGTGTTGAAAAACCGCTTTTCGCACTTGTGTTGGTGCAGGAAACCACTTTTGCACTTGTATTAGTGTGGAAAAAACACTTTTTGCACTTGTGATGGTGTTGAAAAACCACTTTTCGCACTTGTGTTAGTGTTGAAAAAATACATTTCGCACTTGTGTTTGTGTTGAAAAACCACTTTTCGCACTTGTGTTGGTGCAGGAAACCACTTTTGCACTTGTATTAGTGTGGTAAAAACACTTTTTGCACTTGTGATAGTGTTGAAAAACCACTTTTCGCACTTGTGTTAGTGTTGAAAAACCACTTTTCGCACTTGTGTTGGTGCAGGAAACCACTTTTGCACTTGTATTAGTGTGGAAAAAACACTTTTTGCACTTGTGATAGTGTTGAAAAACCACTTTTCGCACTTGTGTTAGTGTTGAAAAACCACTTTTCGCACTTGTGTTAGTGTTGAAAAACCACTTTTCGCACTTGTGTTAGTGTTGAAAAACCACTTTTCGCACTTGTGTTGGTGCAGGAAACCACTTTTGCACTTGTATTAGTGTGGAAAAAACACTTTCCGCACTTGTGTTAGTGTTGAAAACCCACTTTTCGCACTTGTGTTAGTGTTGAAAAACCACTTTTCGCACTTGTGTTGGTGCAGGAAACCACTTTTGCACTTGTATTAGTGTGGCAAAACCACTTTTCGCACTTGTGTTAGTGTTGAAAAACCACTTTTCGCACTTGTGTTAGTGTTGAAAAACCACTTTTCGCACTTGTGTTGGTGCAGGAAACCACTTTTGCACTTGTATTAGTGTGGAAAAAACACTTTTTACACTTGTGATAGTGTTGAAAAACCACTTTTCGCACTTGTGTTAGTGTTGAAAACCCACTTTTCGCACTTGTGTTAGTGTTGAAAAACCACTTTTCGCACTTGTGTTGGTGTGGAAAAAACACTTTTTGCACTTGTGATAGTGTTGAAAAACCACTTTTCGCACTTGTGTTAGTGTTGAAAAACCACTTTTCGCACTTGTGTTGGTGCAGGAAACCACTTTTGCACTTGTATTAGTGTGGAAAAAACACTTTTTGCACTTGTGATAGTGTTGAAAAACCACTTTTCGCACTTGTGTTAGTGTTGGAAAACCACTTTTCGCACATGTGTTAGTGTTGAAAAACAACTTTTCGCACTTGTGTTGGTGTTGAAAAACCACTTTTCGCACTTGTGTTGGTGCAGGAAACCACTTTTGCACTTGTATTAGTGTGGAAAAAACACTTTTCGCAATTGTGTTAGTGTTGAAAAACCACTTTTTGCACTTGTGTTAGTGTTGAAAAACCACTTTTCGCACTTGTGTTGGTGCAGGAAACCACTTTTGCACTTGTATTAGTGTGGAAAAAACACTTTTTGCACTTGTGATAGTGTTGAAAAACCACTTTTCGCACTTGTGTTAGTGTTGAAAAACCACTTTTCGCACTTGTGTTAGTGTTGAAAAACCACTTTTCGCACTTGTGTTAGTGTTGAAAAACCACTTTTCGCACTTGTGTTGGTGCAGGAAACCACTTTTGCACTTGTATTAGTGTGGAAAAAACACTTTTCGCACTTGTGTTAGTGTTGAAAACCCACTTTTCGCACTTGTGTTAGTGTTGAAAAACCACTTTTCGCACTTGTGTTGGTGCAGGAAACCACTTTTGCACTTGTATTAGTGTGGCAAAACTACTTTTCGCACTTGTGTTAGTGTTGAAAAACCACTTTTCGCACTTGTGTTGGTGCAGGAAACCACTTTTGCACTTGTATTAGTGTGGAAAAAACACTTTCCGCACTTGTGTTAGTGTTGAAAACCCACTTTTCGCACTTGTGTTAGTGTTGAAAAACCACTTTTCGCACTTGTGTTGGTGCAGGAAACCACTTTTGCACTTGTATTAGTGTGGCAAAACCACTTTTCGCACTTGTGTTAGTGTTGAAAAACCACTTTTCGCACTTGTGTTAGTGTTGAAAAACCACTTTTCGCACTTGTGTTGGTGCAGGAAACCACTTTTGCACTTGTATTAGTGTGGAAAAAACACTTTTTACACTTGTGATAGTGTTGAAAAACCACTTTTCGCACTTGTGTTAGTGTTGAAAACCCACTTTTCGCACTTGTGTTAGTGTTGAAAAACCACTTTTCGCACTTGTGTTGGTGTGGAAAAAACACTTTTTGCACTTGTGATAGTGTTGAAAAACCACTTTTCGCACTTGTGTTAGTGTTGAAAAACCACTTTTCGCACTTGTGTTGGTGCAGGAAACCACTTTTGCACTTGTATTAGTGTGGAAAAAACACTTTTTGCACTTGTGATAGTGTTGAAAAACCACTTTTCGCACTTGTGTTAGTGTTGGAAAACCACTTTTCGCACTTGTGTTAGTGTTGAAAAAACACTTTTCGCACTTGTGTTGGTGCAGGAAACCACTTTTGCACTTGTATTAGTGTGGAAAACCACTTTTCGCACATGTGTTAGTGTTGAAAAACAACTTTTCGCACTTGTGTTGGTGTTGAAAAACCACTTTTCGCACTTGTGTTGGTGCAGGAAACCACTTTTGCACTTGTATTAGTGTGGAAAAAACACTTTTCGCAATTGTGTTAGTGTTGAAAAACCACTTTTTGCACTTGTGTTAGTGTTGAAAAACCACTTTTCGCACTTGTGTTGGTGCAGGAAACCACTTTTGCACTTGTATTAGTGTGGAAAAAACACTTTTTGCACTTGTGATAGTGTTGAAAAACCACTTTTCGCACTTGTGTTAGTGTTGAAAAACCACTTTTCGCACTTGTGTTAGTGTTGAAAAACCACTTTTCGCACTTGTGTTAGTGTTGAAAAACCACTTTTCGCACTTGTGTTGGTGCAGGAAACCACTTTTGCACTTGTATTAGTGTGGAAAAAACACTTTTCGCACTTGTGTTAGTGTTGAAAACCCACTTTTCGCACTTGTGTTAGTGTTGAAAAACCACTTTTCGCACTTGTGTTGGTGCAGGAAACCACTTTTGCACTTGTATTAGTGTGGCAAAACTACTTTTCGCACTTGTGTTAGTGTTGAAAAACCACTTTTCGCACTTGTGTTAGTGTTGAAAAACCACTTTTCGCACTTGTGTTGGTGCAGGAAACCACTTTTGCACTTGTATTAGTGTGGAAAAAACACTTTTTACACTTGTGATAGTGTTGAAAAACCACTTTTCGCACTTGTGTTAGTGTTGAAAAACCACTTTTCGCACTTGTGTTAGTGTTGAAAAACCACTTTTCGCACTTGTGTTGGTGCAGGAAACCACTTTTGCACTTGTATTAGTGTGGAAAAAACACTTTTTGCACTTGTGATAGTGTTGAAAAACCACTTTTCGCACTTGTGTTAGTGTTGAAAAACCACTTTTAGCACTTGTGTTGGTGAAGGAAACCACTTTTGCACTTGTATTAGTGTGGAAAACCACTTTTCTCACTTGTGTTAGTGTTGAAAAACCACTTTTTGCACTTGTGTTAGTGTTGAAAAACCACTTTTCGCACTTGTGTTGGTGCAGGAAACCACTTTTGCACTTGTATTAGTGTGGAAAAAACACTTTTTGCACTTGTGATGGTGTTGAAAAACCACTTTTCGCACTTGTGTTAGTGTTGAAAAAACACATTTCGCACTTGTGTTTGTGTTGAAAAACCACTTTTCGCACTTGTGTTGGTGCAGGAAACCACTTTTGCACTTGTATTAGTGTGGAAAAAACACTTTTCACACTTGTGTTAGTTTTGAAAAACCACTTTTCGCACTTGTATTAGTGTGGAAAAAACACTTTTTGCACTTGTGATAGTGTTGAAAAACCACTTTTCGCACTTGTGTTAGTGTTGAAAAACCACTTTTCGCACTTGTGTTGGTGCAGGAAACGACTTTTGCACTTGTATTAGTGTGGAAAAAACACTTTTTGCACTTGTGATAGTGTTAAAAAACCACTTTTCGCACTTGTGTTAGTGTTGAAAAACCACTTTTCGCACTTGTGTTAGTGTTGAAAAACCACTTTTCGCACTTGTGTTAGTGTTGAAAAACCACTTTTCGCACTTGTGTTGGTGCAGGAAACCACTTTTGCACTTGTATTAGTGTGGAAAAAACACTTTCCGCACTTGTGTTAGTGTTGAAAACCCACTTTTCGCACTTGTGTTAGTGTTGAAAAACCACTTTTCGCACTTGTGTTGGTGCAGGAAACCACTTTTGCACTTGTATTAGTGTGGCAAAACCACTTTTCGCACTTGTGTTAGTGTTGAAAAACCACATTTCGCACTTGTGTTAGTGTTGAAAAACCACTTTTCGCACTTGTGTTGGTGCAGGAAACCACTTTTGCACTTGTATTAGTGTGGAAAAAACACTTTTTACACTTGTGATAGTGTTGAAAAACCACTTTTCGCACTTGTGTTAGTGTTGAAAACCCACTTTTCGCACTTGTGTTAGTGTTGAAAAACCACTTTTCGCACTTGTGTTGGTGTGGAAAAAACACTTTTTGCACTTGTGATAGTGTTGAAAAACCACTTTTCGCACTTGTGTTAGTGTTGAAAAACCACTTTTCGCACTTGTGTTGGTGAAGGAAACCACTTTTGCACTTGTATTAGTGTGGAAAAACCACTTTTCGCATTTGTGATAGTGTTGAAGAACCACTTTTCGCACTTGTTTTAGTGTTGAAAAACCACTTTTCGCACTTGTGTTGGTGCAGGAAACCACTTTTGCACTTGTATTAGTGTGGAAAAAACACTTTTTGCACTTGTGATAGTGTTGAAAAACCACTTTTCGCACTTGTGTTAGTGTTGGAAAACCACTTTTCGCACTTGTGTTAGTGTTGAAAAAACACTTTTCGCACTTGTGTTGGTGCAGGAAACCACTTTTGCACTTGTATTAGTGTGGAAAACCACTTTTCGCACATGTGTTAGTGTTGAAAAACAACTTTTCGCACTTGTGTTGGTGTTGAAAAACCACTTTTCGCACTTGTGTTGGTGCAGGAAACCACTTTTGCACTTGTATTAGTGTGGAAAAAACACTTTTTACACTTGTGATAGTGTTGAAAAACCACTTTTCGCACTTGTGTTAGTGTTGAAAAACCACTTTTCGCACTTGTGTTAGTGTTGAAAAACCACTTTTCGCACTTGTGTTGGTGCAGGAAACCACTTTTGCACTTGTATTAGTGTGGAAAAAACACTTTTTGCACTTGTGATAGTGTTGAAAAACCACTTTTCGCACTTGTGTTAGTGTTGAAAAACCACTTTTCGCACTTGTGTTAGTGTTGAAAAACCACTTTTCGCACTTGTGTTGGTGCAGGAAACCACTTTTGCACTTGTATTAGTGTGGAAAAAACACTTTTTGCACTTGTGATAGTGTTGAAAAACCACTTTTCGCACTTGTGTTAGTGTTGAAAAACCACTTTTAGCACTTGTGTTGGTGAAGGAAACCACTTTTGCACTTGTATTAGTGTGGAAAACCACTTTTCTCACTTGTGTTAGTGTTGAAAAACCACTTTTTGCACTTGTGTTAGTGTTGAAAAACCGCTTTTCGCACTTGTGTTGGTGCAGGAAACCACTTTTGCACTTGTATTAGTGTGGAAAAAACACTTTTTGCACTTGTGATGGTGTTGAAAAACCACTTTTCGCACTTGTGTTAGTGTTGAAAAAACACATTTCGCACTTGTGTTTGTGTTGAAAAACCACTTTTCGCACTTGTGTTGGTGCAGGAAACCACTTTTGCACTTGTATTAGTGTGGAAAAAACACTTTTCACACTTGTGTTAGTTTTGAAAAACCACTTTTCGCACTTGTATTAGTGTGGAAAAAACACTTTTTGCACTTGTGATAGTGTTGAAAAACCACTTTTCGCACTTGTGTTAGTGTTGAAAAACCACTTTTCGCACTTGTGTTGGTGCAGGAAACCACTTTTGCACTTGTATTAGTGTGGAAAAAACACTTTTTGCACTTGTGATAGTGTTGAAAAACCACTTTTCGCACTTGTGTTAGTGTTGAAAAACCACTTTTCGCACTTGTGTTAGTGTTGAAAAACCACTTTTCGCACTTGTGTTAGTGTTGAAAAACCACTTTTCGCACTTGTGTTGGTGCAGGAAACCACTTTTGCACTTGTATTAGTGTGGAAAAAACACTTTCCGCACTTGTGTTAGTGTTGAAAACCCACTTTTCGCACTTGTGTTAGTGTTGAAAAACCACTTTTCGCACTTGTGTTGGTGCAGGAAACCACTTTTGCACTTGTATTAGTGTGGCAAAACCACTTTTCGCACTTGTGTTAGTGTTGAAAAACCACATTTCGCACTTGTGTTAGTGTTGAAAAACCACTTTTCGCACTTGTGTTGGTGCAGGAAACCACTTTTGCACTTGTATTAGTGTGGAAAAAACACTTTTTACACTTGTGATAGTGTTGAAAAACCACTTTTCGCACTTGTGTTAGTGTTGAAAACCCACTTTTCGCACTTGTGTTAGTGTTGAAAAACCACTTTTCGCACTTGTGTTGGTGTGGAAAAAACACTTTTTGCACTTGTGTTGGTGCAGGAAACCACTTTTGCACTTGTATTAGTGTGGAAAAAACACTTTTCGCAATTGTGTTAGTGTTGAAAAACCACTTTTTGCACTTGTGTTAGTGTTGAAAAACCACTTTTCGCACTTGTGTTGGTGCAGGAAACCACTTTTGCACTTGTATTAGTGTGGAAAAAACACTTTTTGCACTTGTGATAGTGTTGAAAAACCACTTTTCGCACTTGTGTTAGTGTTGAAAAACCACTTTTCGCACTTGTGTTAGTGTTGAAAAACCACTTTTCGCACTTGTGTTAGTGTTGAAACACCACTTTTCGCACTTGTGTTGGTGCAGGAAACCACTTTTGCACTTGCATTAGTGTGGAAAAAACACTTTTCGCACTTGTGTTAGTGTTGAAAACCCACTTTTCGCACTTGTGTTAGTGTTGAAAAACAACTTTTCGCACTTGTGTTGGTGCAGGAAACCACTTTTGCACTTGTATTAGTGTTGAAAAACCACTTTTCGCACTTGTGTTAGTGTTGAAAAACCACTTTTCGCACTTGTGTTGGTGCAGGAAACCACTTTTGCACTTGTATTAGTGTGGAAAAAACACTTTTTACACTTGTGATAGTGTTGAAAAACCACTTTTCGCACTTGTGTTAGTGTTGAAAAACCACTTTTCGCACTTGTGTTAGTGTTGAAAAACCGCTTTTCGCACTTGTGTTGGTGCAGGAAACCACTTTTGCACTTGTATTAGTGTGGAAAAAACACTTTTTGCACTTGTGATGGTGTTGAAAAACCACTTTTCGCACTTGTGTTAGTGTTGAAAAAACACATTTCGCACTTGTGTTTGTGTTGAAAAACCACTTTTCGCACTTGTGTTGGTGCAGGAAACCACTTTTGCACTTGTATTAGTGTGGAAAAAACACTTTTCACACTTGTGTTAGTTTTGAAAAACCACTTTTCGCACTTGTATTAGTGTGGAAAAAACACTTTTTGCACTTGTGATAGTGTTGAAAAACCACTTTTCGCACTTGTGTTAGTGTTGAAAAACCACTTTTCGCACTTGTGTTGGTGCAGGAAACCACTTTTGCACTTGTATTAGTGTGGAAAAAACACTTTTTGCACTTGTGATAGTGTTGAAAAACCACTTTTCGCACTTGTGTTAGTGTTGAAAAACCACTTTTCGCACTTGTGTTAGTGTTGAAAAACCACTTTTCGCACTTGTGTTAGTGTTGAAAAACCACTTTTCGCACTTGTGTTGGTGCAGGAAACCACTTTTGCACTTGTATTAGTGTGGAAAAAACACTTTCCGCACTTGTGTTAGTGTTGAAAACCCACTTTTCGCACTTGTGTTAGTGTTGAAAAACCACTTTTCGCACTTGTGTTGGTGCAGGAAACCACTTTTGCACTTGTATTAGTGTGGCAAAACCACTTTTCGCACTTGTGTTAGTGTTGAAAAACCACATTTCGCACTTGTGTTAGTGTTGAAAAACCACTTTTCGCACTTGTGTTGGTGCAGGAAACCACTTTTGCACTTGTATTAGTGTGGAAAAAACACTTTTTACACTTGTGATAGTGTTGAAAAACCACTTTTCGCACTTGTGTTAGTGTTGAAAACCCACTTTTCGCACTTGTGTTAGTGTTGAAAAACCACTTTTCGCACTTGTGTTGGTGTGGAAAAAACACTTTTTGCACTTGTGTTGGTGCAGGAAACCACTTTTGCACTTGTATTAGTGTGGAAAAAACACTTTTCGCAATTGTGTTAGTGTTGAAAAACCACTTTTTGCACTTGTGTTAGTGTTGAAAAACCACTTTTCGCACTTGTGTTGGTGCAGGAAACCACTTTTGCACTTGTATTAGTGTGGAAAAAACACTTTTTGCACTTGTGATAGTGTTGAAAAACCACTTTTCGCACTTGTGTTAGTGTTGAAAAACCACTTTTCGCACTTGTGTTAGTGTTGAAAAACCACTTTTCGCACTTGTGTTAGTGTTGAAACACCACTTTTCGCACTTGTGTTGGTGCAGGAAACCACTTTTGCACTTGTATTAGTGTGGAAAAAACACTTTTCGCACTTGTGTTAGTGTTGAAAACCCACTTTTCGCACTTGTGTTAGTGTTGAAAAACCACTTTTCGCACTTGTGTTGGTGCAGGAAACCACTTTTGCACTTGTATTAGTGTTGAAAAACCACTTTTCGCACTTGTGTTAGTGTTGAAAAACCACTTTTAGCACTTGTGTTGGTGCAGGAAACCACTTTTGCACTTGTATTAGTGTGGAAAAAACACTTTTTACACTTGTGATAGTGTTGAAAAACCACTTTTCGCACTTGTGTTAGTGTTGAAAAACCACTTTTCGCACTTGTGTTAGTGTTGAAAAACCACTTTTCGCACTTGTGTTGGTGCAGGAAACCACTTTTGCACTTGTATTAGTGTGGAAAAAACACTTTTTGCACTTGTGATAGTGTTGAAAAACCACTTTTCGCACTTGTGTTAGTGTTGAAAAACCACTTTTAGCACTTGTGTTGGTGAAGGAAACCACTTTTGCACTTGTATTAGTGTGGAAAAAACACTTTTTGCACTTGTGTTAATGTTGAAAACCCACTTTTCGCACTTGTGTTAGTGTTGAAAAACCACTTTTCGCACTTGTGTTGGTGCAGGAAACCACTTTTGCACTTGTATTAGTGTGGCAAAACCACTTTTCGCACTTGTGTTAGTGTTGAAAAACCACTTTTCGCACTTGTGTTAGTGTTGAAAAACCACTTTTCGCACTTGTGTTGGTGCAGGAAACCACTTTTGCACTTGTATTAGTGTGGAAAAAACACTTTTTACACTTGTGATAGTGTTGAAAAACCACTTTTCGCACTTGTGTTAGTGTTGAAAAACCACCTTTCGCACTTGTGTTAGTGTTGAAAAACCTCTTTTCGCACTTGTGTTGGTGCAGGAAACCACTTTTGCACTTGTATTAGTGTGGAAAAAACACTTTTTGCACTTGTGATAGTGTTGAAAAACCACTTTTCGCACTTGTGTTAGTGTTGAAAAACCACTTTTAGCACTTGTGTTGGTGAAGGAAACCACTTTTGCACTTGTATTAGTGTGGAAAAACCACTTTTCTCACTTGTGTTAGTGTTGAAAAACCACTTTTTGCACTTGTGTTGGTGTTGAAAAACCGCTTTTCGCACTTGTGTTGGTGCAGGAAACCACTTTTGCACTTGTATTAGTGTGGAAAAAACACTTTTTGCACTTGTGATGGTGTTGAAAAACCACTTTTCGCACTTGTGTTAGTGTTGAAAAAATACATTTCGCACTTGTGTTTGTGTTGAAAAACCACTTTTCGCACTTGTGTTGGTGCAGGAAACCACTTTTGCACTTGTATTAGTGTGGTAAAAACACTTTTTGCACTTGTGATAGTGTTGAAAAACCACTTTTCGCACTTGTGTTAGTGTTGAAAAACCACTTTTCGCACTTGTGTTGGTGCAGGAAACCACTTTTGCACTTGTATTAGTGTGGAAAAAACACTTTTTGCACTTGTGATAGTGTTGAAAAACCACTTTTCGCACTTGTGTTAGTGTTGAAAAACCACTTTTCGCACTTGTGTTAGTGTTGAAAAACCACTTTTCGCACTTGTGTTAGTGTTGAAAAACCACTTTTCGCACTTGTGTTGGTGCAGGAAACCACTTTTGCACTTGTATTAGTGTGGAAAAAACACTTTCCGCACTTGTGTTAGTGTTGAAAACCCACTTTTCGCACTTGTGTTAGTGTTGAAAAACCACTTTTCGCACTTGTGTTGGTGCAGGAAACCACTTTTGCACTTGTATTAGTGTGGCAAAACCACTTTTCGCACTTGTGTTAGTGTTGAAAAACCACTTTTCGCACTTGTGTTAGTGTTGAAAAACCACTTTTCGCACTTGTGTTGGTGCAGGAAACCACTTTTGCACTTGTATTAGTGTGGAAAAAACACTTTTTACACTTGTGATAGTGTTGAAAAACCACTTTTCGCACTTGTGTTAGTGTTGAAAACCCACTTTTCGCACTTGTGTTAGTGTTGAAAAACCACTTTTCGCACTTGTGTTGGTGTGGAAAAAACACTTTTTGCACTTGTGATAGTGTTGAAAAACCACTTTTCGCACTTGTGTTAGTGTTGAAAAACCACTTTTCGCACTTGTGTTGGTGCAGGAAACCACTTTTGCACTTGTATTAGTGTGGAAAAAACACTTTTTGCACTTGTGATAGTGTTGAAAAACCACTTTTCGCACTTGTGTTAGTGTTGGAAAACCACTTTTCGCACATGTGTTAGTGTTGAAAAACAACTTTTCGCACTTGTGTTGGTGTTGAAAAACCACTTTTCGCACTTGTGTTGGTGCAGGAAACCACTTTTGCACTTGTATTAGTGTGGAAAAAACACTTTTCGCAATTGTGTTAGTGTTGAAAAACCACTTTTTGCACTTGTGTTAGTGTTGAAAAACCACTTTTCGCACTTGTGTTGGTGCAGGAAACCACTTTTGCACTTGTATTAGTGTGGAAAAAACACTTTTTGCACTTGTGATAGTGTTGAAAAACCACTTTTCGCACTTGTGTTAGTGTTGAAAAACCACTTTTCGCACTTGTGTTAGTGTTGAAAAACCACTTTTCGCACTTGTGTTAGTGTTGAAAAACCACTTTTCGCACTTGTGTTGGTGCAGGAAACCACTTTTGCACTTGTATTAGTGTGGAAAAAACACTTTTCGCACTTGTGTTAGTGTTGAAAACCCACTTTTCGCACTTGTGTTAGTGTTGAAAAACCACTTTTCGCACTTGTGTTGGTGCAGGAAACCACTTTTGCACTTGTATTAGTGTGGCAAAACTACTTTTCGCACTTGTGTTAGTGTTGAAAAACCACTTTTCGCACTTGTGTTGGTGCAGGAAACCACTTTTGCACTTGTATTAGTGTGGAAAAAACACTTTCCGCACTTGTGTTAGTGTTGAAAACCCACTTTTCGCACTTGTGTTAGTGTTGAAAAACCACTTTTCGCACTTGTGTTGGTGCAGGAAACCACTTTTGCACTTGTATTAGTGTGGCAAAACCACTTTTCGCACTTGTGTTAGTGTTGAAAAACCACTTTTCGCACTTGTGTTAGTGTTGAAAAACCACTTTTCGCACTTGTGTTGGTGCAGGAAACCACTTTTGCACTTGTATTAGTGTGGAAAAAACACTTTTTACACTTGTGATAGTGTTGAAAAACCACTTTTCGCACTTGTGTTAGTGTTGAAAACCCACTTTTCGCACTTGTGTTAGTGTTGAAAAACCACTTTTCGCACTTGTGTTGGTGTGGAAAAAACACTTTTTGCACTTGTGATAGTGTTGAAAAACCACTTTTCGCACTTGTGTTAGTGTTGAAAAACCACTTTTCGCACTTGTGTTGGTGCAGGAAACCACTTTTGCACTTGTATTAGTGTGGAAAAAACACTTTTTGCACTTGTGATAGTGTTGAAAAACCACTTTTCGCACTTGTGTTAGTGTTGGAAAACCACTTTTCGCACTTGTGTTAGTGTTGAAAAAACACTTTTCGCACTTGTGTTGGTGCAGGAAACCACTTTTGCACTTGTATTAGTGTGGAAAACCACTTTTCGCACATGTGTTAGTGTTGAAAAACAACTTTTCGCACTTGTGTTGGTGTTGAAAAACCACTTTTCGCACTTGTGTTGGTGCAGGAAACCACTTTTGCACTTGTATTAGTGTGGAAAAAACACTTTTCGCAATTGTGTTAGTGTTGAAAAACCACTTTTTGCACTTGTGTTAGTGTTGAAAAACCACTTTTCGCACTTGTGTTGGTGCAGGAAACCACTTTTGCACTTGTATTAGTGTGGAAAAAACACTTTTTGCACTTGTGATAGTGTTGAAAAACCACTTTTCGCACTTGTGTTAGTGTTGAAAAACCACTTTTCGCACTTGTGTTAGTGTTGAAAAACCACTTTTCGCACTTGTGTTAGTGTTGAAAAACCACTTTTCGCACTTGTGTTGGTGCAGGAAACCACTTTTGCACTTGTATTAGTGTGGAAAAAACACTTTTCGCACTTGTGTTAGTGTTGAAAACCCACTTTTCGCACTTGTGTTAGTGTTGAAAAACCACTTTTCGCACTTGTGTTGGTGCAGGAAACCACTTTTGCACTTGTATTAGTGTGGCAAAACTACTTTTCGCACTTGTGTTAGTGTTGAAAAACCACTTTTCGCACTTGTGTTAGTGTTGAAAAACCACTTTTCGCACTTGTGTTGGTGCAGGAAACCACTTTTGCACTTGTATTAGTGTGGAAAAAACACTTTTTACACTTGTGATAGTGTTGAAAAACCACTTTTCGCACTTGTGTTAGTGTTGAAAAACCACTTTTCGCACTTGTGTTAGTGTTGAAAAACCACTTTTCGCACTTGTGTTGGTGCAGGAAACCACTTTTGCACTTGTATTAGTGTGGAAAAAACACTTTTTGCACTTGTGATAGTGTTGAAAAACCACTTTTCGCACTTGTGTTAGTGTTGAAAAACCACTTTTAGCACTTGTGTTGGTGAAGGAAACCACTTTTGCACTTGTATTAGTGTGGAAAACCACTTTTCTCACTTGTGTTAGTGTTGAAAAACCACTTTTTGCACTTGTGTTAGTGTTGAAAAACCACTTTTCGCACTTGTGTTGGTGCAGGAAACCACTTTTGCACTTGTATTAGTGTGGAAAAAACACTTTTTGCACTTGTGATGGTGTTGAAAAACCACTTTTCGCACTTGTGTTAGTGTTGAAAAAACACATTTCGCACTTGTGTTTGTGTTGAAAAACCACTTTTCGCACTTGTGTTGGTGCAGGAAACCACTTTTGCACTTGTATTAGTGTGGAAAAAACACTTTTCACACTTGTGTTAGTTTTGAAAAACCACTTTTCGCACTTGTATTAGTGTGGAAAAAACACTTTTTGCACTTGTGATAGTGTTGAAAAACCACTTTTCGCACTTGTGTTAGTGTTGAAAAACCACTTTTCGCACTTGTGTTGGTGCAGGAAACGACTTTTGCACTTGTATTAGTGTGGAAAAAACACTTTTTGCACTTGTGATAGTGTTAAAAAACCACTTTTCGCACTTGTGTTAGTGTTGAAAAACCACTTTTCGCACTTGTGTTAGTGTTGAAAAACCACTTTTCGCACTTGTGTTAGTGTTGAAAAACCACTTTTCGCACTTGTGTTGGTGCAGGAAACCACTTTTGCACTTGTATTAGTGTGGAAAAAACACTTTCCGCACTTGTGTTAGTGTTGAAAACCCACTTTTCGCACTTGTGTTAGTGTTGAAAAACCACTTTTCGCACTTGTGTTGGTGCAGGAAACCACTTTTGCACTTGTATTAGTGTGGCAAAACCACTTTTCGCACTTGTGTTAGTGTTGAAAAACCACATTTCGCACTTGTGTTAGTGTTGAAAAACCACTTTTCGCACTTGTGTTGGTGCAGGAAACCACTTTTGCACTTGTATTAGTGTGGAAAAAACACTTTTTACACTTGTGATAGTGTTGAAAAACCACTTTTCGCACTTGTGTTAGTGTTGAAAACCCACTTTTCGCACTTGTGTTAGTGTTGAAAAACCACTTTTCGCACTTGTGTTGGTGTGGAAAAAACACTTTTTGCACTTGTGATAGTGTTGAAAAACCACTTTTCGCACTTGTGTTAGTGTTGAAAAACCACTTTTCGCACTTGTGTTGGTGAAGGAAACCACTTTTGCACTTGTATTAGTGTGGAAAAACCACTTTTCGCATTTGTGATAGTGTTGAAGAACCACTTTTCGCACTTGTTTTAGTGTTGAAAAACCACTTTTCGCACTTGTGTTGGTGCAGGAAACCACTTTTGCACTTGTATTAGTGTGGAAAAAACACTTTTTGCACTTGTGATAGTGTTGAAAAACCACTTTTCGCACTTGTGTTAGTGTTGGAAAACCACTTTTCGCACTTGTGTTAGTGTTGAAAAAACACTTTTCGCACTTGTGTTGGTGCAGGAAACCACTTTTGCACTTGTATTAGTGTGGAAAACCACTTTTCGCACATGTGTTAGTGTTGAAAAACAACTTTTCGCACTTGTGTTGGTGTTGAAAAACCACTTTTCGCACTTGTGTTGGTGCAGGAAACCACTTTTGCACTTGTATTAGTGTGGAAAAAACACTTTTTACACTTGTGATAGTGTTGAAAAACCACTTTTCGCACTTGTGTTAGTGTTGAAAAACCACTTTTCGCACTTGTGTTAGTGTTGAAAAACCACTTTTCGCACTTGTGTTGGTGCAGGAAACCACTTTTGCACTTGTATTAGTGTGGAAAAAACACTTTTTGCACTTGTGATAGTGTTGAAAAACCACTTTTCGCACTTGTGTTAGTGTTGAAAAACCACTTTTCGCACTTGTGTTAGTGTTGAAAAACCACTTTTCGCACTTGTGTTGGTGCAGGAAACCACTTTTGCACTTGTATTAGTGTGGAAAAAACACTTTTTGCACTTGTGATAGTGTTGAAAAACCACTTTTCGCACTTGTGTTAGTGTTGAAAAACCACTTTTAGCACTTGTGTTGGTGAAGGAAACCACTTTTGCACTTGTATTAGTGTGGAAAACCACTTTTCTCACTTGTGTTAGTGTTGAAAAACCACTTTTTGCACTTGTGTTAGTGTTGAAAAACCGCTTTTCGCACTTGTGTTGGTGCAGGAAACCACTTTTGCACTTGTATTAGTGTGGAAAAAACACTTTTTGCACTTGTGATGGTGTTGAAAAACCACTTTTCGCACTTGTGTTAGTGTTGAAAAAACACATTTCGCACTTGTGTTTGTGTTGAAAAACCACTTTTCGCACTTGTGTTGGTGCAGGAAACCACTTTTGCACTTGTATTAGTGTGGAAAAAACACTTTTCACACTTGTGTTAGTTTTGAAAAACCACTTTTCGCACTTGTATTAGTGTGGAAAAAACACTTTTTGCACTTGTGATAGTGTTGAAAAACCACTTTTCGCACTTGTGTTAGTGTTGAAAAACCACTTTTCGCACTTGTGTTGGTGCAGGAAACCACTTTTGCACTTGTATTAGTGTGGAAAAAACACTTTTTGCACTTGTGATAGTGTTGAAAAACCACTTTTCGCACTTGTGTTAGTGTTGAAAAACCACTTTTCGCACTTGTGTTAGTGTTGAAAAACCACTTTTCGCACTTGTGTTAGTGTTGAAAAACCACTTTTCGCACTTGTGTTGGTGCAGGAAACCACTTTTGCACTTGTATTAGTGTGGAAAAAACACTTTCCGCACTTGTGTTAGTGTTGAAAACCCACTTTTCGCACTTGTGTTAGTGTTGAAAAACCACTTTTCGCACTTGTGTTGGTGCAGGAAACCACTTTTGCACTTGTATTAGTGTGGCAAAACCACTTTTCGCACTTGTGTTAGTGTTGAAAAACCACATTTCGCACTTGTGTTAGTGTTGAAAAACCACTTTTCGCACTTGTGTTGGTGCAGGAAACCACTTTTGCACTTGTATTAGTGTGGAAAAAACACTTTTTACACTTGTGATAGTGTTGAAAAACCACTTTTCGCACTTGTGTTAGTGTTGAAAACCCACTTTTCGCACTTGTGTTAGTGTTGAAAAACCACTTTTCGCACTTGTGTTGGTGTGGAAAAAACACTTTTTGCACTTGTGTTGGTGCAGGAAACCACTTTTGCACTTGTATTAGTGTGGAAAAAACACTTTTCGCAATTGTGTTAGTGTTGAAAAACCACTTTTTGCACTTGTGTTAGTGTTGAAAAACCACTTTTCGCACTTGTGTTGGTGCAGGAAACCACTTTTGCACTTGTATTAGTGTGGAAAAAACACTTTTTGCACTTGTGATAGTGTTGAAAAACCACTTTTCGCACTTGTGTTAGTGTTGAAAAACCACTTTTCGCACTTGTGTTAGTGTTGAAAAACCACTTTTCGCACTTTTGTTAGTGTTGAAACACCACTTTTCGCACTTGTGTTGGTGCAGGAAACCACTTTTGCACTTGCATTAGTGTGGAAAAAACACTTTTCGCACTTGTGTTAGTGTTGAAAACCCACTTTTCGCACTTGTGTTAGTGTTGAAAAACCACTTTTCGCACTTGTGTTGGTGCAGGAAACCACTTTTGCACTTGTATTAGTGTTGAAAAACCACTTTTCGCACTTGTGTTAGTGTTGAAAAACCACTTTTCGCACTTGTGTTGGTGCAGGAAACCACTTTTGCACTTGTATTAGTGTGGAAAAAACACTTTTTACACTTGTGATAGTGTTGAAAAACCACTTTTCGCACTTGTGTTAGTGTTGAAAAACCACTTTTCGCACTTGTGTTAGTGTTGAAAAACCGCTTTTCGCACTTGTGTTGGTGCAGGAAACCACTTTTGCACTTGTATTAGTGTGGAAAAAACACTTTTTGCACTTGTGATGGTGTTGAAAAACCACTTTTCGCACTTGTGTTAGTGTTGAAAAAACACATTTCGCACTTGTGTTTGTGTTGAAAAACCACTTTTCGCACTTGTGTTGGTGCAGGAAACCACTTTTGCACTTGTATTAGTGTGGAAAAAACACTTTTCACACTTGTGTTAGTTTTGAAAAACCACTTTTCGCACTTGTATTAGTGTGGAAAAAACACTTTTTGCACTTGTGATAGTGTTGAAAAACCACTTTTCGCACTTGTGTTAGTGTTGAAAAACCACTTTTCGCACTTGTGTTGGTGCAGGAAACCACTTTTGCACTTGTATTAGTGTGGAAAAAACACTTTTTGCACTTGTGATAGTGTTGAAAAACCACTTTTCGCACTTGTGTTAGTGTTGAAAAACCACTTTTCGCACTTGTGTTAGTGTTGAAAAACCACTTTTCGCACTTGTGTTAGTGTTGAAAAACCACTTTTCGCACTTGTGTTGGTGCAGGAAACCACTTTTGCACTTGTATTAGTGTGGAAAAAACACTTTCCGCACTTGTGTTAGTGTTGAAAACCCACTTTTCGCACTTGTGTTAGTGTTGAAAAACCACTTTTCGCACTTGTGTTGGTGCAGGAAACCACTTTTGCACTTGTATTAGTGTGGCAAAACCACTTTTCGCACTTGTGTTAGTGTTGAAAAACCACATTTCGCACTTGTGTTAGTGTTGAAAAACCACTTTTCGCACTTGTGTTGGTGCAGGAAACCACTTTTGCACTTGTATTAGTGTGGAAAAAACACTTTTTACACTTGTGATAGTGTTGAAAAACCACTTTTCGCACTTGTGTTAGTGTTGAAAACCCACTTTTCGCACTTGTGTTAGTGTTGAAAAACCACTTTTCGCACTTGTGTTGGTGTGGAAAAAACACTTTTTGCACTTGTGTTGGTGCAGGAAACCACTTTTGCACTTGTATTAGTGTGGAAAAAACACTTTTCGCAATTGTGTTAGTGTTGAAAAACCACTTTTTGCACTTGTGTTAGTGTTGAAAAACCACTTTTCGCACTTGTGTTGGTGCAGGAAACCACTTTTGCACTTGTATTAGTGTGGAAAAAACACTTTTTGCACTTGTGATAGTGTTGAAAAACCACTTTTCGCACTTGTGTTAGTGTTGAAAAACCACTTTTCGCACTTGTGTTAGTGTTGAAAAACCACTTTTCGCACTTGTGTTAGTGTTGAAACACCACTTTTCGCACTTGTGTTGGTGCAGGAAACCACTTTTGCACTTGTATTAGTGTGGAAAAAACACTTTTCGCACTTGTGTTAGTGTTGAAAACCCACTTTTCGCACTTGTGTTAGTGTTGAAAAACCACTTTTCGCACTTGTGTTGGTGCAGGAAACCACTTTTGCACTTGTATTAGTGTTGAAAAACCACTTTTCGCACTTGTGTTAGTGTTGAAAAACCACTTTTCGCACTTGTGTTGGTGCAGGAAACCACTTTTGCACTTGTATTAGTGTGGAAAAAACACTTTTTACACTTGTGATAGTGTTGAAAAACCACTTTTCGCACTTGTGTTAGTGTTGAAAAACCACTTTTCGCACTTGTGTTAGTGTTGAAAAACCACTTTTCGCACTTGTGTTGGTGCAGGAAACCACTTTTGCACTTGTATTAGTGTGGAAAAAACACTTTTTGCACTTGTGATAGTGTTGAAAAACCACTTTTCGCACTTGTGTTAGTGTTGAAAAACCACTTTTAGCACTTGTGTTGGTGAAGGAAACCACTTTTGCACTTGTATTAGTGTGGAAAAACCACTTTTCTCACTTGTGTTAGTGTTGAAAAACCACTTTTTGCACTTGTGTTAGTGTTGAAAAACCGCTTTTCGCACTTGTGTTGGTGCAGGAAACCACTTTTGCACTTGTATTAGTGTGGAAATAACACTTTTTGCACTTGTGATGGTGTTGAAAAACCACTTTTCGCACTTGTGTTAGTGTTGAAAAAATACATTTCGCACTTGTGTTTGTGTTGAAAAACCACTTTTCGCACTTGTGTTGGTGCAGGAAACCACTTTTGCACTTGTATTAGTGTGGAAAAAACACTTTTTGCACTTGTGATAGTGTTGAAAAACCACTTTTCGCACTTGTGTTAGTGTTGAAAAACCACTTTTCGCACTTGTGTTCATGTTGAAAAACCACTTTTCGCACTTGTGTTGGTGCAGGAAACTACTTTTGCACTTGTATTAGTGTGGAAAAACCACTTTTCGCACTTGTGTTAATGTTGAAAAACCCCTTTTTGCACTTGTGTTAATGTTGAAAAACCACTTTTCGCACTTGTGTTGGTGCAGGAAACCACTTTTGCACTTGTATTAGTGTGGAAAAAACACTTTTTGCGCTTGTGATAGTGTTGAAAAACCACATTTCGCACTTGTGTTAGTGTTGAAAAACCACTTTTCGCACTTGTGTTGGTGCAGGAAACCACTTTTGCACTTGTATTAGTGTGGAAAAACCACTTTTCACACTTGTGTTAGTGTTGAAAAACCACTTTTCGCACTTGTATTAGTGTGGAAAAAACACTTTTTGCACTTGTGATAGTGTTGAAAAACCACTTTTCGCACTTGTGTTAGTGTTGAAAAACCACTTTTCGCACCTGTGTTGGTGCAGGAAACCACTTTTGCACTTGTATTAGTGTGGAAAAAAACACTTTTTGCACTTGTGATAGTGTTGAAAAACCACTTTTCGCACTTGTGTTAGTGTTGAAAAACCACTTTTCGCACTTGTGTTAGTGTTGAAAAACCACTTTTCGCACTTGTGTTAGTGTTGAAAAACCACTTTTCGCACTTGTGTTGGTGCAGGAAACCACTTTTGCACTTGTATTAGTGTGGAAAAAACACTTTTCGCACTTGTGTTAGTGTTGAAAACCCACTTTTCGCACTTGTGTTAGTGTTGAAAAACCACTTTTCGCACTTGTGTTGGTGCAGGAAACCACTTTTGCACTTGTATTAGTGTGGCAAAACCACTTTTCGCACTTGTGTTAGTGTTGAAAAACCACTTTTCGCACTTGTGTTAGTGTTGAAAAACCACTTTTCGCACTTGTGTTGGTGCAGGAAACCACTTTTGCACTTGTATTAGTGTGGAAAAAACACTTTTTACACTTGTGATAGTGTTGAAAAACCACTTTTCGCACTTGTGTTAGTGTTGAAAAACCACTTTTCGCACTTGTGTTAGTGTTGAAAAACCACTTTTCGCACTTGTGTTGGTGCAGGAAACCACTTTTGCACTTGTATTAGTGTGGAAAAAACACTTTTTGCACTTGTGATAGTGTTGAAAAACCACTTTTCGCACTTGTGTTAGTGTTGAAAAACCACTTTTAGCACTTGTGTTGGTGAAGGAAACCACTTTTGCACTTGTATTAGTGTGGAAAAACCACTTTTCTCACTTGTGTTAGTGTTGAAAAACCACTTTTCGCACTTGTGTTAGTGTTGAAAAACCACTTTTAGCACTTGTGTTGGTGAAGGAAACCACTTTTGCACTTGTATTAGTGTGGAAAAACCACTTTTCTCACTTGTGTTAGTGTTGAAAAACCACTTTTTGCACTTGTGTTAGTGTTGAAAAAGCGCTTTTCGCACTTGTGTTGGTGCAGGAAACCACTTTTGCACTTGTATTAGTGTGGAAAAAACACTTTTTGCACTTGTGATGGTGTTGAAAAACCACTTTTCGCACTTGTGTTAGTGTTGAAAAAACACATTTCGCACTTGTGTTTGTGTTGAAAAACCACTTTTCGCACTTGTGTTGGTGCAGGAAACCACTTTTGCACTTGTATTAGTGTGGAAAAAACACTTTTTGCACTTGTGATAGTGTTGAAAAACCACTTTTCGCACTTGTGTTAGTGTTGAAAAACCACTTTTCGCACTTGTGTTCGTGTTGAAAAACCACTTTTCGCACTTGTGTTGGTGCAGGAAACTACTTTTGCACTTGTATTAGTGTGGAAAAACCACTTTTCGCACTTGTGTTAATGTTGAAAAACCCCTTTTCGCACTTGTGTTAATGTTGAAAAACCACTTTTCGCACTTGTGTTGGTGCAGGAAACTACTTTTGCACTTGTATTAGTGTGGAAAAACCACTTTTCGCACTTGTGTTAGTGTTGAAAACCCACTTTTCGCACTTGTGTTAGTGTTGAAAAACCACTTTTCGCACTTGTGTTGGTGCAGGAAACCACTTTTGCACTTGTATTAGTGTGGCAAAACCACTTTTCGCACTTGTGTTAGTGTTGAAAAACCACTTTTCGCACTTGTGTTAGTGTTGAAAAACCACTTTTCGCACTTGTGTTGGTGCAGGAAACCACTTTTGCACTTGTATTAGTGTGGAAAAAACACTTTTTACACTTGTGATAGTGTTGAAAAAACACTTTTCGCACTTGTGTTAGTGTTGAAAAACCACTTTTCGCACTTGTGTTAGTGTTGAAAAACCACTTTTCGCACTTGTGTTGGTGCAGGAAACCACTTTTTGCACTTGTATTAGTGTGGAAAAAACACTTTTTGCACTTGTGATAGTGTTGAAAAACCACTTTTCGCACTTGTGTTAGTGTTGAAAAACCACTTTTAGCACTTGTGTTGGTGAAGGAAACCACTTTTGCACTTGTATTAGTGTGGAAAAACCACTTTTCTCACTTGTGTTAGTGTTGAAAAACCACTTTTTGCACTTGTGTTAGTGTTGAAAAACCGCTTTTCGCACTTGTGTTGGTGCAGGAAACCACTTTTGCACTTGTATTAGTGTGGAAAAAACACTTTTTGCACTTGTGATGGTGTTGAAAAACCACTTTTCGCACTTGTGTTAGTGTTGAGAAAATACATTTCGCACTTGTGTTTGTGTTGAAAAACCACTTTTCGCACTTTTGTTGGTGCAGGAAACCACTTTTGCACTTGTATTAGTGTGGAAAAAAACACTTTTTGCACTTGTGATAGTGTTGAAAAACCACTTTTCGCACTTGTGTTAGTGTTGAAAAACCACTTTTCGCACTTGTGTTCATGTTGAAAAACCACTTTTCGCACTTGTGTTGGTGCAGGAAACTACTTTTGCACTTGTATTAGTGTGGAAAAACCACTTTTCGCACTTGTGTTAATGTTGAAAAACCCCTTTTCGCACTTGTGTTAATGTTGAAAAACCACTTTTCGCACTTGTGTTGGTGCAGGAAACCACTTTTGCACTTGTATTAGTGTGGAAAAAACACTTTTTGCACTTGTGATAGTGTTGAAAAACCACATTTCGCACTTGTGTTAGTGTTGAAAAACCACTTTTCGCACTTGTGTTGGTGCAGGAAACCACTTTTGCACTTGTATTAGTGTGGAAAAACCACTTTTCACACTTGTGTTAGTGTTGAAAAACCACTTTTCGCACTTGTATTAGTGTGGAAAAAACACTTTTTGCACTTGTGATAGTGTTGAAAAACCACTTTTCGCACTTGTGTTAGTGTTGAAAAACCACTTTTCGCACCTGTGTTGGTGCAGGAAACCACTTTTGCACTTGTATTAGTGTGGAAAAAACACTTTTTGCACTTGTGATAGTGTTGAAAAACCACTTTTCGCACTTGTGTTAGTGTTGAAAAACCACTTTTCGCACTTGTGTTAGTGTTGAAAAACCACTTTTCGCACTTGTGTTAGTGTTGAAAAACCACTTTTCGCACTTGTGTTGGTGCAGGAAACCACTTTTGCACTTGTATTAGTGTGGCAAAACCACTTTTCGCACTTGTGTTAGTGTTGAAAAACCACTTTTCGCACCTGTGTTGGTGCAGGAAACCACTTTTGCACTTGTATTAGTGTGGAAAAAACACTTTTTGCACTTGTGATAGTGTTGAAAAACCACTTTTCGCACTTGTGTTAGTGTTGAAAAACCACTTTTCGCACTTGTGTTAGTGTTGAAAAACCACTTTTCACACTTGTGTTAGTGTTGAAAAACCACTTTTCGCACTTGTGTTGGTGCAGGAAACCACTTTTGCACTTGTATTAGTGTGGCAAAACCACTTTTCGCACTTGTGTTAGTGTTGAAAAACCACTTTTCGCACTTGTGTTAGTGTTGAAAAACCACTTTTCGCACTTGTGTTGGTGCAGGAAACCACTTTTGCACTTGTATTAGTGTGGAAAAAACACTTTTTACACTTGTGATAGTGTTGAAAAAACACTTTTCGCACTTGTGTTAGTGTTGAAAAACCACTTTTCGCACTTGTGTTAGTGTTGAAAACCACTTTTCGCACTTGTGTTGGTGCAGGAAACCACTTTTGCACTTGTATTAGTGTGGAAAAAACACTTTTTGCACTTGTGATAGTGTTGAAAAACCACTTTTCGCACTTGTGTTAGTGTTGAAAAACCACTTTTCGCACTTTTGTTGGTGCAGGAAACCACTTTTGCACTTGTATTAGTGTGGAAAAAACACTTTTTGCACTTGTGATAGTGTTGAAAAACCACTTTTCGCACTTGTGTTAGTGTTGAAAAACCACTTTTCGCACTTGTGTTCATGTTGAAAAACCACTTTTCGCACTTGTGTTGGTGCAGGAAACTACTTTTGCACTTGTATTAGTGTGGAAAAACCACTTTTCGCACTTGTGTTAATGTTGAAAAACCCCTTTTCGCACTTGTGTTAATGTTGAAAAACCACTTTTCGCACTTGTGTTGGTGCAGGAAACCACTTTTGCACTTGTATTAGTGTGGAAAAAACACTTTTTGCACTTGTGATAGTGTTGAAAAACCACATTTCGCACTTGTGTTAGTGTTGAAAAACCACTTTTCGCACTTGTGTTGGTGCAGGAAACCACTTTTGCACTTGTATTAGTGTGGAAAAACCACTTTTCACACTTGTGTTAGTGTTGAAAAACCACTTTTCGCACTTGTATTAGTGTGGAAAAAACACTTTTTGCACTTGTGATAGTGTTGAAAAACCACTTTTCGCACTTGTGTTAGTGTTGAAAAACCACTTTTCGCACCTGTGTTGGTGCAGGAAACCACTTTTGCACTTGTATTAGTGTGGAAAAAACACTTTTTGCACTTGTGATAGTGTTGAAAAACCACTTTTCGCACTTGTGTTAGTGTTGAAAAACCACTTTTCGCACTTGTGTTAGTGTTGAAAAACCACTTTTCGCACTTGTGTTAGTGTTGAAAAACCACTTTTCGCACTTGTGTTGGTGCAGGAAACCACTTTTGCACTTGTATTAGTGTGGAAAAAACACTTTTCGCACTTGTGTTAGTGTTGAAAACCCACTTTTCGCACTTGTGTTAGTGTTGAAAAACCACTTTTCGCACTTGTGTTGGTGCAGGAAACCACTTTTGCACTTGTATTAGTGTGGCAAAACCACTTTTCGCACTTGTGTTAGTGTTGAAAAACCACTTTTCACACTTGTGTTAGTGTTGAAAAACCACTTTTCGCACTTGTGTTGGTGCAGGAAACCACTTTTGCACTTGTATTAGTATGGAAAAAACACTTTTTACACTTGTGATAGTGTTGAAAAACCACTTTTCGCACTTGTGTTAGTGTTGAAAAACCACTTTTCGCACTTGTGTTAGTGTTGAAAAACCACTTTTCGCACTTGTGTTGGTGCAGGAAACCACTTTTGCACTTGTATTAGTGTGGAAAAAACACTTTTTGCACTTGTGATAGTGTTGAAAAACCACTTTTCGCACTTGTGTTAGTGTTGAAAAACCACTTTTAGCACTTGTGTTGGTGAAGGAAACCACTTTTGCACTTGTATTAGTGTGGAAAAACCACTTTTCGCACTTGTGTTAATGTTGAAAAACCCCTTTTCGCACTTGTGTTAATGTTGAAAAACCACTTTTCGCACTTGTGTTGGTGCAGGAAACCACTTTTGCACTTGTATTAGTGTGGAAAAAACACTTTTTGCACTTGTGATAATGTTGAAAAACCACTTTTCGCACTTGTGTTAGTGTTGAAAAACCACTTTTCGCACTTGTGTTCATGTTGAAAAACCACTTTTCGCACTTGTGTTGGTGCAGGAAACTACTTTTGCACTTGTATTAGTGTGGAAAAACCACTTTTCGCACTTGTGTTAATGTTGAAAAACCACTTTTCGCACTAGTGTTGGTGCAGGAAACCACTTTTGCACTTGTATTAGTGTGGAAAAAACACTTTTTGCACTTGTGATAGTGTTGAAAAACCACATTTCGCACTTGTGTTAGTGTTGAAAAACCACTTTTCGCACTTGTGTTGGTGCAGGAAACCACTTTTGCACTTGTATTAGTGTGGAAAAACCACTTTTCACACTTGTGTTAGTGTTGAAAAACCACTTTTCGCACTTGTATTAGTGTGGAAAAAACACTTTTTGCACTTGTGATAGTGTTGAAAAACCACTTTTCGCACTTGTGTTAGTGTTGAAAAACCACTTTTCGCACCTGTGTTGGTGCAGGAAACCACTTTTGCACTTGTATTAGTGTGGAAAAAACACTTTTTGCACTTGTGATAGTGTTGAAAAACCACTTTTCGCACTTGTGTTAGTGTTGAAAAACCACTTTTCGCACTTGTGTTAGTGTTGAAAAACCACTTTTCGCACTTGTGTTAGTGTTGAAAAACCACTTTTCGCACTTGTGTTGGTGCAGGAAACCACTTTTGCACTTGTATTAGTGTGGAAAAAACACTTTTCGCACTTGTGTTAGTGTTGAAAACCCACTTTTCGCACTTGTGTTAGTGTTGAAAAACCACTTTTCGCACTTGTGTTGGTGCAGGAAACCACTTTTGCACTTGTATTAGTGTGGCAAAACCACTTTTCGCACTTGTGTTAGTGTTGAAAAACCACTTTTCACACTTGTGTTAGTGTTGAAAAACCACTTTTCGCACTTGTGTTGGTGCAGGAAACCACTTTTGCACTTGTATTAGTATGGAAAAAACACTTTTTACACTTGTGATAGTGTTGAAAAACCACTTTTCGCACTTGTGTTAGTGTTGAAAAACCACTTTTCGCACTTGTGTTAGTGTTGAAAAACCACTTTTCGCACTTGTGTTGGTGCAGGAAACCACTTTTGCACTTGTATTAGTGTGGAAAAAACACTTTTTGCACTTGTGATAGTGTTGAAAAACCACTTTTCGCACTTGTGTTAGTGTTGAAAAACCACTTTTAGCACTTGTGTTGGTGAAGGAAACCACTTTTGCACTTGTATTAGTGTGGAAAAACCACTTTTCGCACTTGTGTTAATGTTGAAAAACCCCTTTTCGCACTTGTGTTAATGTTGAAAAACCACTTTTCGCACTTGTGTTGGTGCAGGAAACCACTTTTGCACTTGTATTAGTGTGGGAAAAAACACTTTTTGCACTTGTGATAGTGTTGAAAAACCACATTTCGCACTTGTGTTAGTGTTGAAAAACCACTTTTCGCACTTGTGTTGGTGCAGGAAACCACTTTTGCACTTGTATTAGTGTGGAAAAACCACTTTTCACACTTGTGTTAGTGTTGAAAAACCACTTTTCGCACTTGTATTAGTGTGGAAAAAACACTTTTTGCACTTGTGATAGTGTTGAAAAACCACTTTTCGCACTTGTGTTAGTGTTGAAAAACCACTTTTCGCACCTGTGTTGGTGCAGGAAACCACTTTTGCACTTGTATTAGTGTGGAAAAAACACTTTTTGCACTTGTGATAGTGTTGAAAAACCACTTTTCGCACTTGTGTTAGTGTTGAAAAACCACTTTTCGCACTTGTGTTAGTGTTGAAAAACCACTTTTCGCACTTGTGTTAGTGTTGAAAAACCACTTTTCGCACTTGTGTTGGTGCAGGAAACCACTTTTGCACTTGTATTAGTGTGGCAAAACCACTTTTCGCACTTGTGTTAGTGTTGAAAAACCACTTTTCGCACTTGTGTTAGTGTTGAAAAACCACTTTTCGCACTTGTGTTGGTGCAGGAAACCACTTTTGCACTTGTATTAGTGTGGAAAAAACACTTTTTACACTTGTGATAGTGTTGAAAAAACACTTTTCGCACTTGTGTTAGTGTTGAAAAACCACTTTTCGCACTTGTGTTAGTGTTGAAAAACCACTTTTCGCACTTGTGTTGGTGCAGGAAACCACTTTTGCACTTGTATTAGTGTGGAAAAAACACTTTTTGCACTTGTGATAGTGTTGAAAAACCACTTTTCGCACTTGTGTTAGTGTTGAAAAACCACTTTTAGCACTTGTGTTGGTGAAGGAAACCACTTTTGCACTTGTATTAGTGTGGAAAAACCACTTTTCTCACTTGTGTTAGTGTTGAAAAACCATTTTTTGCACTTGTGTTAGTGTTGAAAAACCGCTTTTCGCACTTGTGTTGGTGCAGGAAACCACTTTTGTACTTGTATTAGTGTGGAAAAAACACTTTTTGCACTTGTGATGGTGTTGAAAAACCACTTTTCGCACTTGTGTTAGTGTTGAGAAAATACATTTCGCACTTGTGTTTGTGTTGAAAAACCACTTTTCGCACTTTTGTTGGTGCAGGAAACCACTTTTGCACTTGTATTAGTGTGGAAAAAACACTTTTTGCACTTGTGATAGTGTTGAAAAACCACTTTTCGCACTTGTGTTAGTGTTGAAAAACCACTTTTCGCACTTGTGTTCATGTTGAAAAACCACTTTTCGCACTTGTGTTGGTGCAGGAAACTACTTTTGCACTTGTATTAGTGTGGAAAAACCACTTTTCGCACTTGTGTTAATGTTGAAAAACCCCTTTTCGCACTTGTGTTAATGTTGAAAAACCACTTTTCGCACTTGTGTTGGTGCAGGAAACCACTTTTGCACTTGTATTAGTGTGGAAAAAACACTTTTTGCACTTGTGATAGTGTTGAAAAACCACATTTCGCACTTGTGTTAGTGTTGAAAAACCACTTTTCGCACTTGTGTTGGTGCAGGAAACCACTTTTGCACTAGTATTAGTGTGGAAAAACCACTTTTCACACTTGTGTTAGTGTTGAAAAACCACTTTTCGCACTTGTATTAGTGTGGAAAAAACACTTTTTGCACTTGTGATAGTGTTGAAAAACCACTTTTCGCACTTGTGTTAGTGTTGAAAAACCACTTTTCGCACCTGTGTTGGTGCAGGAAACCACTTTTGCACTTGTATTAGTGTGGAAAAAACACTTTTTGCACTTGTGATAGTGTTGAAAAACCACTTTTCGCACTTGTGTTAGTGTTGAAAAACCACTTTTCGCACTTGTGTTAGTGTTGAAAAACCACTTTTCGCACTTGTGTTAGTGTTGAAAAACCACTTTTCGCACTTGTGTTGGTGCAGGAAACCACTTTTGCACTTGTATTAGTGTGGAAAAAACACTTTTCGCACTTGTGTTAGTGTTGAAAACCCACTTTTCGCACTTGTGTTAGTGTTGAAAAACCACTTTTCGCACTTGTGTTGGTGCAGGAAACCACTTTTGCACTTGTATTAGTGTGGCAAAACCACTTTTCGCACTTGTGTTAGTGTTGAAAAACCACTTTTCACACTTGTGTTAGTGTTGAAAAACCACTTTTCGCACTTGTGTTGGTGCAGGAAACCACTTTTGCACTTGTATTAGTATGGAAAAAACACTTTTTACACTTGTGATAGTGTTGAAAAACCACTTTTCGCACTTGTGTTAGTGTTGAAAAACCACTTTTCGCACTTGTGTTAGTGTTGAAAAACCACTTTTCGCACTTGTGTTGGTGCAGGAAACCACTTTTGCACTTGTATTAGTGTGGAAAAAACACTTTTTGCACTTGTGATAGTGTTGAAAAACCACTTTTCGCACTTGTGTTAGTGTTGAAAAACCACTTTTAGCACTTGTGTTGGTGAAGGAAACCACTTTTGCACTTGTATTAGTGTGGAAAAACCACTTTTCGCACTTGTGTTAATGTTGAAAAACCCCTTTTCGCACTTGTGTTAATGTTGAAAAACCACTTTTCGCACTTGTGTTGGTGCAGGAAACCACTTTTGCACTTGTATTAGTGTGGAAAAAACACTTTTTGCACTTGTGATAGTGTTGAAAAACCACTTTTCGCATTTGTGTTAGTGTTGAAAAACCACTTTTCGCACTTGTGTTCATGTTGAAAAACCACTTTTCGCACTTGTGTTGGTGCAGGAAACTACTTTTGCACTTGTATTAGTGTGGAAAAACCACTTTTCGCACTTGTGTTAATGTTGAAAAACCCCTTTTCGCACTTGTGTTAATGTTGAAAAACCACTTTTCGCACTAGTGTTGGTGCAGGAAACCACTTTTGCACTTGTATTAGTGTGGAAAAAACACTTTTTGCACTTGTGATAGTGTTGAAAAACCACATTTCGCACTTGTGTTAGTGTTGAAAAACCACTTTTCGCACTTGTGTTGGTGCAGGAAACCACTTTTGCACTTGTATTAGTGTGGAAAAACCACTTTTCACACTTGTGTTAGTGTTGAAAAACCACTTTTCGCACTTGTATTAGTGTGGAAAAAACACTTTTTGCACTTGTGATAGTGTTGAAAAACCACTTTTCGCACTTGTGTTAGTGTTGAAAAACCACTTTTCGCACCTGTGTTGGTGCAGGAAACCACTTTTGCACTTGTATTAGTGTGGAAAAAACACTTTTTGCACTTGTGATAGTGTTGAAAAACCACTTTTCGCACTTGTGTTAGTGTTGAAAAACCACTTTTCGCACTTGTGTTAGTGTTGAAAAACCACTTTTCGCACTTGTGTTAGTGTTGAAAAACCACTTTTCGCACTTGTGTTGGTGCAGGAAACCACTTTTGCACTTGTATTAGTGTGGAAAAAACACTTTTCGCACTTGTGTTAGTGTTGAAAACCCACTTTTCGCACTTGTGTTAGTGTTGAAAAACCACTTTTCGCACTTGTGTTGGTGCAGGAAACCACTTTTGCACTTGTATTAGTGTGGCAAAACCACTTTTCGCACTTGTGTTAGTGTTGAAAAACCACTTTTCACACTTGTGTTAGTGTTGAAAAACCACTTTTCGCACTTGTGTTGGTGCAGGAAACCACTTTTGCACTTGTATTAGTATGGAAAAAACACTTTTTACACTTGTGATAGTGTTGAAAAACCACTTTTCGCACTTGTGTTAGTGTTGAAAAACCACTTTTCGCACTTGTGTTAGTGTTGAAAAACCACTTTTCGCACTTGTGTTGGTGCAGGAAACCACTTTTGCACTTGTATTAGTGTGGAAAAAACACTTTTTGCACTTGTGATAGTGTTGAAAAACCACTTTTCGCACTTGTGTTAGTGTTGAAAAACCACTTTTAGCACTTGTGTTGGTGAAGGAAACCACTTTTGCACTTGTATTAGTGTGGAAAAACCACTTTTCGCACTTGTGTTAATGTTGAAAAACCCCTTTTCGCACTTGTGTTAATGTTGAAAAACCACTTTTCGCACTTGTGTTGGTGCAGGAAACCACTTTTGCACTTGTATTAGTGTGGAAAAAACACTTTTTGCACTTGTGATAGTGTTGAAAAACCACATTTCGCACTTGTGTTAGTGTTGAAAAACCACTTTTCGCACTTTTGTTGGTGCAGGAAACCACTTTTGCACTTGTATTAGTGTGGAAAAACCACTTTTCACACTTGTGTTAGTGTTGAAAAACCACTTTTCGCACTTGTATTAGTGTGGAAAAAACACTTTTTGCACTTGTGATAGTGAGGAAACCACTTTTGCACTTGTATTAGTGTGGAAAAAACACTTTTTGCACTTGTGATAGTGTTGAAAAACCACATTTCGCACTTGTGTTAGTGTTGAAAAACCACTTTTCGCACTTGTGTTGGTGCAGGAAACCACTTTTGCACTTGTATTAGTGTGGAAAAACCACTTTTCACACTTGTGTTAGTGTTGAAAAACCACTTTTTGCACTTGTATTAGTGTGGAAAAAACACTTTTTGCACTTGTGATAGTGTTGAAAAACCACTTTTCGCACTTGTGTTAGTGTTGAAAAACCACTTTTCGCACCTGTGTTGGTGCAGGAAACCACTTTTGCACTTGTATTAGTGTGGAAAAAAACACTTTTTGCACTTGTGATAGTGTTGAAAAACCACTTTTCGCACTTGTGTTAGTGTTGAAAAACCACTTTTCGCACTTGTGTTAGTGTTGAAAAACCACTTTTCACACTTGTGTTAGTGTTGAAAAACCACTTTTCACACTTGTGTTGGTGCAGGAAACCACTTTTGCACTTGTATTAGTGTGGAAAAAACACTTTTCGCACTTGTGTTAGTGTTGAAAACCCACTTTTCGCACTTGTGTTAGTGTTGAAAAACCACTTTTCGCACTTGTGTTGGTGCAGGAAACCACTTTTGCACTTGTATTAGTGTAGAAAAAACACTTTTTACACTTGTGATAGTGTTGAAAAACAACTTTTCGCACTTGTGTTAGTGTTGAAAAACCACTTTTCGCACTTGTGTTAGTGTGGAAAAAACACTTTTTGCACTTGTGTTGGTGCAGGAAACCACTTTTGCACTTGTATTAGTGTGGAAAAAACACTTTTTGCACTTGTGATGGTGTTGAAAAACCACTTTTCGCACTTGTGTTAGTGTTGAAAAAACACATTTCGCACTTGTGTTTGTGTTGAAAAACCACTTTTCGCACTTGTGTTGGTGCAGGAAACCACTTTTGCACTTGTATTAGTGTGGAAAAAACACTTTTTGCACTTGTGATAGTGTTGAAAAACCACTTTTCGCACTTGTGTTAGTGTTGAAAAACCACTTTTCGCACTTGTGTTCGTGTTGAAAAACCACTTTTCGCACTTGTGTTGGTGCAGGAAACTACTTTTGCACTTGTATTAGTGTGGAAAAACCACTTTTCGCACTTGTGTTAATGTTGAAAAACCCCTTTTCGCACTTGTGTTAATGTTGAAAAACCACTTTTCGCACTTGTGTTGGTGCAGGAAACTACTTTTGCAATTGTATTAGTGTGGAAAAACCACTTTTCGCACTTGGGTTAGTGTTGAAAACCCACTTTTCGCACTTGTGTTAGTGTTGAAAAACCACTTTTCGCACTTGTGTTTGTGCAGGAAACCACTTTTGCACTTGTATTAGTGTGGCAAAACCACTTTTCGCACTTGTGTTAGTGTTGAAAAACAACTTTTTGCACTTGTGTTAGTGTTGAAAAACCACTTTTCGCACTTGTGTTGGTGCAGGAAACCACTTTTGCACTTGTATTAGTGTGGAAAAAACACTTTTTGCACTTGTGATAGTGTTGAAAAACCACTTTTCGCACTTGTGTTAGTGTTGAAAAACCACTTTTAGCACTTGTGTTGGTGAAGGAAACCACTTTTGCACTTGTATTAGTGTGGAAAAACCACTTTTCGCACTTGTGTTAATGTTGAAAAACCCCTTTTCGCACTTGTGTTAATGTTGAAAAACCACTTTTCGCACTTGTGTTGGTGCAGGAAACCACTTTTGCACTTGTATTAGTGTGGAAAAAACACTTTTTGCACTTGTGATAGTGTTGAAAAACCACATTTCGCACTTGTGTTAGTGTTGAAAAACCACTTTTCGCACTTTTGTTGGTGCAGGAAACCACTTTTGCACTTGTATTAGTGTGGAAAAACCACTTTTCACACTTGTGTTAGTGTTGAAAAACCACTTTTCGCACTTGTATTAGTGTGGAAAAAACACTTTTTGCACTTGTGATAGTGTTGAAAAACCACTTTTCGCACTTGTGTTAGTGTTGAAAAACCACTTTTCGCACCTGTGTTGGTGCAGGAAACCACTTTTGCACTTGTATTAGTGTGGAAAAAACACTTTTTGCACTTGTGATAGTGTTGAAAAACCACTTTTCGCACTTGTGTTAGTGTTGAAAAACCACTTTTCGCACTTGTGTTAGTGTTGAAAAACCACTTTTCGCACTTGTGTTAGTGTTGAAAAACCACTTTTCGCACTTGTGTTGGTGCAGGAAACCACTTTTGCACTTGTATTAGTGTGGAAAAAACACTTTTCGCACTTGTGTTAGTGTTGAAAACCCACTTTTCGCACTTGTGTTAGTGTTGAAAAACCACTTTTCGCACTTGTGTTGGTGCAGGAAACCACTTTTGCACTTGTATTAGTGTGGCAAAACCACTTTTCGCACTTGTGTTAGTGTTGAAAAACCACTTTTCGCACTTGTGTTAGTGTTGAAAAACCACTTTTCGCACTTGTGTTGGTGCAGGAAACCACTTTTGCACTTGTATTAGTGTGGAAAAAACACTTTTTACACTTGTGATAGTGTTGAAAAACCACTTTTCGCACTTGTGTTAGTGTTGAAAAACCACTTTTCGCACTTGTGTTAGTGTTGAAAAACCACTTTTCGCACTTGTGTTGGTGCAGGAAACCACTTTTGCACTTGTATTAGTGTTGAAAAAACACTTTTTGCACTTGTGATAGTGTTGAAAAACCACTTTTCGCACTTGTGTTAGTGTTGAAAAACCGCTTTTCGCACTTGTGTTGGTGCAGGAAACCACTTTTGCACTTGTATTAGTGTGGAAAAAACACTTTTTGCACTTGTGATGGTGTTGAAAAACCACTTTTCGCACTTGTGTTAGTGTTGAAAAAACACATTTCGCACTTGTGTTTGTGTTGAAAAACCACTTTTCGCACTTGTGTTGGTGCAGGAAACCACTTTTGCACTTGTATTAGTGTGGAAAAAACACTTTTTGCACTTGTGATAGTGTTGAAAAACCACTTTTCGCACTTGTGTTAGTGTTGAAAAACCACTTTTCGCACTTGTGTTCGTGTTGAAAAACCACTTTTCGCACTTGTGTTGGTGCAGGAAACTACTTTTGCACTTGTATTAGTGTGGAAAAACCACTTTTCGCACTTGTGTTAATGTTGAAAAACCCCTTTTCGCACTTGTGTTAATGTTGAAAAACCACTTTTCGCACTTGTGTTGGTGCAGGAAACTACTTTTGCAATTGTATTAGTGTGGAAAAACCACTTTTCGCACTTGTGTTAGTGTTGAAAACCCACTTTTCGCACTTGTGTTAGTGTTGAAAAACCACTTTTCGCACTTGTGTTGGTGCAGGAAACTACTTTTGCACTTGTATTAGTGTGGCAAAACCACTTTTCGCACTTGTGTTAGTGTTGAAAACCCACTTTTCGCACTTGTGTTAGTGTTGAAAAACCACTTTTCGCACTTGTGTTGGTGCAGGAAACCACTTTTGCACTTGTATTAGTGTGGCAAAACCACTTTTCGCACTTGTGTTAGTGTTGAAAAACCACTTTTCGCACTTGTGTTAGTGTTGAAAAACCACTTTTCGCACTTGTGTTGGTGCAGGAAACCACTTTTGCACTTGTATTAGTGTGGAAAAAACACTTTTTACACTTGTGATAGTGTTGAAAAACCACTTTTCGCACTTGTGTTAGTGTTGAAAAACCACCTTTCGCACTTGTGTTAGTGTTGAAAAACCTCTTTTCGCACTTGTGTTGGTGCAGGAAACCACTTTTGCACTTGTATTAGTGTGGAAAAAACACTTTTTGCACTTGTGTGATAGTGTTGAAAAACCACTTTTCGCACTTGTGTTAGTGTTGAAAAACCACTTTTAGCACTTGTGTTGGTGAAGGAAACCACTTTTGCACTTGTATTAGTGTGGAAAAACCACTTTTCTCACTTGTGTTAGTGTTGAAAAAACACTTTTTGCACTTGTGATAGTGTTGAAAAACCACTTTTCGCACTTGTGTTAGTGTTGAAAAACCACTTTTCGCACTTGTGTTGGTTCAGGAAACCACTTTTGCACTTGTATTAGTGTGGAAAAAACACTTTTTGCACTTGTGATAGTGTTGAAAAACCACTTTTCGCACTTGTGTTAGTGTTGAAAAACCACTTTTCGCACTTGTGTTAGTGTTGAAAAACCACTTTTCGCACTTGTGTTAGTGTTGAAAAACCACTTTTCGCACTTGTGTTGGTGCAGGAAACCACTTTTGCACTTGTATTAGTGTGGAAAAAACACTTTCCGCACTTGTGTTAGTGTTGAAAACCCACTTTTCGCACTTGTGTTAGTGTTGAAAAACCACTTTTCGCACTTGTGTTGGTGCAGGAAACCACTTTTGCACTTGTATTAGTGTGGCAAAACCACTTTTCGCACTTGTGTTAGTGTTGAAAAACCACTTTTCGCACTTGTGTTAGTGTTGAAAAACCACTTTTCGCACTTGTGTTGGTGCAGGAAACCACTTTTGCACTTGTATTAGTGTGGAAAAAACACTTTTTACACTTGTGATAGTGTTGAAAAACCACTTTTCGCACTTGTGTTAGTGTTGAAAACCCACTTTTCGCACTTGTGTTAGTGTTGAAAAACCACTTTTCGCACTTGTGTTGGTGTGGAAAAAACACTTTTTGCACTTGTGATAGTGTTGAAAAACCACTTTTCGCACTTGTGTTAGTGTTGAAAAACCACTTTTCGCACTTGTGTTGGTGCAGGAAACCACTTTTGCACTTGTATTAGTGTGGAAAAAACACTTTTCGCACTTGTGTTAGTGTTGAAAACCCACTTTTCGCACTTGTGTTAGTGTTGAAAAACCACTTTTCGCACTTGTGTTGGTGCAGGAAACCACTTTTGCACTTGTATTAGTGTGGCAAAACTACTTTTCGCACTTGTGTTAGTGTTGAAAAACCACTTTTCGCACTTGTGTTAGTGTTGAAAAACCACTTTTCGCACTTGTGTTGGTGCAGGAAACCACTTTTGCACTTGTATTAGTGTGGAAAAAACACTTTTTACACTTGTGATAGTGTTGAAAAACCACTTTTCGCACTTGTGTTAGTGTTGAAAAACCACTTTTCGCACTTGTGTTAGTGTTGAAAAACCACTTTTCGCACTTGTGTTGGTGCAGGAAACCACTTTTGCACTTGTATTAGTGTGGAAAAAACACTTTTTGCACTTGTGATAGTGTTGAAAAACCACTTTTCGCACTTGTGTTAGTGTTGAAAAACCACTTTTAGCACTTGTGTTGGTGAAGGAAACCACTTTTGCACTTGTATTAGTGTGGAAAACCACTTTTCTCACTTGTGTTAGTGTTGAAAAACCACTTTTTGCACTTGTGTTAGTGTTGAAAAACCACTTTTCGCACTTGTGTTGGTGCAGGAAACCACTTTTGCACTTGTATTAGTGTGGAAAAAACACTTTTTGCACTTGTGATGGTGTTGAAAAACCACTTTTCGCACTTGTGTTAGTGTTGAAAAAACACATTTCGCACTTGTGTTTGTGTTGAAAAACCACTTTTCGCACTTGTGTTGGTGCAGGAAACCACTTTTGCACTTGTATTAGTGTGGAAAAAACACTTTTCACACTTGTGTTAGTTTTGAAAAACCACTTTTCGCACTTGTATTAGTGTGGATAAAACACTTTTTGCACTTGTGATAGTGTTGAAAAACCACTTTTCGCACTTGTGTTAGTGTTGAAAAACCACTTTTCGCACTTGTGTTGGTGCAGGAAACCACTTTTGCACTTGTATTAGTGTGGAAAAAACACTTTTTGCACTTGTGATAGTGTTGAAAAACCACTTTTCGCACTTGTGTTAGTGTTGAAAAACCACTTTTCGCACTTGTGTTAGTGTTGAAAAACCACTTTTCGCACTTGTGTTAGTGTTGAAAAACCACTTTCCGCACTTGTGTTGGTGCAGGAAACCACTTTTGCACTTGTATTAGTGTGGAAAAAACACTTTCCGCACTTGTGTTAGTGTTGAAAACCCACTTTTCGCACTTGTGTTAGTGTTGAAAAACCACTTTTCGCACTTGTGTTGGTGCAGGAAACCACTTTTGCACTTGTATTAGTGTGGCAAAACCACTTTTCGCACTTGTGTTAGTGTTGAAAAACCACATTTCGCACTTGTGTTAGTGTTGAAAACCACTTTTCGCACTTGTGTTGGTGCAGGAAACCACTTTTGCACTTGTATTAGTGTGGAAAAAACACTTTTTACACTTGTGATAGTGTTGAAAAACCACTTTTCGCACTTGTGTTAGTGTTGAAAACCCACTTTTCGCACTTGTGTTAGTGTTGAAAAACCACTTTTCGCACTTGTGTTGGTGTGGAAAAAAACACTTTTTGCACTTGTGATAGTGTTGAAAAACCACTTTTCGCACTTGTGTTAGTGTTGAAAAACCACTTTTCGCACTTGTGTTGGTGAAGGAAACCACTTTTGCACTTGTATTAGTGTGGAAAAACCACTTTTCGCACTTGTGATAGTGTTGAAGAACCACTTTTCGCACTTGTTTTCGTGTTGAAAAACCACTTTTCGCACTTGTGTTGGTGCAGGAAACCACTTTTGCACTTGTATTAGTGTGGAAAAAACACTTTTTGCACTTGTGATAGTGTTGAAAAACCACTTTTCGCACTTGTGTTAGTGTTGGAAAACCACTTTTCGCACTTGTGTTAGTGTTGAAAAAACACTTTTCGCACTTGTTTTGGTGCAGGAAACCACTTTTGCACTTGTATTAGTGTGGAAAACCACTTTTCGCACATGTGTTAGTGTTGAAAAACAACTTTTCGCACTTGTGTTGGTGTTGAAAAACCACTTTTCGCACTTGTGTTGGTGCAGGAAACCACTTTTGCACTTGTATTAGTGTGGAAAAAACACTTTTCGCAATTGTGTTAGTGTTGAAAAACCACTTTTTGCACTTGTGTTAGTGTTGAAAAACCACTTTTCGCACTTGTGTTGGTGCAGGAAACCACTTTTGCACTTGTATTAGTGTGGAAAAAACACTTTTTGCACTTGTGATAGTGTTGAAAAACCACTTTTTGCACTTGTGTTAGTGTTGAAAAACCACTTTTCGCACTTGTGTTAGTGTTGAAAAACCACTTTTCGCACTTGTGTTAGTGTTGAAAAACCACTTTTCGCACTTGTGTTGGTGCAGGAAACCACTTTTGCACTTGTATTAGTGTGAAAAAAACACTTTTCGCACTTGTGTTAGTGTTGAAAACCCACTTTTCGCACTTGTGTTAGTGTTGAAAAACCACTTTTCGCACTTGTGTTGGTGCAGGAAACCACTTTTGCACTTGTATTAGTGTGGCAAAACTACTTTTCGCACTTGTGTTAGTGTTGAAAAACCACTTTTCGCACTTGTGTTAGTGTTGAAAAACCACTTTTCGCACTTGTGTTGGTGCAGGAAACCACTTTTGCACTTGTATTAGTGTGGAAAAAACACTTTTTACACTTGTGATAGTGTTGAAAAACCACTTTTCGCACTTGTGTTAGTGTTGAAAAACCACTTTTCGCACTTGTGTTAGTGTTGAAAAACCACTTTTCGCACTTGTGTTGGTGCAGGAAACCACTTTTGCACTTGTATTAGTGTGGAAAAAACACTTTTTGCACTTGTGATAGTGTTGAAAAACCACTTTTCGCACTTGTGTTAGTGTTGAAAAACCACTTTTAGCACTTGTGTTGGTGAAGGAAACCACTTTTGCACTTGTATTAGTGTGGAAAACCACTTTTCTCACTTGTGTTAGTGTTGAAAAACCACTTTTTGCACTTGTGTTAGTGTTGAAAAACCGCTTTTCGCACTTGTGTTGGTGCAGGAAACCACTTTTGCACTTGTATTAGTGTGGAAAAAACACTTTTTGCACTTGTGATGGTGTTGAAAAACCACTTTTCGCACTTGTGTTAGTGTTGAAAAAACACATTTCGCACTTGTGTTTGTGTTGAAAAACCACTTTTCGCACTTGTGTTGGTGCAGGAAACCAGTTTTGCACTTGTATTAGTGTGGAAAAAACACTTTTCACACTTGTGTTAGTTTTGAAAAACCACTTTTCGCACTTGTATTAGTGTGGAAAAAACACTTTTTGCACTTGTGATAGTGTTGAAAAACCACTTTTCGCACTTGTGTTAGTGTTGAAAAACCACTTTTCGCACTTGTGTTGGTGCAGGAAACCACTTTTGCACTTGTATTAGTGTGGAAAAAACACTTTTTGCACTTGTGATAGTGTTGAAAAACCACTTTTCGCACTTGTGTTAGTGTTGAAAAACCACTTTTCGCACTTGTGTTAGTGTTGAAAAACCACTTTTCGCACTTGTGTTAGTGTTGAAAAACCACTTTTCGCACTTGTGTTGGTGCAGGAAACCACTTTTGCACTTGTATTAGTGTGGAAAAAACACTTTCCGCACTTGTGTTAGTGTTGAAAACCCACTTTTCGCACTTGTGTTAGTGTTGAAAAACCACTTTCTGCACTTGTGTTAGTGTTGAAAAACCACTTTTCGCACTTGTGTTGGTGCAGGAAACCACTTTTGCACTTGTATTAGTGTGGCAAAACCACTTTTCGCACTTGTGTTAGTGTTGAAAAACCACTTTTCGCACTTGTGTTAGTGTTGAAAAACCACTTTTCGCACTTGTGTTGGTGCAGGAAACCACTTTTGCACTTGTATTAGTGTGGAAAAAACACTTTTTACACTTGTGATAGTGTTGAAAAACCACTTTTCGCACTTGTGTTAGTGTTGAAAAACCACTTTTTGCACTTGTGTTAGTGTTGAAAAACCACTTTTCGCACTTGTGTTGGTGCAGGAAACCACTTTTGCACTTGTATTAGTGTGGAAAAAACACTTTTTGCACTTGTGATAGTGTTGAAAAACCACTTTTCGCACTTGTGTTAGTGTTGAAAAACCACTTTTAGCACTTGTGTTGGTGAAGGAAACCACTTTTGCACTTGTATTAGTGTGGAAAAACCACTTTTCTCACTTGTGTTAGTGTTGAAAAACCACTTTTTGCACTTGTGTTAGTGTTGAAAAACCGCTTTTCGCACTTGTGTTGGTGCAGGAAACCACTTTTGCACTTGTATTAGTGTGGAAAAAACACTTTTTGCACTTTTGATGGTGTTGAAAAACCACTTTTCGCACTTGTGTTAGTGTTGAAAAAATACATTTCGCACTTGTGTTTGTGTTGAAAAACCACTTTTCGCACTTGTGTTGGTGCAGGAAACCACTTTTGCACTTGTATTAGTGTGGAAAAAACACTTTTTGCACTTGTGATAGTGTTGAAAAACCACTTTTCGCACTTGTGTTAGTGTTGAAAAACCACTTTTCGCACTTGTGTTCATGTTGAAAAACCACTTTTCGCACTTGTGTTGGTGCAGGAAACTACTTTTGCACTTGTATTAGTGTGGAAAAACCACTTTTCGCACTTGTGTTAATGTTGAAAAACCCCTTTTTGCACTTGTGTTAATGTTGAAAAACCACTTTTCGCACTTGTGTTGGTGCAGGAAACCACTTTTGCACTTGTATTAGTGTGGAAAAAACACTTTTTGCACTTGTGATAGTGTTGAAAAACCACATTTCGCACTTGTGTTAGTGTTGAAAAACCACTTTTCGCACTTGTGTTGGTGCAGGAAACCACTTTTGCACTTGTATTAGTGTGGAAAAACCACTTTTCACACTTGTGTTAGTGTTGAAAAACCACTTTTTGCACTTGTATTAGTGTGGAAAAAACACTTTTTGCACTTGTGATAGTGTTGAAAAACCACTTTTCGCACTTGTGTTAGTGTTGAAAAACCACTTTTCGCACCTGTGTTGGTGCAGGAAACCACTTTTGCACTTGTATTAGTGTGGAAAAAACACTTTTTGCACTTGTGATAGTGTTGAAAAACCACTTTTCGCACTTGTGTTAGTGTTGAAAAACCACTTTTCGCACTTGTGTTAGTGTTGAAAAACCACTTTTCACACTTGTGTTAGTGTTGAAAAACCACTTTTCACACTTGTGTTGGTGCAGGAAACCACTTTTGCACTTGTATTAGTGTGGAAAAAACACTTTTCGCACTTGTGTTAGTGTTGAAAACCCACTTTTCGCACTTGTGTTAGTGTTGAAAAACCACTTTTCGCACTTGTGTTGGTGCAGGAAACCACTTTTGCACTTGTATTAGTGTAGAAAAAACACTTTTTACACTTGTGATAGTGTTGAAAAACAACTTTTCGCACTTGTGTTAGTGTTGAAAAACCACTTTTCGCACTTGTGTTAGTGTTGAAAAACCACTTTTCGCACTTGTGTTGGTGCAGGAAACCACTTTTGCACTTGTATTAGTGTGGAAAAAACACTTTTTGCACTTGTGATAGTGTTGAAAAACCACTTTTCGCACTTGTGTTAGTGTTGAAAAACCACTTTTAGCACTTGTGTTGGTGAAGGAAACCACTTTTGCACTTGTATTAGTGTGGAAAAACCACTTTTCTCACTTGTGTTAGTGTTGAAAAACCACTTTTTGCACTTGTGTTAGTGTTGAAAAACCGCTTTTCGCACTTGTGTTGGTGCAGGAAACCACTTTTGCACTTGTATTAGTGTGGAAAAAACACTTTTTGCACTTGTGATGGTGTTGAAAAACCACTTTTCGCACTTGTGTTAGTGTTGAAAAAACACATTTCGCACTTGTGTTTGTGTTGAAAAACCACTTTTCGCACTTGTGTTGGTGCAGGAAACCACTTTTGCACTTGTATTAGTGTGGAAAAAACACTTTTTGCACTTGTGATAGTGTTGAAAAACCACTTTTCGCACTTGTGTTAGTGTTGAAAAACCACTTTTCGCACTTGTGTTCGTGTTGAAAGACCACTTTTCGCACTTGTGTTGGTGCAGGAAACTACTTTTGCACTTGTATTAGTGTGGAAAAACCACTTTTCGCACTTGTGTTAATGTTGAAAAACCCCTTTTCGCACTTGTGTTAATGTTGAAAAACCACTTTTCGCACTTGTGTTGGTGCAGGAAACTACTTTTGCACTTGTATTAGTGTGGAAAAACCACTTTTCGCACTTGTGTTAGTGTTGAAAACCCACTTTTCGCACTTGTGTTAGTGTTGAAAAACCACTTTTCGCACTTGTGTTGGTGCAGGAAACCACTTTTGCACTTGTATTAGTGTGGCAAAACCACTTTTCGCACTTGTGTTAGTGTTGAAAAACCACTTTTCGCACTTGTGTTAGTGTTGATAAACCACTTTTCGCACTTGTGTTGGTGCAGGAAACCACTTTTGCACTTGTATTAGTGTGGAAAAAACACTTTTTACACTTGTGATAGTGTTGAAAAACCACTTTTCGCACTTGTGTTAGTGTTGAAAAACCACCTTTCGCACTTGTGTTAGTGTTGAAAAACCTCTTTTCGCACTTGTGTTGGTGCAGGAAACCACTTTTGCACTTGTATTAGTGTGGAAAAAACACTTTTTGCACTTGTGATAGTGTTGAAAAACCACTTTTCGCACTTGTGTTAGTGTTGAAAAACCACTTTTAGCACTTGTGTTGGTGAAGGAAACCACTTTTGCACTTGTATTAGTGTGGAAAAACCACTTTTCTCACTTGTGTTAGTGTTGAAAAACCACTTTTTGCACTTGTGTTAGTGTTGAAAAACCGCTTTTCGCACTTGTGTTGGTGCAGGAAACCACTTTTGCACTTGTATTAGTGTGGAAAAAACACTTTTTGCACTTGTGATGGTGTTGAAAAACCACTTTTCGCACTTGTGTTAGTGTTGAAAAAATACATTTCGCACTTGTGTTTGTGTTGAAAAACCACTTTTCGCACTTGTGTTGGTGCAGGAAACCACTTTTGCACTTGTATTAGTGTGGTAAAAACACTTTTTGCACTTGTGATAGTGTTGAAAAACCACTTTTCGCACTTGTGTTAGTGTTGAAAAACCACTTTTCGCACTTGTGTTGGTGCAGGAAACCACTTTTGCACTTGTATTAGTGTGGAAAAAACACTTTTTGCACTTGTGATAGTGTTGAAAAACCACTTTTCGCACTTGTGTTAGTGTTGAAAAACCACTTTTCGCACTTGTGTTAGTGTTGAAAAACCACTTTTCGCACTTGTGTTAGTGTTGAAAAACCACTTTTCGCACTTGTGTTGGTGCAGGAAACCACTTTTGCACTTGTATTAGTGTGGAAAAAACACTTTCCGCACTTGTGTTAGTGTTGAAAACCCACTTTTCGCACTTGTGTTAGTGTTGAAAAACCACTTTTCGCACTTGTGTTGGTGCAGGAAACCACTTTTGCACTTGTATTAGTGTGGCAAAACCACTTTTCGCACTTGTGTTAGTGTTGAAAAACCACTTTTCGCATTTGTGTTAGTGTTGAAAAACCACTTTTCGCACTTGTGTTGGTGCAGGAAACCACTTTTGCACTTGTATTAGTGTGGAAAAAACACTTTTTACACTTGTGATAGTGTTGAAAAACCACTTTTCGCACTTGTGTTAGTGTTGAAAAACCACTTTTCGCACTTGTGTTGGTGCAGGAAACCACTTTTGCACTTGTATTAGTGTGGAAAAAACACTTTTTACACTTGTGTTAGTGTTGAAAAACCACTTTTCGCACTTGTGTTGGTGTGGAAAAAACACTTTTTGCACTTGTGATAGTGTTGAAAAACCACTTTTCGCACTTGTGTTAGTGTTGAAAAACCACTTTTCGCACTTGTGTTGGTGCAGGAAACCACTTTTGCACTTGTATTAGTGTGGAAAAAACACTTTTTGCACTTGTGATAGTGTTGAAAAACCACTTTTCGCACTTGTGTTAGTGTTGGAAAACCACTTTTCGCACATGTGTTAGTGTTGAAAAACAACTTTTCGCACTTGTGTTGGTGTTGAAAAACCACTTTTCGCACTTGTGTTGGTGCAGGAAACCACTTTTGCACTTGTATTAGTGTGGAAAAAACACTTTTCGCAATTGTGTTAGTGTTGAAAAACCACTTTTTGCACTTGTGTTAGTGTTGAAAAACCACTTTTCGCACTTGTGTTGGTGCAGGAAACCACTTTTGCACTTGTATTAGTGTGGAAAAAACACTTTTTGCACTTGTGATAGTGTTGAAAAACCACTTTTCGCACTTGTGTTAGTGTTGAAAAACCACTTTTCGCACTTGTGTTAGTGTTGAAAAACCACTTTTCGCACTTGTGTTAGTGTTGAAAAACCACTTTTCGCACTTGTGTTGGTGCAGGAAACCACTTTTGCACTTGTATTAGTGTGGAAAAAACACTTTTCGCACTTGTGTTAGTGTTGAAAACCCACTTTTCGCACTTGTGTTAGTGTTGAAAAACCACTTTTCGCACTTGTGTTGGTGCAGGAAACCACTTTTGCACTTGTATTAGTGTGGCAAAACTACTTTTAGCACTTGTGTTAGTGTTGAAAAACCACTTTTCGCACTTGTGTTGGTGCAGGAAACCACTTTTGCACTTGTATTAGTGTGGAAAAAACACTTTCCGCACTTGTGTTAGTGTTGAAAACCCACTTTTCGCACTTGTGTTAGTGTTGAAAAACCACTTTTCGCACTTGTGTTGGTGCAGGAAACCACTTTTGCACTTGTATTAGTGTGGCAAAACCACTTTTCGCACTTGTGTTAGTGTTGAAAAACCACTTTTCGCACTTGTGTTAGTGTTGAAAAACCACTTTTCGCACTTGTGTTGGTGCAGGAAACCACTTTTGCACTTGTATTAGTGTGGAAAAAACACTTTTTACACTTGTAATAGTGTTGAAAAACCACTTTTCGCACTTGTGTTAGTGTTGAAAACCCACTTTTCGCACTTGTGTTAGTGTTGAAAAACCACTTTTCGCACTTGTGTTGGTGTGGAAAAAACACTTTTTGCACTTGTGATAGTGTTGAAAAACCACTTTTCGCACTTGTGTTAGTGTTGAAAAACCACTTTTCGCACTTGTGTTGGTGCAGGAAACCACTTTTGCACTTGTATTAGTGTGGAAAAAACACTTTTTGCACTTGTGATAGTGTTGAAAAACCACTTTTCGCACTTGTGTTAGTGTTGGAAAACCACTTTTCGCACTTGTGTTAGTGTTGAAAAAACACTTTTCGCACTTGTGTTGGTGCAGGAAACCACTTTTGCACTTGTATTAGTGTGGAAAACCACTTTTCGCACATGTGTTAGTGTTGAAAAACAACTTTTCGCACTTGTGTTGGTGTTGAAAAACCACTTTTCGCACTTGTGTTGGTGCAGGAAACCACTTTTGCACTTGTATTAGTGTGGAAAAAACACTTTTCGCAATTGTGTTAGTGTTGAAAAACCACTTTTTGCACTTGTGTTAGTGTTGAAAAACCACTTTTCGCACTTGTGTTGGTGCAGGAAACCACTTTTGCACTTGTATTAGTGTGGAAAAAACACTTTTTGCACTTGTGATAGTGTTGAAAAACCACTTTTCGCACTTGTGTTAGTGTTGAAAAACCACTTTTCGCACTTGTGTTAGTGTTGAAAAACCACTTTTCGCACTTGTGTTAGTGTTGAAAAACCACTTTTCGCACTTGTGTTGGTGCAGGAAACCACTTTTGCACTTGTATTAGTGTGGAAAAAACACTTTTCGCACTTGTGTTAGTGTTGAAAACCCACTTTTCGCACTTGTGTTAGTGTTGAAAAACCACTTTTCGCACTTGTGTTGGTGCAGGAAACCACTTTTGCACTTGTATTAGTGTGGCAAAACTACTTTTCGCACTTGTGTTAGTGTTGAAAAACCACTTTTCGCACTTGTGTTAGTGTTGAAAAACCACTTTTCGCACTTGTGTTGGTGCAGGAAACCACTTTTGCACTTGTATTAGTGTGGAAAAAACACTTTTTACACTTGTGATAGTGTTGAAAAACCACTTTTCGCACTTGTGTTAGTGTTGAAAAACCACTTTTCGCACTTGTGTTAGTGTTGAAAAACCACTTTTCGCACTTGTGTTGGTGCAGGAAACCACTTTTGCACTTGTATTAGTGTGGAAAAAACACTTTTTGCACTTGTGATAGTGTTGAAAAACCACTTTTCGCACTTGTGTTAGTGTTGAAAAACCACTTTTAGCACTTGTGTTGGTGAAGGAAACCACTTTTGCACTTGTATTAGTGTGGAAAACCACTTTTCTCACTTGTGTTAGTGTTGAAAAACCACTTTTTGCACTTGTGTTAGTGTTGAAAAACCACTTTTCGCACTTGTGTTGGTGCAGGAAACCACTTTTGCACTTGTATTAGTGTGGAAAAAACACTTTTTGCACTTGTGATGGTGTTGAAAAACCACTTTTCGCACTTGTGTTAGTGTTGAAAAAACACATTTCGCACTTGTGTTTGTGTTGAAAAACCACTTTTCGCACTTGTGTTGGTGCAGGAAACCACTTTTGCACTTGTATTAGTGTGGAAAAAACACTTTTCACACTTGTGTTAGTTTTGAAAAACCACTTTTCGCACTTGTATTAGTGTGGAAAAAACACTTTTTGCACTTGTGATAGTGTTGAAAAACCACTTTTCGCACTTGTGTTAGTGTTGAAAAACCACTTTTCGCACTTGTGTTGGTGCAGGAAACGACTTTTGCACTTGTATTAGTGTGGAAAAAACACTTTTTGCACTTGTGATAGTGTTGAAAAACCACTTTTCGCACTTGTGTTAGTGTTGAAAAACCACTTTTCGCACTTGTGTTAGTGTTGAAAAACCACTTTTCGCACTTGTGTTAGTGTTGAAAAACCACTTTTCGCACTTGTGTTGGTGCAGGAAACCACTTTTGCACTTGTATTAGTGTGGAAAAAACACTTTCCGCACTTGTGTTAGTGTTGAAAACCCACTTTTCGCACTTGTGTTAGTGTTGAAAAACCACTTTTCGCACTTGTGTTGGTGCAGGAAACCACTTTTGCACTTGTATTAGTGTGGCAAAACCACTTTTCGCACTTGTGTTAGTGTTGAAAAACCACATTTCGCACTTGTGTTAGTGTTGAAAAACCACTTTTCGCACTTGTGTTGGTGCAGGAAACCACTTTTGCACTTGTATTAGTGTGGAAAAAACACTTTTTACACTTGTGATAGTGTTGAAAAACCACTTTTCGCACTTGTGTTAGTGTTGAAAACCCACTTTTCGCACTTGTGTTAGTGTTGAAAAACCACTTTTCGCACTTGTGTTGGTGTGGAAAAAACACTTTTTGCACTTGTGATAGTGTTGAAAAACCACTTTTCGCACTTGTGTTAGTGTTGAAAAACCACTTTTCGCACTTGTGTTGGTGAAGGAAACCACTTTTGCACTTGTATTAGTGTGGAAAAACCACTTTTCGCATTTGTGATAGTGTTGAAGAACCACTTTTCGCACTTGTTTTAGTGTTGAAAAACCACTTTTCGCACTTGTGTTGGTGCAGGAAACCACTTTTGCACTTGTATTAGTGTGGAAAAAACACTTTTTGCACTTGTGATAGTGTTGAAAAACCACTTTTCGCACTTGTGTTAGTGTTGGAAAACCACTTTTCGCACTTGTGTTAGTGTTGAAAAAACACTTTTCGCACTTGTGTTGGTGCAGGAAACCACTTTTGCACTTGTATTAGTGTGGAAAACCACTTTTCGCACATGTGTTAGTGTTGAAAAACAACTTTTCGCACTTGTGTTGGTGTTGAAAAACCACTTTTCGCACTTGTGTTGGTGCAGGAAACCACTTTTGCACTTGTATTAGTGTGGAAAAAACACTTTTTACACTTGTGATAGTGTTGAAAAACCACTTTTCGCACTTGTGTTAGTGTTGAAAAACCACTTTTCGCACTTGTGTTAGTGTTGAAAAACCACTTTTCGCACTTGTGTTGGTGCAGGAAACCACTTTTGCACTTGTATTAGTGTGGAAAAAACACTTTTTGCACTTGTGATAGTGTTGAAAAACCACTTTTCGCACTTGTGTTAGTGTTGAAAAACCACTTTTCGCACTTGTGTTAGTGTTGAAAAACCACTTTTTGCACTTGTGTTGGTGCAGGAAACCACTTTTGCACTTGTATTAGTGTGGAAAAAACACTTTTTGCACTTGTGATAGTGTTGAAAAACCACTTTTCGCACTTGTGTTAGTGTTGAAAAACCACTTTTAGCACTTGTGTTGGTGAAGGAAACCACTTTTGCACTTGTATTAGTGTGGAAAACCACTTTTCTCACTTGTGTTAGTGTTGAAAAACCACTTTTTGCACTTGTGTTAGTGTTGAAAAACCGCTTTTCGCACTTGTGTTGGTGCAGGAAACCACTTTTGCACTTGTATTAGTGTGGAAAAAACACTTTTTGCACTTGTGATGGTGTTGAAAAACCACTTTTCGCACTTGTGTTAGTGTTGAAAAAACACATTTCGCACTTGTGTTTGTGTTGAAAAACCACTTTTCGCACTTGTGTTGGTGCAGGAAACCACTTTTGCACTTGTATTAGTGTGGAAAAAACACTTTTCACACTTGTGTTAGTTTTGAAAAACCACTTTTCGCACTTGTATTAGTGTGGAAAAAACACTTTTTGCACTTGTGATAGTGTTGAAAAACCACTTTTCGCACTTGTGTTAGTGTTGAAAAACCACTTTTCGCACTTGTGTTGGTGCAGGAAACCACTTTTGCACTTGTATTAGTGTGGAAAAAACACTTTTTGCACTTGTGATAGTGTTGAAAAACCACTTTTCGCACTTGTGTTAGTGTTGAAAAACCACTTTTCGCACTTGTGTTAGTGTTGAAAAACCACTTTTCGCACTTGTGTTAGTGTTGAAAAACCACTTTTCGCACTTGTGTTGGTGCAGGAAACCACTTTTGCACTTGTGTTAGTGTGCAGGAAACCACTTTCTGCACTTGCATTAGTGTGGAAAAAACACTTTTCGCACTTGTGTTAGTGTTGAAAACCCACTTTTCGCACTTGTGTTAGTGTTGAAAAACCACTTTTCGCACTTGTGTTGGTGCAGCGAAACCACTTTTCGCACTTGTATTAGTGTTGAAAAACCACTTTTCGCACTTGTGTTAGTGTTGAAAAACCACTTTTCGCACTTGTGTTGGTGCAGGAAACCACTTTTGCACTTGTATTAGTGTGGAAAAAACACTTTTTACACTTGTGATAGTGTTGAAAAACCACTTTTCGCACTTGTGTTAGTGTTGAAAAACCACTTTTCGCACTTGTGTTAGTGTTGAAAAACCGCTTTTCGCACTTGTGTTGGTGCAGGAAACCACTTTTGCACTTGTATTAGTGTGGAAAAAACACTTTTTGCACTTGTGATGGTGTTGAAAAACCACTTTTCGCACTTGTGTTAGTGTTGAAAAAACACATTTCGCACTTGTGTTTGTGTTGAAAAACCACTTTTCGCACTTGTGTTGGTGCAGGAAACCACTTTTGCACTTGTATTAGTGTGGAAAAAACACTTTTCACACTTGTGTTAGTTTTGAAAAACCACTTTTCGCACTTGTATTAGTGTGGAAAAAACACTTTTTGCACTTGTGATAGTGTTGAAAAACCACTTTTCGCACTTGTGTTAGTGTTGAAAAACCACTTTTCGCACTTGTGTTGGTGCAGGAAACCACTTTTGCACTTGTATTAGTGTGGAAAAAACACTTTTTGCACTTGTGATAGTGTTGAAAAACCACTTTTCGCACTTGTGTTAGTGTTGAAAAACCACTTTTCGCACTTGTGTTAGTGTTGAAAAACCACTTTTCGCACTTGTGTTAGTGTTGAAAAACCACTTTTCGCACTTGTGTTGGTGCAGGAAACCACTTTTGCACTTGTATTAGTGTGGAAAAAACACTTTCCGCACTTGTGTTAGTGTTGAAAACCCACTTTTCGCACTTGTGTTAGTGTTGAAAAACCACTTTTCGCACTTGTGTTGGTGCAGGAAACCACTTTTGCACTTGTATTAGTGTGGCAAAACCACTTTTCGCACTTGTGTTAGTGTTGAAAAACCACATTTCGCACTTGTGTTAGTGTTGAAAAACCACTTTTCGCACTTGTGTTGGTGCAGGAAACCACTTTTGCACTTGTATTAGTGTGGAAAAAACACTTTTTACACTTGTGATAGTGTTGAAAAACCACTTTTCGCACTTGTGTTAGTGTTGAAAACCCACTTTTCGCACTTGTGTTAGTGTTGAAAAACCACTTTTCGCACTTGTGTTGGTGTGGAAAAAACACTTTTTGCACTTGTGTTGGTGCAGGAAACCACTTTTGCACTTGTATTAGTGTGGAAAAAACACTTTTCGCAATTGTGTTAGTGTTGAAAAACCACTTTTTGCACTTGTGTTAGTGTTGAAAAACCACTTTTCGCACTTGTGTTGGTGCAGGAAACCACTTTTGCACTTGTATTAGTGTGGAAAAAACACTTTTTGCACTTGTGATAGTGTTGAAAAACCACTTTTCGCACTTGTGTTAGTGTTGAAAAACCACTTTTCGCACTTGTGTTAGTGTTGAAAAACCACTTTTCGCACTTGTGTTAGTGTTGAAACACCACTTTTCGCACTTGTGTTGGTGCAGGAAACCACTTTTGCACTTGTATTAGTGTGGAAAAAACACTTTTCGCACTTGTGTTAGTGTTGAAAACCCACTTTTCGCACTTGTGTTAGTGTTGAAAAACCACTTTTCGCACTTGTGTTGGTGCAGGAAACCACTTTTGCACTTGTATTAGTGTTGAAAAACCACTTTTCGCACTTGTGTTAGTGT